>NC_133772.1:139344544-139368541 GCF_003597395.2 Chelonoidis abingdonii | reverse complement strand
CGCCCTCCCTCCCTCCCTCCATGAGCGTACATTTGAGTCTCTGGCTTTCCATTACGCTTGTCATGCAGCACTGTGTAGCCTGGAGATTTTTTCAAACGCTTTGGCATTTCGTCTTCCATAACGGAGCTCTGATAGAACAGATTTGTCTCCCTATACAGCGATCAGATCCAGTTGAGACTGCATCGCCACCCGTGCTGATCAGAGCTCCATGCTGGGCAAACAGGAAATATAATTCAAAAGTTCACGGGGCTTTTCCTGTTTCCCTGCCCACTGCGTCCGAGGGCGCACTGGGCCCTCTGTATCCTATTACTACCCTCCAGCGTATCTACCACTCTTCCCAGTTTAGTGTCATCTGTTATTAAACATAGAACAGGAATAGTTGGCTAAAAATCACTCTTTTTATTAATTAGTATTATTATTATTCAGCATGGGTTGGTCTCGCACAGAACCGGGAGCCGGACTCCCAGATCATCTACCGGCTGACTGTGTAACCTTGGGAGATCACTGGGCCAACTGATTCATGGAGGCCCGAATTGGGCCTCATGATCAGAGATGTTGAGCACCTTGTAGTCCCATTGACTTCAACAACAGTTGTAAGCACTCAGAACACCAGCCCCAAATAACTCAATTCAAACACAGCAAAACTGGGTGATCTTAGACCACTGGCCACTTCTGAAAATGATGGTCATAACCTCTTCATACTCTATTTCCTTTGTCTGTGAATATTCATCCTGACATATCTCCCATAGTGCTGTTAGGCTTGTTTAGTGTCCCAAGATCCTCCAGTAAAAGATGCCAGAGCAGAAGTGAAAATTATCATCAGTTTTATCCTGTTATGGACTGCAGGCTAATGAGACAGATGTTGATATTATGCATGTTTCTCAGCTGGGGACAGCTGAGCCTGTTTTGGGGTTGGTGAACATACCAGGGACCCTCTGCTCTTTTGAAAAGTCCCATGGGATCTATATCTGGTACCAGACAAATGTACCTTCCCACAGATGTAACAATTACTGACTCCTTTTGCAGAATAGATGTACTAAGACTGTGGATGCTTCGGTATCACGACCCTATCTTTCACACCTGGGACAGGAAAGGACAGCTTTCCAAGAAAAATACCTGAAAGTAATCATTGTTACTTTTATCTTGATAAGTGATCAGATTGCTTCTCAAAATTACATTCTTCAGGAGTAATTCACTGTAGTAGTTACTTTAACAATCCCATGCAGCATTCACAAAGGACTGTAGGGCAATAGGGGCAATAGACTGGAGCCTGAGCACTAAGATGGACGTTTAACCCGTCATTTTCTAGCTAAGAAGCAGAAGTGCCACTAACTTCCAGTTTATTCATCCAGGAAACAAATCCTGGTTTCTTTTAGTATATATTCCTAGACACAGAGACGGTCTCTTTTTATTTCAGTGCTCTGATGGCATCAGCCTTCACAGGACTTTCAGGTGAGCACCAACAGGAACCCAGAGACTCTACGTTAGTTAAAGGTAAAGGATGGGTTCCACTGCAACTGCATAAATGCAGGGTAGATGAGTGGTTAGCTCAAGGTTTGCCATTTTGTTTGCAAATAGGCCTTTAAAACTCAAGGACATTAGAGACAAGATAGCAAATGAATGAGAAGCACAAATTTCTAAGTGTAAGTACACATTGACTTGTTGAAAGTGAAGCTTCAGGGGAGTTTGTTGTTGTTGGGTTTGTTTGTTTAGATTTTTTTTGTATTTTATTATTACACATATAGTAAGGAACAAAACCCTGAAATCCAATGGAGAAGTCCAAATGTTCCAATCTGGATTTTTAGGCTTGGACCGATCTCCAGTTTTGTTTCTGATCAACTAATTTTCTGCTCTGCAATAGATTTGGACGAACATAGTGAAAACATGTTCATTTTCTAAGCATTTTGGAGAATTAAATTAAGATGAATTTGATGTAAAGCCACACTCATATCCTTTTGTCCAAAAAATCATCAAATGGTCTTATCAGTGCATTTTACATGTTAATGGGACAGCGCTTAACAGTAATTTTAACCCCAGCTAGCAACAAGTCTCTGAAGACCATGTGGAATATATTCAGACACGTAAACATAGAACAGATTCAGTGATGTCTGCTCAAAGTAGCACCAATTTTATCTAATGTATGGAGCACGGTTTCCCTAAAATGCTATAGTAGCTTTTACACAAATCTTTCCTACTTGGCTCAGATTCTGCCTGGCCTGTTAATGGCAAAGCTCTTATAATGATTTTCTGGTCTGGATGTTTGTTCAGAGAGTAGTCAAAAGGTTGTTCTATAAAACTGAACCTGTTATCAAGCCTTAAAGCACAGGACGTATTGATCATCTACGGAGGGCCATGAGCTCTTTCATTTACCATTTGCTGTTCCTTCAGATACTCTCTGGGAACCATTGTTAGCCAAAGTTCTCAGTCTACGCTTCATGAGATGCCCAGTTTCTCCTCTTCTCTCCAAAGGCCTAATGACCTCGGCTCATCAGTGACCGTGCATGTACTAAGAACTGTACCGACGTTCATTAAGTCCACCACAGAAATTAACAGCCCTGGGGAAAATGTTTTTCATTTGAAAATGAGCCTCTGCAAATCTATAACAAGACAAATACTCCAGTTCAGCTGGTACAAAGAGTCCAGTCCGTTGTTTCATCACAAATGGAACGTCAGGTATTGCTACGTCGCCACTCATAAGCCTTTGAGCTCTGTCTGATTTGATTATGACTGAACTAAGTAGCAGTAATTTTGAATCCACTCCAGTAACAGCTGACTTTTTCAGGAAACTATGCAACACATGGAATGTTCTAACAAAACACAGTTATTCCAACTTGGAAATAGTGTACTTGGTACACGAATGATCCAAGATCTATTTAACATTGTATTTGTTGCCATAAAATAATTGACAGCTATTACTGACATATGAACAAAAGGATTATGGCTGAAGTGAGGCTTCTCTCTAAATAAGGGAACGTAGATTCTGGTCCTGACTGGATAGATCTTACACCACAGATTGTTGATATAGCTATTGAGTTGGCATTTAAAACAAATATGTTACTGCTGAGTGCAACATTCTAAAATGTGTGAATTTGATTCCAGCATTATAACTAACACAAGGGTCAGCCTCTAACACCTTTACTCTTGGTGAATAGAACCTGACTCCACAGATTGTTCCCTGAAGGCAATGAAAGGCCTTGTGCAGTAAGGTGCCACCACCATGAGCACATAAGGATATCAGAATCCCACTCAAAGTGAATAATGGTTTTTATATGACCTATCTATGCCCTTCTATGGCCCTACCCATATCTGAGCATTGTCGAACAACCAAAGAAGTTTCCGCACACAAATTCCAGACAACCATTGCTCCTCCCATGGGAATTAGACCCTAAGTCTGAGTCCTTACTCATGGTGAATAACAGTTACTCACAAGAATAATTCCAATGGAGTCAATGGGAATAAGTGCTACTCAATGAACAGTTGCAGAACTGGGCCTATGACAGGAGATCCTCACCATGCAGCTGGCCATCCTCAGCTGACATCTCCTCCCAAGCGAACTCACAGGATCTTCTCCCTGTTCCTGTTGCTCTGAGGAACAACGGGGTGTTCTGTGCTCCTCAAGTCAACCTGGCTGCAACTTTCCCAGTCCCTATTCCCCAGCTGTGATGCCCTTGTTACCAAGGCCTCACTTTCTCCTGAGCCTGTTTTCCATAGAAATGCACAGGAAAAGCAAGAGGCCTGCCTGGCGGACACCACTCAGGGAAAACTCAGCATCCAACCCTTCCAAACCGGAGGCGGGTGGCTTCTTTCTTTTTAAACAAAAGGCAAAATGGCTCCTCCTTTCTCTGGAGGAGAGTGGCTCAGGGACAGGTTGCAAAGAGGGAAGGGTCTGCTGGGGGGTGGGGACGGCAGAGGCCAAAGGCAAGAGACAGGCGAGAGAAGAGCGTTCCGCACCCCGCAGTTTGATCTCTGTAGGGGCTCCAGCTAGTTCATTTTAACCGCCTCCAGCCGGGAGGCAGATGGCTGCATGAATGAGGTGGGCTTTGCTCGTGTAACCTCAGCTCCGCCGGCTGGGATCTGCACTCCCAGTCCCACCAGCCTTCCGCACGGACCCACTGCAGCCGCCCGAGCCAAGCCCTTCCCTGGGGCGAGCTCCAGTCCAGCCTGAGGCGCCTCTCATCTGTGCCTGCCCAAGCCACCCGCCTGCAGCCCGGCCTCCCGGCTCGCTGCCCCGCCACGAACCCCTCTCTGGAACAGACGCTGCTAAACTTTGCTCGGATTCGGTCCCAGGGCGCAGCCCGGTCATACCCCAGCCTGGCCCCGGGAGTTGCCCCTCCCTGCAGCCCGGCCCCTGTGCGCCCCCTTCCCTGCCCGGGACAGCGGCGGCCAGAGCCTCCCCCCGCCTCCATCGCCCGCCTAGCGCACGGGAAAACTCTGCGCAGCTACAAAACCCGAGCCAGCCCGTCCGGGGCGCACCGGGGCGCCTTGCCGCGGCTCCTGGAGAGCTGGCAAGGGGCGGATTAGCGCCCGGGCACCCCCAGCGGGTCCTCGCCCTCCAACAGGGCCATCGCAGGGGACCCGACAGCTCGAGCCAAGGCGAGCCGAGCCCCGGCCGCTGCGGGCTCGGGCCGGCTCGCACCACGGGGTTCACACCCGCGGCGTCTCTACCAAGCCCCTGCCACGGGCCCCGAGGGGAGCCGCAGGCAGGAGGCGCGGGGCTCGGCGACCCGGAGCCCCTGCCACGCGCAGTCCCCAAAGTCCCTTTCTGCCTCAGGGTTCCCAGCCGGGATAACCTGGCCACAGCCCGGGGCAGGCGCGGAGCGCACGGGCGCCTCCTGCCCGGTCTGGTCCCTTCCCTGCGCCCCGAGAGCTGTGCTCAGCGGCTCCAGGCACCCCGGGCTGTGAGCGTCAGAGCGCAGGCTGCACCTGCCATCGCCTGGAGAGCCGCAGAAGCGCAGCTGCCAGGGCGCGGGGAAAGCCCCTGGTGCAGCCGGGGACGTGGCGGGCTGGGGCAGGGCAGCAGCTGGCCTCTTCCCTCACCTCCAGCCGGGAAAAGGGAGCCGCAGGCGCAGCGCCCAGTTGAATTAAGCGCGGCTACACTACGGCATGAGCCATGGATGGGCTCAGCGGGCCAGGGCGCTGTCCGAGCCCGGGGAGGCGCCCCGCGCCAGCCCCCAGCTCAGTCGCAGCCCGCGGGTGCAGTCCCTGCCCTGCGGCCCCGCCGTGCCAAGCAGACAACACACTCCGGATCCAGGACAGCGGCGGGGCACGTCTGTTCCGTTACCCGGGACCCCTTCCGCCCTGGCACCCCAGGGTGCGCGCCCCTGCCCCGCCGAATCCATGCCCAGGCGAGAAGCCCAGCGCGGCCCGAGGGGAAGCGAGCCCCGGGCAGGCACAAGCTTGGCGGCAGCGCGGGGAGCCTTGGCCGTGTCCGGAGAAGCTCCAGCCCCAGCGGCCCCCACACGGAGCAAAGGCTCCGGCTCAGACCCCCGCCGGGCTGGGCACGCTCCGCTCCCGTGGCGGGGTGTCCCTGGCTGCCCTGGGGGGACAGTCGTCCCCCGCAGCAGCGAATGTGGCGCCTCCCGGAACAGCGATCGCGGCTCCCCCCAGCCCGCAATGCAGCGCAGAGCCCGGCGCGGGGAGGGTCGCGTTACCTGGCGCCGCTAGCCGCGAAAGACTGGGCCGGAGCACTTCCCCCGGCAGGTGCAGCTGCGGCGCGGCGGCTCCGGGCTGGCTTCACGGGCTGGCGGCGGGCTGGCCGGTCCCTGTTCCGCCCGGTGCCATGGCTCCAGACACGCATCCTCCGGCAGGAAGGCGGCGGCCGGCGCTCGCGGGTCCGGCTGGTGGGGCGGGGGGGTCACCCGCGCGGCCTCGCCAGCGAAAGCGCGGCTCAAGCTCCCGGGAGCGGGCAGAGCCAGGGGCTGCACAGGCCGCGCACGGGCAGCGGGGAAGGAGGGAGGGCGAGCGGAGCCGCGGGCCCCCGCCCAGCGCCCAACAGGCGGGGCGCAGCCCGCCGCCACCGCCCCCACCCCGGACCCCGCAGCCGCGCCCCGCTGACCTTGCAGCGTGTACCTGCGCCAGGGTAATCCGAGCCCCGCCGGGCTTCGCCGAGCCTCCTCGCTCTGCTCCCCTAACACCGCCCCGTGCGCTGCGCGCCGGATAATCCTGCGCTGTGCCCCGCGCTCCGCCTCGGGCCAGCCCGGTTCCGCAGCCCAGCAGCCCCAGTTCAGGCACCGGCCGGAGCGCCGCGGGCCGGGGACGCGCTCCCCATGGCCCAGGCAGGCGGGAGCTCTTCCTGCGCTCCCGAGCTACAGCCGAGCTGCGCGGCCGGGCTCAGTCCTCGGGCTCCTCCCGCCAGCTGTCCGCGCCGCAGCCATGCACACCCCCGCCGAGCGACACCGACCCGCCGGGCAGCCTCATGCGGGGCAGTCGAAGTCTCAGGCGCTGAAGAGAGGCGCAGCTGTCTGCACTGGGTCCTTGCGCGTTTCCTCCACGGCTGCTACTGGCTCCATCCTCCCCGCGGCGCGCTCCGGCGGCTGCCGCCTGGCCCCCGGGAGCCGCGGCGCTCGCTGCAGCATGAAGCTGGCTGTGCAGCCTGCTGCCAGCCCGAGCCGCCGCCTGCTCAGCAGCGGGAAGAGCGATGGCGCGGCGCAACGCAGCCGGGAAAGGCAGCTCCAGCCGCAGCGGGCGGGCGCAGAGCGGCGCCGGGCGCCCCCAACTCCCCTAATCTGGAGACGTGTCTGCGAGCCCTGGAAGCCAAGGCCAGGGGCGCGCTGGGCAGCTCGCCAGCGCCCGCGGGGATCGGGCTAGCGCTGCCCAGCCGGTGCGCGGCGAGCCGGGGCCTCCGGGACCGGGGGAAGCCGGGAGAGCGTGTGAGCAGCGGCTGCGCCCTGGCGCGGGGAGGCGCTGCTGGCGAAGGAGTGGGCAGGGAAGGGGCGTGTCGCTGCGCCCTTCCCTGCCCGGCCAGAGGAACTGGCAGCCACGGGCAGGGCTAGCCCCGCATCCCTGGGCCGGGCAGAGCGGGGGCGCAGCCCGCTCCGCAGGGGTAACAGCGCGGCCTCCGGCAGGCCGCTCCGCCGGCCTGGAGAGCTGGCTGCGACCCTCCAGCTCTGGGGTGGGCCGGGCAGCTGCTGCAGCTCGAAAGCCGCGCTGGGAGCGGGGGCGGGGGCGGGGGCAGGGGCTGCTGGCTGCCGGCTTTGTCCGGGCTTCGGGGGCGCCAGCTGGGCAGGAGACTGTTAGGGCGTGCCGGGGTTACTGCGCACGGGGGCTGCTCCCCGCGCAGCCCGGGCCCACCCTCCCTTCGAAGCGCACGTGGGTCTCCCCGGCCCGGGGCACCTGGAGGGACTCGCTCTCCTCGGCCTGCCCTGGGGCTGCCGCGGGCTCTGCAGCTCGGGGCCAGCCCCGTGCCGGGTGCGCTCAGGGGCGGGGAGCGGAGAAGGCACGGAGGTACCTGCTTCAGCGGCGGGTCCCCCTCCCAGCCCCGCTCGGGGGTGGGGGCTGGGGCGCCGCCGAGATGAGGGAGCCAATCAGTTAATCAGCCTTTGCTCAAAACCGGGGAGGAGGCGAGGCGGAGCCGGAGTGCGCGCGGTGGCAGCGGAGCAGGTGGCTGCGAGGGGCCGGGCGAGCTGGCGCGGGGTCCCGGCGGAGCGCTCCTGGCGCAGCGGGTTGGGTCCCTGCGCGCTTCACAGCTCTCGGGGCTGGCGGGCAGCAACGACCTCTGCCTTTCCGGGGCTCTCCGCTCTTCTCGGGGCAGCCCGCGCGGGGCGCTGCCGGGGCCGGGGAGAGGACGGGGGCCGCGGGGCCGCTGACCCCACGGCGCTGGCCGGGAGCAGAGCGGGGCTGCTCGCCTGTCCTGGGAAGCCGCCCCTTGTCTCGGACCCTCCTGGGGACATGACGTGGATACGGCTGGAAACCGGCGCCTGGGACCTGGGGCAGCTGTCGGGGACTGTGGCGGGCGCTGCGTGGCTCTGGGCAGAGGCAGCGTGCTCAGGGAGCGGACTTGGAGCCTGGCTTTGGGGATCGTGTCTCACCTGCCGACAGGCGCTTTCAGGTGGTGTGAGTGTGATGGGCCCCGTGCGTCTCCGTTCCTGAGTCTCCCGCTGCTCCCTGCCCAGCTCCTGCGCCGAGCCCCTGGCCAGTGGCTGCTTTGCATGGCGGAGACAGACCGATCTTGCGGCTGAGCCGCACCAGTGACCCCCATGGCCTAGGCCCCGCAGGCTCCTGTGTCTGTCCCTCTGCAAAGCTCTGAGCAGAGGCTGGAGGAAGCAGGGGCAGGGAAGAGAGTGAGCCAGGGCAGACAGGCTGCGTCCCTGGGCTGGGCAAGGCAAGGGGATTTCACCAACCAGAGGTCCTTCAGCAAACCCTGTCCCTCTTCCTGAGTGGTGCCCTCTGCCAGCAGGGTTGGGCCCAGGGCTCCCCAGGCAGTCACACCCTGCTGGGTGTGAATGTCTCACTCCTGCCAGAAGTGACAAGGAGTGTTCCTGGGAGGTGCTGTGAGCTGTGCTGCCAGATTTCTGTTGGGGAGCACAAGGTGTCCAGACAAGCCAGAGGCCTGTGGGTTTGGTTGGGGTAGGGAATCACACAGGCAAAGCCTGGGGCTCTGGCACGGTTCAGGGAGCTAGAATCTACTTAGTGGAGTGACTCGCTCTCTGTCCACCATGGCCTGGAAGTCAAGACTGCGGTACAGGCAAGAGACTTTGTGCTCATCTAGCCATGCTTCGGCGTGTGGCACTGAGGGCAAATTCCCATCCCTGGGGCCTGGGCGGCTCACTGGGTGAACAGGATTTCAGTGTGGGGATGTTTCTTGTACTCTGCATCCTGTGGTGAAACCCTGTGCTGGAGCCTACACAAATTCCAGCTGTAGCTGGCTGCAAATACAGATGCACCATGGTGAAGATAATGCAATAACGAGCTGTAGTGTAATTGCTACTCTGCCTTGCACCAGCTTCAGACCCATAGATGTTCACTGGACAAGATGTGGGCCAGGTCTACCGTCAACAGAAGAAGAAATCGCAACTTTCACTAAAATACCTCATGAAGGATGATTTCTTTCAGAATTGAACAGCCTGATTCTGCTGTGCTTAAGCAGGTAACATGTCCATGGGTATCACAGGCAGGCAGGCCTGAGGTTACAAAGGGGTCTGGATCTTGCTTTCCAAAAGTGACCGGTGGTTTGCTTGTGGCTTATTTGGATCCACAACTAGAGATGCCTTAAAGTGGCTTTTTTTCTTCCAGCCAGTGCTGAGCCTCACCCTCTTGAAAATCATTCCAGGGGTTGAGTTGCGGACCCACAATTGCAAATCATGCTTGTCAGCATAGGCCTTAGTTGTTAGCTGATAAGCTAATATTCACAGCAGCAGAGGAGAGCACCATCGACAGCCTCTAGCTTCAAAGGGCCAGACTTTGTATTGTTAATGTTCTCGCCTCAGTGCTGGTCTGGGGGGAGGAAAAAGTAAACACAATTTCAAACTTGAGTTGTTTTGTTCGGGGGTGCTCACTCCCTCGGCAGCCTCAGGAATACGTAGGGCCCTATCCTGCATTCTCTTCTGACCCAGTCTGCCAGGGCTGGCTCAGGCCCATCTCTAACTACTGGGTGAGTAAATAAGGAAAGGATTGACAGCACTAGTTTATGTCTGTTTATGTTGACCTCATTATTTATCTGACAAATGTACCTGCAGAATTAGCTTACAAAGTCACAGGCGTGAGAGGAATGACAAAGAGATAGAAAGTGACAACAGTGTAAACACTTCTAGGAAACCATTGCCGACCTGCATGACTCATTAATGTCTGTGCATGTAGTTTGCATAAGCAGGGCATCTTCCTGGGTCACGTTTCCCCATGATTGACAAGTCTGCTCCTCCTAAGGTCTGTCGAATGACCCTCGTAAAGAGCAGAATCGGAGATTAAGAGAGAGGGCAATCATCTTAAATTCCTCTCTCTATCAAGACTAATAGGAACAGTGAGGGTTTGGAGTGGGCTCTGAGTTCCGTGGCAGCCGTCTGATACTTCAGTGACAGTTTCTGGAGCTCAAACCGTTTTGAGTGTGTGTGTGGAGATTGTATTTAGATTTAATCTCAGCAAATTTTGGAGTAACATTAGTTCGAGCTGCCTGGCTGTACCCATCTTAGAGTCTAGCAGGTAGTTGTACTTTAGAGTTAGCAGAATTGATCACTGTTAGACTTCCGTAGCTCAACTCTAAACAAAGTAAGCGTAAAACTTTGTAGGGTTGTATCTGACAAAGTGACTTTAATTGTAGAATAATATAAAAGATTTCTTTCATTACACTAAGTGGTTTTATCTGTGCTGACTCTTAAATGATGCATGCTTCAGCATTATGAGAACTAAACAGAACACTCTCTCTCTCTCTCTCTCTCTCTCTCCCTTTTCCTCCCCATACTGTGTTGTTAGACTCAGGAAAATGGGCAGTTCTTTCTCCAGACATTTTAAGTGAAAACCTAAAACTTGTGGCTGAAAACACCCAAAGAACTCTGTTTGATAGGGATTTTGTTAGTGGAAATGGAGACTTTGTGCAAAAAGTTTTGTTTCCTCAAAGCACCATTTCCCCTCTGGGATGTATGAGATCTTTCACCAGCCTCGCACTCACACCACCTACTCCCCTCTTGGTGCAGCTCGAGGGCCCAGGACACCCTGGGCCTGCCAGGGGCACGGCAGGACCTTCACCTGCTCCCCAGAACTGAGAAGGGAGAGGGAGATTGCTGCTGCAGGGGCAGGGGACAGCAGCTCCCCAGCCATGGCAGAATGCTCCATGGAGGGCAGAGGTGAACTCCCCAGAAGTGGAGGGCAGAGGCAGGGCCTGGTCTATGCAGCTGCTCTGACTGCCTCCCTTTCCTGAGCTCAAGGATTTCTTGTGGGGGAGTGGGATACCCCAGTCCTGAGGAGGGAGGGAAAGGCAGATGGGCTGAGCCCTGCACTGGCACAAATGAGGGAAGATTGTGGCCCCGATGTCACATTTCTACAGGTCCACAAGCGAGATTTTGCTCTGTTCTGGAAAATGCCCCAGTCACAGCCCTTTGGCATGGGCTAGGGCAAACACTTGTGATCTGACCCCACTGGAACCCAGCTCTTCAGCCACAAAAGGCGAGAGCTTCAGGTAGCCTGGTGCTGGCAGACAGCTGCCAGCTCCGCTCCGCCTCTCCAGCAGGCAGGAGTAGGCAGGGCTCTGCACAAGCCTCACCCGTCCTGGAGATCACCGTGAAGCCCCTGCTGCTAGAGCCAGGGGTGCTTTGTTAGTCTTTCAATAAATTCAGAGTTTCTTGCCCCCAGGTGAGCAGGAGAAGCTTGAAGCTGTGAACCCCAAAGGACCTAAAGCCAGAAGGAAAATTAAAAAAACGAACAAAAAGTGGGGGTGGTTTTTAACTCATGATTTATAAGCCAGTCACCAGACTCTTCTGCTAGCAGGCGTGGGGGAGGGGAGAGATTGATTGGCTTTGTAAGGGTTGGAGTTGGCACGACTGAACTCGTGAGCTGTGTGGAACCTTCAGCAGGCCCCAACTCAGCGTTCTGCCCTACGGCTGCAGGTCGGGGGCAGGAAATGCTGCCTGAGGTGCCCGCACTTGAGTCTGCTTGGGAACTAACCTGTCCCCTGTAGCCCCTTCCCCCGTCGCTTCACCTCAGCTTCGGTCTAACCTTCTTCCCTCTCCTCCCTGCCCTGTGCCACCCACCCCTTCCCTTTAGCTGATCTCTCCTAGCTACGCCCCCCCAGTGCATTGTCATGACATTTGCTGCCACCCCACTGTTCACTCTGTGGGTGTGTCCCCCCCCGTGCCCCTCCCGTCAAGTTATGCTGTAAGTGCCTCAGGGTGGAGACCTCTGCAATTGTGCAGCGCCTAGCACAGGGGGCCCAGTGCTTGGTTGATGCTTTGACACCACCTGCTCCACATGGATAATAATAATGTCTTGCTGAGAGCCGCTTCCCAGCTCCAAAACCAGTCCTCTTCCTTCTCAACACACACCCCTGAGCACTGGCACCCGGCTTTCGTCTAGTCTGTTCACCGAGGTTTGTGGGGTTTGGGCTTTTTCAAATACAATATTCAGCATCAAACGGTGACCAGCATCTCTAGGGGGCAGGCAGTGCCAGGGGGAAGCTGTGTGCTCTTGGTGGACTCCTGCTGCTACCCTGCTCCCACCCTTGGTGCATACATGGGGAGCAGGCAGCGATGTGGCTAGGGAGGGTGGGGCAGGCCCCCAGGCAGGGGTGTGTATCTGTGGGGCTGGAAGGGAGGGAGTAGGGAACTAAAGTGCTGGAGAGGGCAAAGAGGGAAACAGAAAAGCCTGTCAGCACATCAGTGACCATGTCCAATATTCACTGCCTGTTACCTTGCATCAGAGAAAATTCTTACCTTGCTCTTCTGCTTCCTGATAACAAATGGCTGAGTCAGGCGCTGGCCTGGGTTAGTTCTATCAGAGTTTGCCCAAAGCAGTTGTCTGGCCTACTGCTCAGCCTCTTCTAAGAACAAAGGTCGCAGTCTCACTGAATTATTAGAAAAATGACAGTTTATGCCCAGAGAACAAGCTGTGGGGCAGGCAGAACTAACCTGAAACCCTTCCCAGACCCAGCGCTGCAACTGCTACTGACTCTAAGGACCCCGCAGATGAGAGTCACCCTGCCTCTGCCCTGCACACACCCTGACAAACGTGGCATGCAGGGAGCCAGGGTGAGGGGGCATTGGGATGGAATCATCCCCCAGCACGGAGGTTGTTCTTCCAGCCCTGTGCCTAGAGTAAAGGCCCCTGTGTGCTCACTACACCTGCCCCAGCCACTGGCCAATACCATCCCCTGGGGCTGGAGTGCGCAGACCCATGTGACTGTCCATGGGCACTGCCCCCCATGTGCATTCATCCAGCCTGTGCAGCAGAATTGGTGCAATTGCATTGCACCGGAGCCTTCTGGAGCTCCTAATTGGCTGGGTGGGTCTCACAACAAGGCCAGGTCTCGAGCAAAGACAATATGCCCTGGAAAGATGAGACCATGCACCCCACTGCTGCTACCTGGGCTGCTGCAGCCCTTCCCAGCATGCTGGGGGTCTGTTTGGCATCCCACTGCTCACAGCCCGACCCTTCCCTCCACATCCTCTCTCTGTTCACCGGCTGGGGAGGCTAGTGGAAAAGGTGCATGGGGACACCTTTTCCACTGGCCTCCTGGGAGGTCGCTCTGAGCCTCTGCCCCAAACATTCAGGGTCCGTCAAGTTCCTTCTTGAGTCGCAGGGTTTGGCCATTTGCATCCATTAGGAGTGGAGCGTGTCCAGCTCTCAGTTACCAGGGCTGGCAGCTCCCCTGTGAATCCACGTTCCGCAGACATGGCCACAGCCCTTGTGTGGCCTAAGAGTTGAGGCCGGGCTGGTTATCCAGGCACAAAGAGTAACCGTGGTTGTCTGCGGGGTCGGACACTCTACTTCCCACTGAGATCCCTTGCTTTGAGTTAAAGGATCAATCCAGCAAACCTGAAAGGAAAAAGGAAACGATTCCTCCCTCCCCCCACCATCACATACTCTCCCACTTGGCGGCAACCCTCCCCTCACTTCTAGTCCCCCCCCCCACATACACACACACTGCTGTATAAGCCATAGGCTCATGGAACTACAATGAGGGGAGGAAGGGAAAGAGAGAGAGAAGGGAGAGGAGAAGAGCTATTAGGAGCTTCCCATCCCCATGGGATCTCTGCCCACATCTGGCAGGTGGAGCTGGCAGCCCCTGTGCCAGCTGGGAGCCTTTAACACTGTTCTATGCAGCTGGGACTCCTCATGCCCACTAGTCACCATCCCACATTTGTCCTATTCCAGGCTGATCTTCACCCATGCTCCCAGCCTGTTCTGGAACAGGTTTTTCTGTGTTTCCTGTATTGCTCTTCTGTTTTTACCTGTTCCAGCCGGCTAGGCCGAGTGGCAGCACAACAAGTAGCTAAGGTGTGCTCTGCTAGCCACAGGGGAGCTCTTCCAGGTTGGGATGGACCAGAATGCTGCAGCGACCAGACGTCCATCACGGCGTCGATCACTTCCTGCGAGCACAGTAGAGCACCCCGAGCAGAGGCAGCACCTTGGATTCACCACCTCTCAACAAGTAACAGCAGTCCATGCAAAGCAGTACGTCGGGCCCTGGGCTCCCCTTCCAGGTTCCCAGCACCGTCTACACTGCCATGTAAGCCCAGGGTCAGTGGGACTCAACCCATGTTAGGGAACCCTGGGCTTGAGCATCTACATTGTATTTAACCCCTGCATTAATCCTTTTCTAACCCATGTGCAAATCTAGAACTCTGATGTCCACACTGCAGTGTGCAGACCCGAGTCAAAGTAAACATATCCCAGAATCCCTAGCACCCCCCTCACCCTGCCAATTGGTCACTCTAACCCTAGGACCATGGTGCATGATGGGAAAAAATGTACTGGCTGCCCTGCATGTAACAGGAAGTTTGAACAGCCTGCCAACCCATTTTCAACAGAGTGGATTGCAGATCGTTGGGGTGGCGAGGACTGAGGAAGTATTCCATGGAATTGTGGGATACTTCTGGATGTCTGCTGGGACCAGAGTCAAGCACAGCTGCAACTACACTGCAAAGCCACAGAGCTTGGACCTTGGATCCTGGCTAGACTTGAACTCGGACCCTCCAGGGTCCTGGTCTGAGCTAGCAGAATTGCAGAGTAGACAGAATGTGGGAGTTAGGCTTGAACCTGGGCCCAAGCACAGGCATACGCTGCAGTGTAGACATACCCTTAGAGACACTGAGGGTCTGTTGAGATACAAACAGCGCTTTACATCAGCACAAGTACGCAACTGGGACATTTCTCCACCACATCCTTAGGCAAGTTGTTCCAGTGGTTAATTACCCTCACTGTTAAAATAACTGCATGTCATTTCTAGTCTGAACTTGTCTAGTGTCAGCTTCAACACACAGGATCCTGGTCTACCTTGTACTGTTAGATTAAAGAAACCCTGAATATCAGAAATCCCTTTCCCATGTAGCTATTTATTGGCCATCTCAAGTTACTTCTCACCTTTCTCTTGGATAAACTGACTAGATTGTGCCTCATACATCTTTCACTGTAAGGCTTTTCTTCCAGACATCATGTCATTCTTGTGCCTCTTCTCTGAACCCTTCGTAGTTTTCAACATTCTTTCTGAACTAGAGACAGCAGAACCAGACACTGCATCCAGTAGTGGTCTCACTAATACAGAGGTAAAACCACCTCGCTGCTATTACTTGATCTTCCCCTGCTTATACCTCCAAGACTCATGTTTGCCCTGTTAGCTACAAGATCATCTCTTCACCTCCCCCATTGCCTACCACAGTGTGAAGTTTGGATACAGTTTATTTCCTCTCCTGGGCCCTTCGTCTGCCTTGTCTCTTTAGAATGTGCGCCAGGACAGAGCAGAGTCTTTGGGGTTGTCTACACAGCACCAGTGACATGTGCCAGAGGGGGGGGATTTGTAAAGGCTCCAGCATGTTACGCCCTTACTGCGCCAGGTACCCCCTGCTGACGTGCTGTAAAAGGAACCAGGTTCTCATTCACCAGGGACCCGGTAGAGCACCTTGCAGGTGGTACTCGGGGTAGTTCGAGCATAGCATGCTAGTGTGCTTTACAAATCATAGCCCTCTGGTGTGCTTTGATGCGCCGTTTACACAAGCCCTTCCTCTAGATTTGTTCAGTGCCTGGCACAATGGGGCCTGTGGCTGAGTCGGTATCTCCAGGCACTAGGGTAATATCCATAATTAATCACAGGGATAGTGCACGCTGACAGTGGGAAAATCACACACCGAAATTCCTGCAAGAGAGAGAATCCATTCCAAAGCCTGAACACGAGAAGTGGGTAAATGTAATTTTCTTCATAATACATTGCTGAACCTCATTGAAAAAATACTGGGAAACCACAGCATTTACTCATCCTTGCAAGAAGTACATTCAGTCCCCGAATCAGCAAAATGTCACCACACTAGTCTGCAGAGGGGGTTGGGATTTGAGTTTCTGGTGGTTGTTTTTTCCCTTTCTCCCAAAGCAGTAAGCTGGCAATTGTAAAACATTTCTAGCACAGACAGCCTAGTGATTCTCTCTGTCTCTAAAATAAAAGCAGTTAAACATGTTGAGTTCCTCCAGTATTTTCCCATGGCAGTTTTTTCCCCACTTTAAATTCTTCCTTCTGTAAGATGGGGGAGCTGTTGCATTGTACAAAAGTGAAAACTGTGGTTGGATCATACTAGTTACTAAGTAGTATATTTTCATTAGACCTGTTTGCGGTATGAATTAGGTGTAAACCCTTTCAGAGTGTATCACGTGACGCTGTAACTAGAGTCTGCTTCTCTATGAAATGAAATTTATCCACATTAGGGCCTCCATTTATTACAGTTTTCAGCCAAGGAGGAATTGCAGGAAGTATAGATCTAAATTCCAACTCTGACAGACAGCTTTCGAGATGAGAAACCCCTTCCGCAGAGTTACGCTTCTGACTTTATTTTAGGCAACTTGATATCAAATTATACATATGGGCTACATTTGTCTAAGGTTAATACATTACCATCACAGCTTGATTTCACTCTCCTATCCAGGGTGTTGCCTAATGGCACTATTTATGACTGACCAATCATGTTAATGTATCAGTAGATTGCACTGGGGATACAAAACGTTGATGAGGTTGCACCAGGGATGAATTTGGCCTTACATACTTTTGCTTTTAAATACAACTGAAACTGAAAGCTGGTAATGTTTGAAAGCAGATGCTTTACATCTGAAGTGCACCCCTGTACTTGTCAGAGTTAGTCCTTATTTTAAAATAAAATGTAATCTGTATATCTAATCTTCTTTTGAACTACACGTGTTACAAATTCATGACCGGAAGAATTTGTACAGTTTCTACTTGAAAGTGAGGATATTCCAGATGTATTTGTTTGTGAGAAACAATCTTTTGAATGAAATAAAATACCTGTATCCATGTTTCTAGACACCAGAATTGCACTGACATACTCATATAATGAATATTTGCAAGTTTCTGTTAATCTTTCCTTAGCCTTCTACAAAATACATTTTCTTAGCTCTCTTTCAGGTTTTGTTAATTGTTGGACATAAGCTTAGAAACTAATCAGATTAGTGCTAGGCTTCTATGAATAATTATCACATTCATAATGATTTCATTTTATATGGAAGATAGTGAAATTGTACTGATTATATGACAGTAAACATTTGTTTTTTTCTAGTTACTAAATGGCTACCTTTCTTAATGTTAATGGTGTTTTAAATTCTTTTTTTAAAAATCCTTTTATTAGATTACCACTTTTTTGGAGAATTATTAATTTAGGAAACTGAGATACTTCTCATTAATAAATGATGAAAGCTTTTGCTTAAAATAACTTTCATATAAATGTCTCACCCAAAAGTATTTTGAAAAGGGAACAAAATCGGCTTGGCAACCTGAGTAAAAGCAGCTAGACTCAGCTGTGCCAGAGATCCACTTCCTGTCCTAAGGGAAACCCCGGCACACTCATTCTGAATGGCAGCATATGCTGTCATTGGCTCAGACACTCTCATACCATGATGACTTTATTCTCACTTCGAACAAAAGTATCGAAATTCTCCTCCTCCACGCCATTATTCCCACATCAGCTCTGTCTATGTTGCTTGTGATGCATTTGCAGCCTTAGGGCGGGATGGTCCAGTTTAGAAAAGTTTGATCTGAGGTCGGTCTAAGACCCGCTATGACCCTTTCTCCGTCCTCAGCGCCTCAGTGAACGTGTACAAGGTGGCTCTGATGAAATCCCATCTCCCAAAGAGAACAACAGCTCTGAGGTGGGCTTAGTGTAACAATGATCAGGGATTGCAATTCCCCTCACCGTTACCCCCACACATACTTGGCTTGTGTTCCAGGATGGGGGATGCTGTTCACCAGGGCTGGTTTTCTGGTCCCTGCATCCATGCAGTTTGGCTCCCAGTTCTGTGTTAATGAGGCCATTCATATCCAAGACTCAAGCCGGTTGAGTCCTAGGTAGGAGGTTTAGAAGAAAGAAGGAGATGGGAGAAGAAAACCATGTGGCCAAGCTAGGGAGAAAGTGACTTATTGGCATAGCAGTGAGCACTTCAGTATGACTGATTGATTTATGTAGCATTTGCACACTGGCTCAGCCAATCAATAGCATTCTTAGCGGCCAAGTGGAGCTCTTGGAGTCCACCACTGAAATTGGGTTAGCGGGCAACCCTCAACAATGCATGTCATTGTTGGAGCCGCAGCTGCAGCTTGGATTGTCTCAAAGAACCCAACGATGCTGGTTGGCTGTACAAAGGCCTGGCCCAGTCTGGAATCGGATCAGAAAGGCCCACTGACGATGTGTCAGGTTGAAGCCGAGAGACAAAAACAGGATCTGTGACGAGGAACTAATTGGTAGTTGGCGTTAAGCACCAGTCTTCCCGCCACACGGCTGCCACTGTCACATGCTGGGGTGGCAGCTTTGATGACAGTGGATGTCGTGATGACAGACGTGTGGCTGGTGGGATAAAAAGGTCATTGAACAAGGAAGGGCAAGCATGAGTTGGCACATACTTTCCCAAGCAGCTTGCCAGCTGTGATCTCCCTTCCATGTGGCTCAGAACTGGAAGCCATGGAAGATGAGTCAGTCGGAGTGTTTCTGTGATGATGCGCATTGTTGAACTGAATTGTATGTCAACAGGTTTGGTGTGTGCTGACCGACTCCACATTGGTGCCCAGTACTCTGCTGCTGAGTATAAGGTGGCAAGGGTTGAGGTCCTTAGGGCTGGAGCAGCCGTTCCCCATAAAGATGCTCCCCATAAAGATGGTGAAACCTAGAATCATTACAGGAATAATCTGCAAAGACAACAACTTCCTAGACCCACATTCTACTGCTGCCTTCAAACCAAAAGACAAAAGTTGCTAATAAAATAATAAATCAATAATAATAATAATATAATAAACAAGTGAAACATAAAGAAACAACTTAGAAACTGTCCCTGGCAGCAGAGAAGTTGCACAGTGTGGCCTGTAAGCTGGAGCAGAATTTGACCCTAAAGGGGTGTGAGGGGAGGACACCAAAACCTTTCTTGAATTCCAAAACAGCGATACAAAACAAAACAACACACACTAATGTTACCAAGGGAACCCACCAACCAATCCGATCACTGTTTTCACAATTTGACAGTGACTTTTCCTAGCCACACTTCAATCAAACCAGTACATGCATCCACATGAAGGAGAGTTTTCAAAAAGTACAAGTGAATCTCAAACCGGAAACCTGGGGCGTGAATGCAATAATGTTTTGGCAAAATAACTACTCTCCTCCTCCTAATATACAGAGTGTGGCTAATACTTAGATGAAAATGCTAAAATTTGTATTCAACCTGCACCTTGAAACTAATTGCACAGGAGAGGGGCCATCAGTGGTGCAGCTTTCATGCCTGTACCCTTGTTAGAGCTCACAATCTCGCAGGATAAGCCAGTGATGGTTAAATCTTCGGGCAAGCGGATTATACAATGTTCTTCTGGGCTCTCATTGCCTCAGACCTGCCAGCATGTCAGGCTGCTCATTTGGGGTTGTTCACCAGTCCTGTGTGGTGAGCGTTTTCACCTAGGTCCCCATTAATCCGCCGGTAAGTGGACAGCTCTAATACAGTGGCAAGAGCTGTGCCAGGGCCACCAGCGGCACATTGACTGCAACTCGCCCTCCTGCTATAGACAAAAAGGGGCTCAAGCCAAGTTAGAACACACAGAGCCTCTTTCCTGCCTTCCCTCTCTCATTTAACAGCCCAGCCCTGCCCCCGGGAACCCTGGGCCCATGGCTCTTTTCCTTTCTAAAGCCAGGACATAACTTGTTTTCGAGGCTCCTTCCACTTGGCTGCTAGTGACCAAGCGGCTGTGTGCGCTTGTGGCCATCAGACTCCCACCACCACTGCTGTGACATGGCCAGTAATATCATCAAAGACTGTTCAGCTTGCACGGTTTCTTCTGTGCATCTCAACAACTGAAACATATGACTCACCTTCCCCCCACTCCACACCGTGCCACTGCACCGGTAGATCCACACCAGCCTAGCCCAGCAGAAAGAAGCAGGTTGTGCCCCTCAGGCCTAGCACTCACAGAGGGGTGTGTGGAAGAAAAGGCAGTTGTCATTCAGGCCCCTGTAATAAGCTCATCTCTGGACCCTCTGGCAGCCTGCACATCATCCCACCAGTGGAATCTTTGCATTATTTGGCTCAGCGGCAGTCTGACTCAGCCTGGTAGGCAAGGACAATGGACAGTGCTCCAGTCATGTGAATTATCCCACCAAGTCTCTGTTATTCCTATCACATTATAGTTCCTTGACTGTGCCAGGACTTCCAGTTCTCCCTGCTTGTTTCCCAGGCTTCTTGCATTTGTGTATAGGCACTTAAGATAACTCGTTGATTTTCCTGCTTTCTCGGTCTGAGACAGGAGTCCTCCCCTCTTGCACTCTCCTGCTCGTGCTTCCTCCTGGTATCCCATTTCCCCTCTTACCTCAGGGCTTTGGTCTGCTTCCCCCGGTGAACTTAGTTTAAAGCCCTCCTCACTAGGTTAGCCAGCCTGCTTGTGATGATGCTCTTCCCTCTCTTCGTTAGGTGGAGGCCGTCTCTGCCTAGCACTCCTCCTTCTCAGAACACCATCCCATGGTCGAAGGATCCAAAGCCTTCTCTCCAACACTACCTGCATAGCCATTCGTTGACTTCCACAATTCAACGATCTCTACCCTGGCCTTTTCCCTGCACAGGGAGGATGGACGAGAACACCACTTGCACCTCAGACTCCTTTATCCTTCTTCCCAGAGCCACGTAGTCTGCAGTGATCTGCTCAAGGTCATTTTTGGCAGTATCATTGGTGCCCACGTGGAGAAGCAGGAAGGGGTAGCGATCCGAGGGCTTGATGAGTTTCAGCAGTCTCTCCGTCACATCGTGAATCCTAGCTCCTGGCAAGCAGCCGACATCTCAGTTTTCTCGGTCGGGGCAGCAGATAGATGACTCAGTCCCTTTAGGAGGGAGTCCCCAACCACCACCACCCTCCTCCTTCTCTTGTGAGTGGTGGTCATGGAATCCCCATCCCTAGGACAGTGCATCTCATGCCTTTCAATTGGTGGAGTCTCCTTCTGCTCCCTTCCCTCAGATGTATCATCTAGTCCACTTTCCGCATTAGTACCTGTGTAAAGAACATGAAAACGGTTGCTCACCTGTATCTCCATTGTTGGTACATTGACGCTCCTCTTTCTTCTTCTGGAGGTCACATGCTGCCAAATTTCTTCACCGTCCCTCAGTCTCCTCTGCACAGCCTGCTCTGATTCTTCAGGACGTTGTGCCCATAGAAGCATATCCTGACGTCTGTCCAAGAAATCTTCATTTTCTCGTATGCAATACAGGGTCAATACTTGTTGCTCCAGACCTCGAACCTTCTCTTCCAATATGGAGACCGGCTTGCACTTTGTACAGACAAAGTCACTTCTGTCCTGCGGAAGAAAGACAAACATGGCACAACCTGTGCAGGTCACAACAGCCGATCACTCACCGTCCATATCACCTTCCCTCTAAGAGCTGCCTCAGTTGTTGCAGAAACTACTCAGAGGAGCCTGCAAGATGAAAACCTCAGTGGGCTCTCCCCAGGGAGCTCCTAGTCAAACTCCCTCTGTTAGCCTCCGCTGTTCGCTGCTCAGTCGGTTCACAGCTGACTGGCTTTTTACAGCAGTCAGGCCCACTGAAGGCCCACCTGGAACAAAGCACTCGCAAGTCACACTTTACAAACAAACAATTAAGCACGTGGTCAAACTGACAAACTGTCCCTGCAACAGACACTCAGATACTGACTATGTTGTCTTTGTATCCTCTATTCCTCCTGTAGCTGCTGAGACAATGTCTCAGTGTAATAAAAGACAGCTGATTCCGCACTGCCAGCCAGCACCATGTCCCTTGGCCTGGTCACTGCTTTGAAAAAGCAGCTTGTAGGGCACCTTCCCTTTGTACTCTGGAAGGCTGCTGAATGTTCTGAGAGTCACCAAATGAACTATTCACTGTAGGACAGTTTTGATCCCTCCTGCTGGATTCCCCATGTCTGCACACTGAAGATTCTTCCTTTACAGGGTCATTCTCCTCTCTGCAAGAGTAAATGGTGAGAAGTGCACATTTCACAATTCAGTTCTGACCTCCTGCATCGCCTAGGGCAGAGGATTGCACCAGTGGATACGGCTACACATGGAGGGGGTGTGATTTGGTCTCTGATGGGCACATACCATGGGCGTCTAGCTCAAGATGCCACTCCCACCACAGATACATTCTGGCTTTAGCAAAGTAGCTCAGTGAGAGCTAGCATGAGCCTGTCTGGAGCTGGGTATCATGCCTCCAGCGCCAAGTGTAGATGTACCCAATAATTCCTGCACTGAGCCCAAAGCTTATGTCTGAGCTACAGCGTATCTTTAGAAAACGAGACACTGTCTTCGGTTAGACACTGCAAGTGGTGGAGAATCCAGCACACTTCTTGTGAGTTGTGCCAATGGTTAATTACTGTCACTGTTATATGTTTCCTTATTTCTAGTCTGAATTTGTTCAGCTTCACTTTTCAACAGTAGGTTTTGTTTTGTCCTTGTTTGGTAGATTAAAGAGACATCTTTAATGGCTTTAACATGGGGGACTGTTTGCTCACTGTGTGAGTGCTGAGTCTAGCGGCCTTCTAGGCAAGGTTGAAAGCTGGGAGCTTCTTAACGAGGCTTTGACCCAAAAGCCGTTTAGCCCCCATCAACCCTTAACCAAGGGGTGGGGCTACTCAGGAAGACCAAGGCTTTAAAAAGCCTGCTTCTAAGCAACCAAAGGAGCTAGCAAACAGGAGCAGCCAACAGAGGAGTTTTGAGAGGGAGTTTACAGGAGCACTGTCAGGGGGGCTAGACACACTTAACATTCCTTAAAGTGCTTTAAAATTAAGACAAAAACTATCCTGATAAAAACAAAACTTCAACAAAGGAACAAGCTGCAGGAGTGAAAAGAGACTGCAGGCAGGAGTCCAGCAACAGAGTAGGGGGTACCAGTTTATTGCACCCAATGCAGCATGTCTGATTACTGCTCTGTGGGCATGTGGTGTGTGTGTGCATTCGATGCAAGGCGCTCTTGGCCCCCAGAAACCATATACGGGCTTTGGAGACCAGGGTGGCTGAACTGGAGGAGCTGAGGGAGACAGAGGTACATAGAGGGGACTTTCTGGGACACAGTAGAATGATCCCACCCCTGGTCTGACAGCCTCTGTGCTGTTGAGGAGGAGGAAAGTCTCAGGGCAGGAGAACATCCAACTGGAGCAGAGGAAAATGATCCTATAGTTGAGACCCTCCTTCCAGATGGTGTTGGGGTATCTTCTTGCACTGAGGTTACCTCTCCGGGTGAGAGAACTCCAGTTATTAGGAAGATACAGATATTAGTAATGGGGGATTCAATCATTAGAAACATAGATAGCTGGGTTAGTGATGACCAGGAGAACTCATGGTGACTTGCCCGACTGGTGCAAAAGTTACAGATCTCTCAAGACATCTAGGTAGACTTATGTGTAGTGCTGGGGAGGAGAAGGTGCTTGTGGTACAGGTAGATAACAGTGACATAGAGAGGGATAGGAGAGAGATCCTGGAGGCCAAATTTAGGCCACTAGGTAAGAAATTGAAGTCCAGGACCTCTATGGTAGATTCTCTGACATGCTTCCAGTTCCATGAGCAGGGTCAGGTGGACAGGCAGAACTGCAAGGTCTCAATGTCATGTGCTGGAATGCTTGTCTTTGGAAGAAAGAAAGAAAGAAAGACCACATCACAAGAGAATATAAAAAGCTGCTGCAGCTCCTCCATCTTGTCTTCAATCCTGTTTCATTCCTCTGGAGGGACTTTCCTACAAACTGAAGCTCTACGCAAAGGACCCATCCCAGCTGTGGATGTACTGTACTCCAAAGACTTGATTTGAATCTGCAGTTTACTCCATCACTGCTACAAGCCTGAACTAAGAACTTTGCCATTACTGTATGTAATT
>NC_133772.1:139335331-139341297 GCF_003597395.2 Chelonoidis abingdonii | reverse complement strand
TTTTTTTCACACAATGCACAGTCAACCTGTAGAACTCTTTGCCAGAGGATGTTGTGAAGGCCAAGACTATAACAGGGTTAAAAAAAGGACTAGATAAGTTCGTGGAGGATAGGTCTGTCAATGGCTATTAGCCAGGATTGGCAGGGATAGTGTCCCTAGCCTCTGTTCGCCAGAAGCTAGGAATGGGCAACAGGGGATGGATCACTTGATGATTCCCTGTTCTGTTCATTCACTCTGGGCCACCTGGCATTAGCCACTGTAAGAAGACAGGAGACAGGGCTAGATGGATCTTTGGTCTGATCCACTGTGGCCATTCTAATGTTCTCCTATTAGAAATGTTTTCCTCTTATAGGTACTTGTAGACCGAAATCAAATTGCATCTTAAACTTCATTTGGATAAAACAAGTCGATTGAGTGTCTTTAGTCTCTCACTAGCAGTCAGATTTGCTAGCCCTTGAATAATTCTTGTAGCTCTTTTCTGAACACTTTCCCATTTTCAAAATCCTTTTTGAGAGTATGGACACTGGAACTGGACACAGTGTCCAGGACTGATCTCACTAATGCTGTTTGCAGTAGTAACAACATCTCCCTTCCCCTGGCTAGTCCCCTGCTTATATAGCCAAGGGTTATATTTGCATGATTAGCTACAGTGTCACATTAGCAGCTCGTGTTCAGTGGGTAATGGAATTATGATGATGATAGCTCCGCACTGTGCTTGTACACATTGACAGTAAAAGACAGTCACTACCCCAGAAGACCTTGCAGCCTATCCAATCTCCTATAGGAGAGAAATCAGGTGCGTGATGTGGGGCAGAGACAATAAGAGAGATGGAAAGAGAAGAAACACAAACTTTGGGATCTCATGGAAAACTTACTGTTAATGCCCTTTGAGCAATGATTTGATAGAGTGGCTCAAATTTACCCTGGAGTAACTCCATTAAAACCAGTGGATTACACCAGGAATTAATTTGACTTAATACTCTCAAAGTAAAATTATACTCTTACTTGCATTGAAGAGCTGATTTTTGGCAGGTATCTTGTTCAGCAAAAATGGAATGTGCATTCCTTTGGAAGGGGAGAATGAAAAGAGAAGGGGCTTAGCAGCCACTAACCATACAACCATCTCATCAACGTGGGAAGTTTCTAGTTTGGAAAAAAAAATGTAAAAGGAGGCTAGTAATAATGACCCTGCACAAGAGAGATTTGGACAAAATCTGGTAATGGCTCCCTCTGTTCCTGGACAGCTACCATTCAAGCCAACAAACTCAATTTTCTTTCACTTCAGTTGCTAGTGCAGCATTCACCAAAGGAATATTAAATGATTGATGTGCATGTGGAAGTGGCAGGTCAGATGGAATTACAAAATGAGACGGGTTTTGGATGTTTGCACAGATCTTTAGGAGGAAAAATATTTCAGCAAGCCCAGAATCAGGCATCCTACAATGGCAGAGAGAAGAGGTATGGAAGAAACTTAATAAAAAGAATAATAATTCCTGATCATTATGAATTGCTTGATCAAGCCATGGCAAGCTATTCTACTTGGTCCAGGAGCCCTTATTCCTGTGAATGGTCACTAGGATATCTGATGTGAAAGACACTTGCATGGCACACCCTTCTAATGCCACATCTGTGCAAGTTGCGCTACTTTCCCACGTACATCCATGTTCCCATCAACTCATAGCTAATGTGTAGTGTCACTGTGGAATTGGCCCCTGGTTCAGTGGGTGCCTGCACACTCCTAAGTGAGGAGTTAAGACAAATACCATACTCTATGTCTTCTGACATGGAGGTGAAGAAAATGACACAATTACTGGTGCAGCACGTGACTTGCCAGGGCCAACTGCTCTTGAAACTATTACTCCTGGCGAGGGGTTCCACACAAACACAGCTTTTGATTTCGATTCTTCACCCTCCAGTAACTTGTCATATGTTAAGAGGTAGACAAGGGAACTCAGATGTCCAGTAATGATACTTTCCTCTTGCTTTGGACACGGCTTTATGTTGTTCAAGCCACGAAGGAGAACCAGCAGGGAATCATCTACCTCTGTTCAAAGGAAAGCATCTTTGTGAGTAACACATTTGAAAAGCAATTCAGGACCAACCCTCCAGCCATGTACACATGTGGTACCTGTAGGGACACCGGTGCCCTTCGCAGACAGCGTTTTCTTTCACAAGTGTTGCCACTACGATGGCCTCCAGCTCAGGGTTCCTCAGGGTCCCTGTTCTGAAAGGTTCTTAAATTCTGCATTTGGGATGCCACATGCCTCAGTCACCCAGGATTATTTACCACTCCCTTTGCCACTTTCCCACGTGCTCATGTGCACCAGTGCATCAGAACACGTCTCCGACCTACAGGTCTGATCCATGGCCATCAGGGCTTGTTACACTGAGGTTCTGCCTGGGTCACAAACTGCACTCCTCCATTCTTGCTCTCCTTCATGGCTGACTGTCTTGCAGTGTTGCTTTGTTACTTGCTTGCCAGGAGAGAGGACTCTGAGATAGACGATGTAGATTCACGTTTGGGGCCCATTCCAATTCCCAACCCAAACTGGGCCAGTGGTTCCAAGGCAGGCCTGGTTTTGATTCTTTTTGGAGCTTTGTCGAGGCCAATAACAAAGCAATGTATTGTGTTCGCCTGACAGGGAGAGCACATTGCTTCAGTGCACTTCTATGGCTATTGGAAAAGCATGTCCTCGCCTTCCCCTTTGGATCACTGCATCCCCCTGGGCCGAGCAGGCAGCGTCTAAACACATGGGCTTGAGGGTAAATTGTGACAATTACTTCACACATGGAAAGGTCACATTAGGCACTAGACAGCTCCCTTCCAGAGCCTCTGAGCAATCACAGCTGCCTGGTCATGACCCACCAGAGGGATTTACCCCCTGGTTCTTGCTGAGACAAGCCTGTGTCCAGTGCAGTGAGGGTGCCTGTCCTGTGCTGCAGCCCTGTAGGGAGTCAGTGCTCAGTGCCTTGCAGGATCAGTGCCGGGGATTCATTCTCTAGTGCATTCTTCTGACTCTTTTCAAGACAGGCACGTAGATTCAGAGCTCTCAAGGGCAGACGGCACAGTTCTGATCATCTAGTCTGACCTGGTGGCTAGCCCAGGACAGAGAGCTTCACTCAGGGATTCCTGCCTCCAGCTCATAACTGTGAGTTGAGCTACAGTGTATCTGTTAGAAAGAAACTTCCACTTTCTATAGACACTTCAGTGCTGATTAGAGCAGGCAGTGGAAGGTGGATGTCCTATCTCTCTCTCAAGTGAGTGCCCCCATCCTTGGGCCGCAGATCCAGTCCCATGCTCTCTGGGCTAAGTAGTTCACAGACAGTGGAACAGAGCTGGCTGGAGAGGTGGAAAGACTCCTGCCCAGGATGGCAAGAGCCTAGTGGCTAGGCTGCTTATCTAAGAGAAGAGAAACCTCTGTTCAAATCCCTGCTCCAAAATCAGGCAGACAAGGTGTAGTAGCAGGATTTTATGTTTGTATTTTGTATAATTTAAAATGAAGGATAAGGAATAATCAGGGGTGGCACCAGGCACCAATGCAGCAAGCGTGTGCCTGGGCTGGCAAGCCAGGGGGGCAGCGCGCTGGTCGCTGTGAGGACATCATAGGTTTCACTGCCACTCTGAACTTTAGCGTACAGATGTGGGGACCTGCATGAACACCTCTAAGCTTAACTACCAGCTTTGATCTGGTCTCGCTGCCACCACCCAGATTTCTGAGTCATCTGGACAGCTCTGTCTTCTCCCCCAAAACATTCCCCTCCCTGGGTAGCCTTGAGAGACTCCTCCACCAATTCCCTGGTGAGTCCAGATCCAATTCCCTTGGATCTAAAAACAAGGAAGAATTACTCCTTCGCCCTCCCTCTCCCCCCACCAATCCCTGGTGAGTCCAGATCCAGTCCCCTTGGATCTAAAAAACAGGGAAAAATCAATCAGATTCTTAAAAAGATGGCTTTTAATTAAAGAAAAGAAAGGTAAAAGAAAAAAAAACTCTGAGACACAGCATACAAGCTGATCTCACAGACAACAGATTTAAAACGCAGGATGTTCCCCTGGGCAAAAACCTTAGTACACACAAGAATATCCAAATTTGATTATTCCCCTAATTGCATAAAGACAAGTTACAAAAGAAAATAAACATAAACCTATTTATTCCTTTCTAAAACTTACTACTCTGATAAGAGGCTGGTTCCTTGATCTTTGTCAGTCCAGCTGAAACTGAAGCTGACTCTAAACAAAAGAAAAGTTCCCTCCTTTCTTTTGAATCATCTTGTTTCCCCATTGGTTCCTCTGGTCAGGTGTCAGCTAGGCTAGGTGAACTTCTTAATCCTTTACAGGTAAAATAGGCATTAACCCTTAACTATCTGTTTATGACAGGGTGGCAGTCAGAGACCCTTCAGCAGCATTTCTGCGGGAGGTCTGCTGGTCCCGCAGCTTTGGCAGCAATTCAGCGGTGGGTACGACAAAGGCATGGGACCAGCAGATCACCTGCAGAAACGCCGCTGAATCCGCATGACTGGGGTGGACCTCCCGCAGAAATGCCACTGAAGGCCTCCTGACTACTGTGCTTGGAGCAGCAAAAATATAGAGCCGCCCCTGGGAATCATAATGTAGCATGAATTAAATGTATTGGTGTATGATTTGACCATATCCTGCCAGCCACCCTTTCTGAAAGCAGAAAGGAAATACCTACTGGGCCATTGGTAAAGATGGATCAGCCGGAATCTGTATCTGAACTGATTTCAAGGCAGTAACAGACCTTCTAGGGTCACCACTTTGTTGAAGGTTTAGTATTTTAAAATAAGTAAAAGATTGCAATGATTGTTTTCTCTTGCATTGCAATTTGATGTTCCTATTCAAATGCTCCATGTAAATCAATTCTGTGTTGTGTGTGAATGAGGAATGCGTGTGTTAGGAGATAAGTATGATGGCCATCTCCAGATGAGATGTTCTAGGGAGGAACTGACGACAGACCTAAGGCCACCAGGCGATTTCAACACATCCCTATTGAGATCTCAGAGGAGGCCAGATTGACAATTCTAAAGATGAGACAGGCACCTATCAATCGGGACAAGATAGCTGTGATCAAAACCAGCATGAGGTAACTCCCTGAGAAACCTGATGAAAGAACAAGATAAAGGATGAGAAGGACATTTGAGAAAACAAGCACTCATCAAACCACAATTGATTACAGCATGACTGTGCAAAACTCATTGGGCTCAATGAGTTTTGAAAACTCGTGTCAATCAGGGGAGGTCCTGGATGACTGGAAAAAGGCTAATGTAGTGTCCATCTTTAAAAAAAGGAAGAAGGATGATCCGGGGAACTACAGGCCAGTCAGCCTCACCTCAGTCCCTGGAAAAATCATGGAGCAGGTCCTGAAGGAATCAAGTTTCAGGTGCCCAGAACTTCGACACAAATTCGCTCAGCTGAGGCCTCAATCTAGCAGGAGCCCTAGAGCAGAAGAATTAGAACTCTTGTGTCTACTCTACAACACTCCTCTAATACACCTAAAATGATTTTGCTTTATTTGCAGCAGTGTTTAACACCTGTTTTAGTTGTGACCACTATGGCCCCAGACCACTTTCCGTGGTACTCTCCTCTATGCAGTCATTTCCCCATTTGTATATGTGTGCAACTGATTGTTCCTTCTAAGTGCAGTACTATGCACTTGTCCTTTTTTTGAATTTCATCCGTGTTCTCCACAAACAATTTCTCCATTTTGTCCAAGATCATTTTGAATTTTAAAATCTATCCTCCAAAGCATTTAGAGAAACTCATAGACTTTAATGTCAGAAGGGACCATTATGATCATCCTAGTCTGACGCTCCCCACAATGCAGGCCAACAGAATCCTTACCAACCTCCACTTCTTATAACAAACCCTCTTAACCTATATGTCTAGTTATTTGAAAAGTCCCAAATTGTGGTTTGAAGACCTCAAGCTGCAGAGAGTCCTCTCAGCAAGA
>NC_133772.1:139219301-139335306 GCF_003597395.2 Chelonoidis abingdonii | reverse complement strand
AGTTTGACAGCACTTAGAGGAGAGGAAAAGTTATCTGGAACAGTCAGCAAGTCATTCTGACTAACCTAATTGCCTCTATGAGAGATAAAATGGCTCTGTGGGATGAGAGGAAACAGTGGATGTGGTTATTCCCTTCGACTTTAGCAAAAGTTTTGATACGGTCTCCCAGAAGTATTCTTTTGCCGAGAAGTTAAAAAGTATGGGCTGGATGAAATGCACTATAAGGCGATAAAAAGCTGGCTAGATCATCTTTGGACTGAAAGGGTAAGTGGGTCAAATGCTCCATGTCCAGCTGGCAGCCAGGTATCAGAGGAGTGCCCCAAGGGTATGTCCTTGGGCTTGGTTTTTGTTCAACCTATCTTCATTAATCGATCTGGAGGATGGCGTGGACCCTGCACTCTCAGCAAGTTTTGGGGCAAGATGACACTAAAAACTGGGAGGAGTGGAGATTTTTACAGCTGACGGGGTAGGGATAAGGGTCCAGTAGTGACCATAGACAAATTAAGAGGACTGGCCAAAAGAAACCTGAATAGGTTCACAAGGACAAGTGCAGAGGTCCTGCACTTTAGGATGGCAAGAATCCCACCATGCACGTGCTACAGACTAGGGAAAAGGGACCAAGTGGCTAGGCCCAAGCAGTTCTGCCAAAAAGGACCTGAGGGGTTTATAGTGGACGAACCAAAGCTGGATATGAGTCGACCCAGTGTGCCCCCTTGTTGGCTAGAAGGCTCAAGGCATTTTGGGCTATATAAGTGGGAGCATTGCCAGCAGATTTGAGGCGATGTGAATCCTCTCTCGCTCTTATGCAGCATGTTGTGAGGGCCTCATCTGGAGTCTGTGTCAGTTTTGGCGGAGGTACCCCACAACTATCAAGAAAGATGCGGAAAAAATTGGAAAAGAAGGCACAGCAGAGGGCAAGAAAAATAATTTTACTTGGGGTCTGGAGGCACATAACTTAATGAGGAGGGGTGAGGAGAACTGGGATATGTTTAGCTCTGCAGAAGAAATGAGGGGACGGATTTTATAAGCTGCTTTCCAACACTAACCCGAACAGGGGGCTTCCACAAGCGAGATGGATCTAGACTGGTTCTCAGTGGTAGCAGATAACAGAGAAAGTGGGCAAATGGTCTCAAGTTGCTGTGAGGGCGGTTAAGGTTTGGGCCTATTAAGCAAAAACTTTTTCATCTAGGGCGGGTGGTGCAGCAAGCTGGAAATTTTGGTTATGTAGGGAGTGGTGAATCTCCTTCCTTAAGAGGGTTTTTAAGGTCAGGCTTGACCAAAGCCGCTAGCTGGGATGAATTTAGGGTTGGAGATTGGGTCCTGTGCTTTGAGCTGGTGTTTGGACTAGATGCCTCCCTGAGGTCCCTTTCCATGACCGCTAATATTCTATGGAGATTTATTGAGAAAAAATCTCACTTTAAAAAATTATAATAGAAATTAAGAATAAAATAAAAAATAAATTAAATAAACAGAGGTGCTTTGGCCCATGAACTTTGGGGTTCATCCTGCTGAGACTTACCTCAGAGCATCGTGTCTCAAACGCAACAGAACCCTGGCGGCATAACTACCCATGATAACCTAGCTGTCCAATAGAACGAATTCAGACTTGGACTGGTAACTATAAAACACATCGACTGGCCTGGGACAGTTGTGCGTACATGCATGTTGGTGTGTGATTGGGAATGCAATAACCTAATTGTTGGTAAAATCTTCAATAACTATCTCTTCAATAAATGCAGCATGATTTGGCCTTCCCGTGAAAAAGATCTTCCTTTTTCCCTGTGTGCTTTCTATTCTTTAAATTTGCCTCTTCTTTCCTCTCTATAAGCATAAAACACCAAGTGACCCTTGAAATTGGGGCTCTCCACTCTCACACCCTGTCGTGTGGCGCCCGAAACGTGGCCCAGGCTATTGGGTATAAGGGGGCCTCCACATCCTGCTCCTCCCTACGTTGGTAGACACTAACCTAACCCATTTAGGATGATTTGATTTTTATTTTTTTGGAACTGAAATGGAATCGTCAAAAATTCCAGACCAACCGACAAATCCCCATGACATGGTTTTAACGCAACAATTGACACCATCATTCACAAAAGTTGTGCATAATTTTTTTTTTTTTTTTTCAAGGGGAAAAATGTTTTGGCTGAAAAGCAGTGCTTTAAAAATAAAATCGGTGATTAGGCACTTCTTGCCAGAGGGCTGAGCCCTGGTACCTCTAGCATGGCAGTTCCATAGCCCCTGGTACCTCTGAGCTTTTGCCTGTTTCACTCATGAAAGTTAAAAAAATTTGGGCTTGAGGGGCCTGGCAGCTTGGGTGGAAGGTGAATGAGTAGTTGGTGGCTGGCGCTCGGGTTGGCGTTTTCACATGTCAAAAATTCATAGGAATTCATAGAAATCTATCACTGGGGGAGGGGACCTTAGAGGGTCATCTAGTCTGGTTTCTCCTGCACCTCGTATGGCAGGACTAAGAGGTAATTATCTAGACCATCCTGGGGACAGGTGGTGTGTCCTAAAACCTGCCTCTTAAAAATCTCCCGACAATGGTGGGATTTCCCCCCAGCAAACCTCACAAAGCAATTTAAATATTATTTTTTTTTGTTAATATTTTATTTATTTTTATTTTAGTTTTTTTAATTATTTATGTATTTTTTTTTATTTCCCAGTGCTTTAACCCCTTCTGACAAGTTAGGAAATTTTTTTTTCTTATGTCCCCAACCTAAACCTGGGGCCCTTGGCTTGCAATTTTAAAAATAAGGAAGGGGCAAAAAACCTGGATGGCTTTCGCCCCCTGTCGCTAAGGATCCTAAGAGGTTAAGGAGGAAACAATTTTTTTTTTCTTTTTCTCCTCCCTTGGTATCAACCCTTGTAATGTTTATTTGAAAACTGTAAATCAACATACCCTGTCAATCCTTCTCTTTTTTCCCACGAATAAACCAAAAACACTTTTTTTTTTTTTTTTTTTTTTTTTCAAGCTTCCCCTTACCTCCATGGTCATGTTTTCCTAGACCTTTAACCAATTTTTTTGGGTTACCTCTTTCTAGAACTTTCCCTCCGTCTCCCGCAATTTATTATTTTTTTTATTTTTTTTTTTTTCAACACATCATTTATTGCTGGTTGGTTTCTCCCACCCCCTGGGAAATGGGGGGTGCCCAGGAACTGGGACACAATATCGGGCACAGCTGGGGAGCTAATCGCATGGGCGTAGAGGGCAGCAAGGGAAATTAGTTCTGTGTGCTTACTTAACAACATCTGCCTTAATATACATCCCCTTTAAAAGTGGGATGGTTTGGCCTTTTTTTTTTTGGCCACAGGGTGGGTACACCTGGGTTAGGGGGTTTGGTGGGGGATCCAACCCTATGGCCCCAGAGGCCCGATTTTCCCCCGGGGTGGTAACTCACCCTTCTTATGCAGTCATTTCCCCACTTTTCTATTGTGGTGGGCAACTGGGATTGGGGTTTTCCGTTCCCTAAGTGGCCCGTAGCTTTTTGGCCCACTTGTTCCCGTTTTTTTTGAAATTTCATCTTTTTTTCTCCCCTCCCCCCCCCCCCTCCCCCCCCTCCCCCTCCCCCCTCTCTTCCAACCACCATTTTTCTTCTTTCTTCCCTTTTTTCTTTTTTCCACAGTTTGGGTCCCAGATCAATTTTGAATTTTTTAAAGGAAATCTCTATATCCTCCAAAGCATTTTCGACCTCATGACCTTAAAGGGGTCAGAAGGAAGGGGGAGGGACCCAATTAATGGATTTAAATCAGTTCGGATTATTTCATTATTCGGTCTCTTTGGTCTCCGTGGGTCTGTTCTTCTCTCGTTCTTTCTATTTCTCTATTCCGTTTAGTGTGTTCGTGTATTCCTCTTCTACCGTCTGGCGACATTTGCCCCACATTACTTCCATTCATGTTGCCCGCTCCTCTGTTTTCGGGTTTTCGGTCTCTGTTGTGTGTTCTATGTTCATCTCCCTCTTGACTGACCACCTCTGCACAATGCAAGGCCAACAGAATCCTTTACCAACCATCCACTTCTCTAATAACAACCCTCTTAACCTTATGTCTGAGTTATTGAAAAGTCCCAAATTGTGGTTTGAAGACCTCAAAAGCTGCAGAGAGTTCCCTCCTCCAGCAAGATGACCCATGCCCCATGCTGCAGAGGAAGGTGAAAAACCTCACGAGGCCTCTGCGCCAATTTTCCCTGAGGAAAATTCCTTCCCGACCCACAATTTGTTGACCCCTCCCTGGCTTGGTAAGCACAGCTGCAAACTTTTATAAGTGTCTCTCTCATGGCCCATTATCTACAATCAATTGATAATGATATTGAACAGAAACGGACCAGAACCTGATCCCTCAGCGAGACCACCAGATTCATCATGCCCTTCTAAGCTTGACTGTTAAACAACTGAGTAACGGGGGGGGTTTTTTTTGGGGGAAAAAAACTATTTTTTTTCCAGAGGAAAGTTTATGCACCCACTTTCATTAGTAGCTCCATCTAGGTTTGTTTTGCTAGTTGGTATTCCTCCCGGGTTTGCTTTATTTGAGGAGGTGAACATGAAGGTACAAAGGGCGGCCCGTGGTTGGAAGCCAGGAGAAGTCCCAGGTCCTGTAAAAGTAAATATAATTTATCCATTTAACGGCGAGTCTCACCACTTGTCACCCGATGTCGGACTGTGGCTCAGTATGGGCGCGTGGTTCGCTGAGACCTAAAAGGTGGGGTGGTTTACCTTGGGTTCTAAGTAAGGGGGTAAAGGTACCTAAAAGTGGTTAGTTTGACATCAATTTAATTTTTCTTGGACCAAAGTCCTAATGGGGCCCTTGGACTGGGGTTCTAGCTTATCCCCCCGTTAATTTCTTCCAGGTGTTTGGGGCATAGTTGATTATTTCTTGGGATTGATTTCGTGATTGTTTGCTCCTAGTTGTCTTACGCCCGGTTGCACTTGTAGGGGGAAGCAAGTGACCCATGCCCCATGCTGCAGAGGAAGGTGAAAAACCTCCAGGGCCTCTGCCAATTTTCCCTGGAGGAAAATTCCTTCCCGACCCCAAATTTGTGACCCCTCCTGGCTTGGTAGCAGCTGCAAACTTTATAAGTGTACTCTCTATGCCATTATCTAAATCATTGATGATGATATTGAACAGAACCGGACCCAGAACTGATCCCTGCGAGACCCCATTCATTATGCCCTTCTAGCTTGACTGTGAACCACTGATAACTGGTTGGAAAACTATTCCAGAGGGAAGTTATGCACCCACTTCATAGTAGCTCCATCTAGGTTGTTTGCTAGTTGGTTTCCTAGTTTGCTTATGAGAAGGTGAGACAGTACCAAAGCCTTACAGAAGTCAAAATATATCACATCTACCACTTTCCCCCATCCACAAGGTGTGTTACCTTGTCAAAGAAAGCTACTAGGTTAGTTTGACATCATTTATTCTTGACCAATCCATGCTGACTGTTACTTATCACCTTATTATCTTCCAGGTGTTTGCAAGTTGATTTCTTAATTATTTGCTCCATTATCTTTCCGGTTACTGAAGTTAAGCTGACTGATCTGCTGCAAAGTTTTGCCCAGGTCTACTTCTAACATACCTGTTTACTTGGTTTCTGTTTGTCCAGCTAAATTTGCCATGTTAGCTCTCAGACAGTTCTATTCTTCTAGAAATTATAAAGCAACGGCAATGCATGTGTGAATAGCAGCCAGCTATTTCATGAGAAATGATTGCTTCTAAAAATAGAAAATCCATTTTTCCATAGGCTCAGAACACAGGAGATTATGAAAATACAAAACCTTAATAAAGTCAGAGGATATGTTGTAAATATTCATTCAATAAATTGGAAAAAATAAACATGAAGCAGCAAAGGGAAATTGTAGCTCTGGAAAAGGTGAGACACTGTTTTAAGATGAAAAACAGCCACAGTTGAGTAGAAGAATCATTGTTTGTGTACAGTCAATGAAAGAAAATGTTAGCTGTCTCCCTTAAGTGAGAGTCTTTCCAGAAGCGTGTGTTAACGATAATGTCATCGTTTAAAATACCTTTCCCGGTACAGATGGAGGACACTCTGCCACAGCTGCAGAATCGCAGTTGCAGCCTTGCCACTTGCAGCTGCTCATATTTGTTTCTGAGATTCAATGTGAATCCTGCCCTGCCAAAGGCAGGCTGTTTTAATGAAAATCATCTCCCAGGAGGCAGCATCTTCCATTTCAGGTTTTGTCACAGCAGTTTTCCTGATTAGCCCCTGCAGGAGCTGAACTGAAAATCCGCTCTCCCAATTTCTGGAGAGGAATAACATAGGTCTAAGGGTTACTGAGATTTGCACATTCAACATGAGACCCTCTGGGGTTGGTTTAATCACCTGTTACACTTCGAAGGGCCTCAGAGGATACATGGTCTGCACTGTAGCTGAACATTCACTGTTAGGGTCGTAGTTTATTATGCGTTTTTGCCCACTAATGCTCAGTAGCGCACAAGTCATAGAGTGAGGAGATTGACAGCAGCAGCAGCAACTACCCGCAGGGTTCCACTCTGATCTTTGGTACTTAATCACAAGCACCCTTTAATTCATGGCTCCATAGCGGAGGATCTGTTCTGAAATGATGCACGCATTTCTGTTTCTCTCCACAAGATGGAGGCGTCTCGGTGTGAATTTTCACATCTTGTCAGTTTTTGTGCCCTTTCAATTTTCTTTGGTAGTTCTGTTTAATTTCTTTTCCTCCATTTTAATACAAAATGTTTGCCTTTGGTCTCCTGGTGAAATTCATGTCCCTGGCACTCAGAAGGGGATTTGCTGTCACAGAGAATCAGCCCCATGGTCTATCTATACAAACATGGATGACAAACTGGCTAACCGATAGGTCTCAAAATGTAACTGTAAATGGGGAATCATCATAACCACCTTTGCATGTAGATTAGTACATAAATTAAATATAACTTATTTGGCATCAGAGAGACTTGATGGGCTACGTCTCATGACTGGAGTACTGGGATAGAGGAGCACTGTTTGTTCAGGCAGGCGCGGGGGAAGAGAGGAGATGTGGCATACACCGATAATGCAGACACTTGTTCTGACATCCAAAAGGAGGTGGAGGCAGACTGGCTGAGAGTCTCTGGGTAAAGATAAAAGTCTAAAAAACAAGGACGACATCGTGGTAAGGGTCTACTAGAGACAACCAGATCAGGAAGAGAAGGTGGGTGAGGTATCTTTAGAACAAACAACAGATAATCCGTAACATAAGCTGGGGGGAAGTCATTTTTTACTTGATTCTGACCAACAGGGATGAACTGGTAGCACATCAGAAGATAGACGGTAATTTGGATGAAAGTGACCATGAAATGATGTAATGATTCTACAGAAAGGCAGGAGTGAGAGCAGCAGAATAAAGACAATGGACTTCAAAAGAGACGACATTAACAAGCTCACAGAACTGCTATGTAAAGTCCAACAGGAAGAAAATCGAAAGGGAAAAGGAGTTCAGGAGAACTGGCAGCTTCTCAAGGAGACAATATTAAAGACACAACTACACACTGTCCGGATATGAAGGAAAGATAGAAAGAATAGTCAGAGGGCAATATGGCTCCAGCAGGAGTTCTAGAATGACCCCCAAATCAAAAAGGAATCCTACAATAACTGGTATCATGGACAAATCGCTAAGGAGGACTACGAAAGTATAGCACACTCAGAGGAAGGAAATCAGAGCAGCTAAGGCAAAATATGAGTCACCCCTGGCAAGGGACCTAAAAGGTAATGTTGTTAACATACATTAAGAGCAAGATAAAGAGGAGAGAATATGTAAGCCTTCTATGTAGCAGGCAAGGAGAGATAATAACTGATGACATGAAGCGAGTTGATGTGTTTAATGCCTATTTTGCATCAGTTTTCACTAGAAAGGTTAATGGTGTCCAGATACTCAACACAATTAATTCTAACAACAAAGGGGAAGGAACACAAGCCAAAACAGGTAAAGAACAGATGACAGAATATTTAGATAAGTTAGAGGTATTCAAGTCAGCAGGGCTTGATGAAATTCATCTTAAGGTACTTAAGGAACTCGCTGAAGGAACCTCAGAACCATTCACAAGTATCTTTGAGAACTTCTGGAGGATGGCTGAAGTCCTAGAAGACTGGAGACGGATAAACACCAAAGGCACTGACTCCGTGGGCGCTCCAGCTCTGGGGTACTGATAGAAGGAAGAACTTCACAAAGATCTCACAAAACTAAGTGATTGGGCAACAAAATGACAAATGAAATTTAATGTGGATAAATGTAAAGTAATGCACATTGGAAAAAATAACCCCAACTATACATACAATATGATGGGGGCTAATTTAGCTACAACGAATCAGGAAAAAGATCTTGGAAACATTGTGGATAGTTCTCTGAAGACGTCCACACAGTGTGCAGCGGCAGCCAAAAAAGCTAACAGGATGTTAGGAATCATTAAAAAGGGGATAACAAATAAGATGGAGAATATATTATTGCCCTTCTATAAATCAATGGTACTCCCAGATCTTGATTACTGCATACAGATGTGGTCTCCTCATCTCAAAAAAGATATATATAGGGCATTAAGAAAAAGGTCAGAGAAGCCGGGCAATGATTAGGCTGTGAAATGGTCCTCATAGAGGAGAAGATTAAAAGAAGGTCAGGACTTTTCAAGCTTGGAAAGAGAAGACTAAGGGAGATACATGATCAAGGTATATAAAACATGAAGTTTAATGATGGAGAAAGTAGATAAGCGAAAATTAATTTATAATATATTCCCATTAATAAGACAAAGCGAGGGGACCAAAGAAAATTATGGGCAGCCAGGTTTAAAACAAATAAAAGGAAGTTCTCTTCAAGCGCAGCGCACAGTCAACCTGCTGGAACTCCTTCCACTGAGGAGGTGTGAAGGTAGCGAATATAACAGTCAGGTTTAAAAGAGAACTGGATAACATTCATGGAGGTAAGTCCATAATGCAATTTAGCCAGGATGAGTCAGGAATAGTGTCGCCTATAGTCTCCATGTTTAGTCACAAGAGGGTGGGAGATGATGGGGCAGAAGAAGTGCACTTGATCATTACTCTGTAGGTTCACTTCCATCTTGGAGCACCTGCGTGCCAACTGTTCGTAAAGACAGCATACTGGGCTAAAAGGCACCCTTGTCTGACCCAACGGCCATTCTTATGTTTTCTGTTTATGTTCTTATTAATGGTCCACATCCTGTCTGGAAGTTATAACAATGGTGTCCTCAGGAGGGTCTGTTTTGGACACGGCTCTGTTCCAACAAATATCCTTCATCAACGAACTCTAGAACATTAGCATGAAAGTCGCGTTAGTTAAGTTTGGCAGATGTGATACCAAACTGGGAGGGTTACAACTCTTTGGAAGACGGACGTCATGAATTCAAAATGAATCTGGACAAATGGAGAAGAGTGCGTCTGAGTGGTAAAACAGAATGATAGTTAACAAAAGACAAATGCAAAGTGCTCCACTTGGAAGGAACAATCAGTTTCACACATACCAGAATGGGAAGAATGTCTAGGAAGAGTAAGCAAGAAAAGGGATCTTGGGTTTATAGTGACCAACAAGCTAAATATGAGATAACGTGTGATTACTGTTGCCAAAAAAAAGCAAACATGAATTCGGATGCTGTAATAAAGCCTCTTTGACCAAATCGGACCTAGCGTCCAAAAATCTGGGTGCTTAGCATGAACCTCCAAGCTTAATACCAACTGGCGGATCTTCCTCCTGCTGCCAAAACCCAATCAGGATTCTGAGTACCTGATAAACCTTCGTGTCTCCCCAAACCTTTCCCCTGGGGACCCCCAAATTCAAATGCCCTGAGCACTCCAACCAAAGCGGAAGATAAACCCACTTCCCTCCTGCTCTTACTTCCTCCCAGATTTTCCACACTGGAATTAGGGAAAATTCCCTGCTTCAATCACTTGAAACACAAAACATGAGATGGACATTACCTCCCACCCTCTATCTTCCCCTTTTCCCAGTCTTTCCCTGAGTGAGAGACAGGGAGGATCAGTACTCCAGGCCACAGATGATTCCTATCCCCTTGCCTGAAACTAGAAAAGAAAATCCAAACACTTTAAAAAGAAAGCTTATATACAAAAAGAGAGAAAAAGCACATGACATGATCACTGCACAAGATGACATAACACACAGGGCATTGCTTAAAAGAAAAATAAAAATCAGCCTTATTCCAAAAAGATAATCCAATTTATAAACTTCCAGGCACTCCACACATGTAAATACAAAATATCAATAGAAAACCTATTGCTTTTCCTTTTGTACTCACAACTTGGGAACAGAAGGGTAGAAAGAAGCTTGGAGATAGAAAAAAAAAAGACTCTTCCCTCATAGCCGAGAGAAAAAAACAGCGAGAACAAAGACAAAAACACCCCAGAAGTTCCTCCCTCACGTTGAAAAAATCCCGATTTCCTGATTGGTCCTCTGGTCAGGTGTTGGTTCCTTGTTAACCCTTTACAGGTAAAAAACATAACCCTTAGCTATCTGTTTATGAACAGATGCATTAGAGAGATGTTTTGTGAGCAAGACAATGAAGAAGTCATTCTTCCACTCAACCCTGCGCTGGTTAGGCCTCAACTGGAGTATTGTGTCCAGTTCCTGGGCAACCACATTCAAGAAAGATGTGGAGAAATTGGAGAGGGTCCAGATAAGAGCAACAAGAATGATTAAAGGTCTAGAGAACATGACCTATGAAGGAAGGCTGAAAGAATTGGGTTTGTTTAGTTTGAAAAAGAGAAGACTGATAGCAGTTTTCAGGTATCTAAAAGGGTGTCATAAGAAGGAGCGAGAAAACTTGTTCTTCTTAACCTCTAAGGGTAGAACAAGAAGCAATGGGCTTAAACTGCAGCAAGGGAGGTTTAACTGTCAGGGTAGTTAAACACTGGAATAAATTGCCTCGGTAGGTTGTGGAATCTCCATCTCTGGAGATATTTAAGAGTAGGTTAGATAAATGTCTATCAGGGATGGTCTAGAGAGCATTTGGTCCTGCCATGATGGCAGGGGACTGGACTCGATAACCTCTTGAGGTCCCTTTAATTCCTAGAATCTATGAATCTATGATAATTTTAAGAATCACTTTAAAAAGCTTCTTTTAATCTAAATGTATGTGGTAAATGTCCCCATCTAAAGGAAATGTGTGTATTTGCTTGCTTTGGATTTACATAACAGGATACCCAGGAAGAAAGTCTTTAACATTTGTTACAGCATTGAGCTTTTGATAATGCAGTTAAGTCTGAAATGTCTTAAGGATTATTATGGCTATGTGCTTCAAGCATTTTTTAATTGCAAACCAGGATAAAAAGTTGAGATGGTATAAATAAGAAATGATTTAGAGGCTTTATTAATAGTAACTGAAATCACTTATTTTTTACAAAAACACAAAATAATTGATATAAAACAGGTTTGTTACATAATGATCCACTAACTTCCTGGACAGCAGGCTCATGGAAAGGAAAATAGTTTGTGTAGGGCAGTGACACTCAGCCTTTCCAGACCACCGTACTCCTTTCAGGAGTCCTCCCTACTCTCAAGTTTCACCTCACTTAAAAAGTACTTGCTTACAAAATCAGACATCAAAATAGAAACGTGTTCCAGCACACGAGTACTGAACCATTGGTGCCTTTCTTGTTTTTGCCATATAATTATAAAACAAGTCAATTGGAATATAAATATTGCCCTTACATTTCAGTGTACAGTATATAAAGCAGTATAAATAGGTCATTTTCTGTATGGAATTGTAGTTTGTACTGATTTTGCTAGTGCTTTTGATGTAGCTGGTTGTAAAACTAAGGAAATATCTAGATGACTTTATGTACCTGCTTGAAGACCTCTGCGTACCCTTGGTTAAGATCCACTGATCTAGTCCAGTTACCTGAACTCAAGGCAGGACTAATATTATCTAGACCATCCCTGACAGGTGTTTGTTTAACCTGCTCTTAAAAATCTCCAATGATGGAGATTCCACAACCCCTCTGGGCAATTTATTCCAGTTCTTAACTGCTCTAACAGTTAGGAAGTTTTTCCTAATGTTGCAGGCATAGAAGGTGCTCGAGGCAAGCAAAAGTGGTTCGTGCCCGGAGTGCTTAGCGCCAATAAACACACCAGGGTGGAGAAGCAAGCAAAGTTTATTTGAGATCTCAAAGCGGTGCTGGGAGACTTAGCACGCCTCAGATCCAGCACACCTAATACAAGCGGCTTTTCCCTTTTTATAAGGTTTTTTTTTTCTCTTTCTTCCCCCGCCTCCTCCTCCTCCTCCTTCCTCCCCCTGTAGCAGTTACGTAAGCGCAGGTGCATTAGGTAATCTTGGCCGCTGCAGCTCGTTAGTAAGTTTTCCTTCTGCAAGTTATCTTGTCCCTCTGCTAAAGGTGCACAGGCCTCATTATTTCTGCTTTAGACCAGTTAGAACTGTTGCAACTGATAACGGCTGTTACACCTGGCCTTTTAGGTCGATTAGAATTCAAACATGGAAGTACTTTTGCTCTCCAGAGGCCTTAAACAGGGAGACTTCATATTCTTATTGCCTTCCATTTTTTAAGTTACTTAGGGTTATGCTTAGTGACACCAACACTAATGTCCAACCTAAGCCACCCTTGCTGCAGTTTAAGCCCATTACTTCTTGTCGTATCCTCAGAGGTTAAGGAGAATAATTGTTCTCCCTCGTCATTTTAACAACATTTTATGTACTTGAAAACTGTTATGGCCCCTCTCAGTGTTCTCTTCCCCAGACTAAACAAACCCAGTTGTTTCAGTTTTCCTTCATAGGTCATGTTTTTTTTAGACCTTTAATCATTTTTGTTGCTCTTCTCTGGATTTTCTCCAATTTGTCCACATCTTTCCTGAAATGTGGTGACCAAAATTGGACAAAATACTTAACTTGAGGCTTAATCAGCACAGAGTAGAGCGGAAGAATTACTTCTCGCGTCGTGCTTACAACACTCCTGCTAATACATTCCAGAAGGACATTTTCTTTTTTTGGAACAGTGTTACACTGTTGACTCATATTTAGCTTGTGATCCACTATGACCCCCAGATCCCTTTCCGCAGTGCTCCTTCCTAAACAGTCATTTCCATTTTGTATGCGGGCAACTGATTGTTCCCTCCTAAGTGCAGTACTTTGTAGTTGTCCTTTTTGAATTTCATCCTGTTTTCTCCAAACCATTTCTCCAGTTTGTCCAGGTCATTTTGAATTTTAATCCTATCCTTCAAAGCACTTGCAAACCCTCCCAGCTTTGTATTGTGCACAAACTTTATAAGTGTGCTCTCTATGCCATTATCTAAATCAGTGGTTTTCAAGCAGGGGTACACATACCCCTGGGGGTTCACAGAGGTCTTCCAAGGGGTACCTCAACTCATCTAGATATTTGACTGGTTTTACAACAGGCCAGAGCTGCCAGTGGGGGGAGGGGTAAGCGGGGCAATTTGCCCCAGACCCCGGATCCCTGGCCAGGTGGTGGTCTAGGTCTTCGGCAGCATTTTGGCTGCGGGGGGCGCTTCAGTCGATCCTGGTCTTCGACACATTTCAGCAGTGGAGGGCCCTTCAGTGCTGCTGAAGATGTGGAGCGACAGAAGGGCCTCCCGCCGCTGAAATGCCGCCGAAGACTCAGACCACCGCTGGGTGAGTACAAGCGCTGCAGCTCCCCCACTTTGCCCCAAGCCCCTTGAATCCCACATCAAAAGCACTAGCAAAGTCAGTACAAACTAGGACTAGACACTGAAATGTAAGTACAATATTATCCTCCAATTGATTTGTTTTTAATAATTATATGGTAAAAATGAGGAAGTAGCGATTTTTCAATAATAATGTGTTTGTGACACTTTTCTATTTTTATGTCTAATTTTGTAAGCAAGTAGTTTTTAAGTGAGGTGAAACTTGGGGGGACAGAAGATAAATCAGACTCCTTGTGACAGCATCGGGGGGGACCCTGTCCAGTGCGGGGCAAGTGCACCCTGTCCCCCTTGGGGTGTAGGGGTGTGGTGTAAGTAGCCTGTGTTCATGTGTCTCTTGGCAATGTCACTATACTCACCCCTATTCACAGGACACTAAGGCCTAATGGTCAAAGTCAATGTATTCACCCTTATTAGCAGGGCAGTATGGCCTAGTGGCCTGAGTCAATAGATTTACCCCTGTTAGCAGGGCAGTAAGGCCTAGAAGCCAAAATCAGTAAGTTCACCCCAGTCTGCAGGGCAGTAGGATCTAGTGGCCAAGTGGCATCAGTCAGGGAGGGGGCCCTCCATGCACAAATAATGGGGTGGTGATGGCCCAGGGAGCGGGGCCTGTGCCTTTCCTCTCCATTGGGCCCTAGTCCAGGTCCCTGGTAGTTGCAAGAGCACGTGCCACTGAGTCAGCGGGAGGGTCCAACTGAAATATGCTGACTCAAATTTCCGATTCACTAACTGGGCCACTATCTAATTTCCCTGGGCTGCTTCCTACCATGGTTACTGCTGCTGCATTCTGAGTGCCTCCATCGTCTACAGGTTCCCCGGTCTGTGCTGTTCCTGGCAACTCCAGACTCTGCGGGGCCTCTGTGGGTATCCTGGTGCCCGCCTGGGTTGCAGCATCTCTGACTCCCATGACCTCGGGCTTTGGCTGCTCCTTTGCTGCAGCCTGCGACCTGCATTCTTCCTCTCCGGCAGTCAGCTCCAACTGAGCTGAGCTGTTCCCTTCTACACTAGTGCATTTGGAGCACGCCCAGTAGAGTTGAGGGGGCATGGTTTCCTCAGCTCACAACGTAGGCTTAGCCCTTCCCCATCCAGTGTGGGGCAAACACGCCCCGTCACACTCCTGAAAGGGGTACAGTAGTCTGGAAAGTTTGAGAGCCACTGGACCAGAGGACCTCTTGAGGTTCCTTCTTGTCCGATGATTGTATGATTTTACTGCTGATCAAAGCACACATGAAAGGAAAGAGATAATCATATAATGAGGAACAGTAGCATCTGCCATGATTGGCATCATATTTTCGCATCATAAGTGGGTAGAGAGTGGGTAGCACACGGGAAAGCATCCCTCAGTTTTCTACAGTCTGACTCTTGCACATCACCATAGTAGCTAAGCACTGAAACACAATAAAATAAGAGCAGCAGACATGCAAATTCTCAGGGTATTACACCTGCTTCAGATTAGACTCCTCATGGAGAATAAACAGTAGGCCAAACTCAAACTCCACTCATGGCTGGGTAAGAATGTTTGACAATGCACTACCAGGGAAGGAAAATCAACAGAATCACTTACAATTAATTAATGCTCTAATTATGATAATTCAGACAGACTACAGCTGACGTTTCCTCTCTTACTGTGAGGGTTATTGGATTACCTTGCTAAGAACTTTGCAGCCACCTGACACAAAAATAATTGAATGACCCATAAGCCTTGAAAGTCTGTGTCTTCTCCAGAAAGCGCTACCATTGTTCAAAGCACAAATGTTATTTTATGCCTACAGTTGCTAATGTCATTAATTTAATGCAATCCCTCAAAAGCACCCTTTTTGTCATATAATATATTAGGTAAGATTTGCATATTGCCTATAATAGACTTCTCCTCCATAATGCTATTCAATGCCGCAGTATTCAAGGAAAAGACTTCATTATCCTGCAATATTGTACAGCTCTATTTAGTCAATTATCTCCTTTATGTCTTAGAAAGTTTCCTGCCTACCTTTTTTACTTAAACTATCCCCCTTGTCAGGCTCTCAGAGTTGACCACATGGCAACTCTGGTGCCCTATTGCTGCTGCCCAGCTGGCTGGAGGCATCTTACCTTGTAACTGACTTCACTTGCCTTGTGTGCTCTGTGAACACATATCACTAAGGGCTAAAATGCCATATATTTTATGGAAAGAACATCTGAACACAGTGGAAGGTATTTATTTCTTTTAAATATTTCACAGATTTTTTTGGTGATACAAAAATTGAACTTATTTTTGAGAGGTGGGGGTCAGTTTTCAAAACCTCTTTTTTCCCCAAGTATTTGGGGTTCCACTCTTTTTGCTCCATTTTTTCACTACTGGAAAAGGAGTAACATAAGAATGGCCACACTGGGTCAGACCAATGGTCCATCTAGCACAGTATCCTGTCTTCTGAAACTGACCGATGCCAAATATTTCAGAGGGAATAAACAGAACAGATAATCATGAAGTAATCCATCCCCTCTTGTCCACTCCCAGGTTTTGGCAATCAGAGGCTGGGAACACTCAGAACATGGAGTTTCAACCCTGACCATCTTGGCTAATAGTCATTGATGGACCTGTCCTTGCTGAACTTATCTAGTTCTGTTTCCAACCACTTATACTTTTGGCCTTCACAACATCCCCTGGCAATGAGTTCCACAAGCTGATGGATGTTGTGTGAAGAGGTTTGTTATGTTTGCTTTAAACGTGCTGCCTATTAATTTCATTGGGTAACCCCTGGGTCTTGTCTTATGCGAATGGGTAAATAACATTTGCCTATTCACTTTTTCCATGCCATTGATGATTTTATAGATTTCTATCATATCCCCCATTTAACTGTCTCTTGTCCATACTTAAAAGTCTCAGTTTTATTAATCTCTCCTAATATGGAAACTGTTCCATTCCCTTAATCATTTTGTTGCCCTTCTCTGTACTTTTTCCAATTCTAATATATCTTGTATGAGACAGGGTGACCAGACCTGCCTGCAGTATTCAAGGTGTGGGCATACCATGGTTTTATATAATGGCATTATGATATTTTCTGATTTATTATCTATTCCTTTCCTAATGGTTAACATTGTTAGTTATTTTTTTGACTGTCACTGTATACTGAGCAGATGTTTTCCTAGAACTGTCAACAATAACTCCAAGCTCTGATTTTGGTAGGTCATAACTTACTTAGATCCCATCATTGTGTATGTATAGTTGGGATTCTGTTTTTCCAATGTGCATTACTTTGCATTTATCCACACTGAACTTAATTTGCCATTTTGTTGTCAGGTCACCCAGTTTTGTGAGATTTCTTTGTAACTCTTTACAGTCTGCTTTGGACTTAATTATTTTGAGTAGTTTTATATCATCTGAAAATTTTGCCACCTCACGTTTTCCAGATCATTTATGAATATGTTGAATAGGACTGGTCACAGTACAGACCCTTAGGGGACCCTATTATTTACTGCTCTCCACTATGAAAACTGAGCATTTATTCCTATCCTTTGTTTCATATTTTTAACTAGTTACTTATCTCAAAGGACCTTCCCTCTTTTCCCATGACAGCTTACTTTGCTTTAGAGCTTTCGGTTTGCGACTTTGTCAAAGGTTTTCTGAAAGTACATGTTCACTATATCCACTGGCTCCCCCTTGTCCAAGGGCTTGTTGACCCCCTTAAAGAACTCTAATGGATTGGTGAGGCATGATTTTCCTTTACAGAAGTTATGTTGATTCTTCCCTACTATATCAAGTTCATCTGTGCATCTGATCATTCTGTTCTTTACTATTGTTTCAACAAATGTGCCTGGTACCGAAGTTAGGCTTAATCTCCTATAATGGCCAGGATTGGTTTTGGAGCATTTGTTTGTTTGTTTGTTTGCTTTTTGTTTTTTTTTTAAATAGGTGTCACATTAGCTATCCTCCAGTCACCTGGCACATAGGTTACAATAGCTTTCGTACCACAATTAGTAGTTCTGCAGTTTCATATTTGAGTTCTTTTAGAATACTTGAGTGAATACCATCTGGTCCTGGTGACTTATTATTGTTTAATTTATCAGTTTGTTCTCAAACCTCCTCTATTGATATCTTCATCTAGAACAGTTCCTCAGATTTGTCACTTAAAAAGAATGGCTCAGGTGTGGGAATCTCTCTCATATCCTTTGCCATAAATACAGATGCATAGAATTCATTAAGCTTCTACACAATGGCCTTGTCTTTCTTGAGTGCTCCTTTATTACTTGATTGTCCAAAGGAGCTACTGATTGTTTGGTGGACTTCCTGCTTCTGATGTACTTGGAAAAAAATTGCTGTTAGATTTTATGTCTTTAATAGTTGTGCTTCAAATTCTTTCTTGACCTGCCTAATTATACTTTCACACTTGTCTTGTCAGAATTTATGCTCCTTTCTATTTTCCGCAGTAGAATTTGACTTCCAATTTTTAAAGGAAGACTTTTTTGCTTCTAACCCCTTGTTTAGCAGTGGTGGTATTTTTTTGGTCCTCTTACTTTTTTGTTGTTTTTGTTTTGGTATATACTTTCTTTGAGCCTTTACTATGGTGGTTTTGTAGCGTTTACATGAAGCTTGCAGGCCTTTCAGTCTAGGGAATGTTCATTTTAATTTCCATTTAACTAAGAAGTAGCATGTAAAAAGCAGTTGGGAGAACACAACCCTGAAGCCCAGAAATTGTTTAGTTTTTGAATTTGCCACCCAAAAGGGGGGGAGGGATATTGATAAAATTGTAAAATTTTCCATGAAGGTTATTGTTTCCATACAAAATGTTTCTTTGTATTTTTTGAATCAGAGCTCAAACTATCACCTCTCTGAACTCACCATGAGTGACCTCTCTTGCCTGTTGTCTTTTATCACATTATTTACTAGCTCTTTGTCACATCTGTCGCTGTGATTAATTACTTGCCCCATTAAAATGTACACCTTATTTTTAGTCTGAATTTGTCTAGCTTCAACTTCCAGCAATTGGATAGTGTTAGACATTTCTCTGCTAGACTGAAGAGCTCATTTTAAATATTCGTTTCCCATGTAGATAATTATAAATTGTGATCAAGCCGCCCCTTAACCTTCTCTTTGTTAAGCTAAATGCTATGTCAACACAAACTAGGTCATTTTTACAGCATGTTAGCCCAATCTACATGGGGCAATTAGAGTGCAACTCATTAGAACACTTTACAAATCACCTCCTTCCCCTGGCATGCTTTGCCACACTGTGTAGACAATCCCTTAGTGTTTCTAGGAAGAAAAATAAGATGTGAGAATGCTATTGTGTAGAATTCAAAGACATCCGAGTTCCCCAACATTCCATTAGAGAGAGTATCTCATTAACTGTTTCCCCGGGTAGACACTGAACAACCTTGTCTGTTCTCTAATTAGTAAGAAATCATTTTGGGTTAAAAGCATGGTATTGTGAAGCTGCTAAATGCCTGAATTAAGAATCACTACTGTATCTGTCTAAAAATAATGAAAGACACAGGCCTTGTCTACACTACACAGTTTTGCCTTGCCAACAGAACAGTGGAGGTGTACACACCACAAAGCTACTTTTGGTGGCAAAACTCTGCTGATTTGCTGAGAAAATAATCCCCCCTCAATGAGAGGCAAGGAGCTTTCTGTGACAAAGTGAAAGTGACAAAGTGTCAGTGCAGATGCTGCCATTCCATAACTGGCCTCCCCCAGTATCCCACAATGCTGTTTTGAATGTAGTGGCCCTGCAAACATGAGCTCCTCCCCTGTCACAGCTCAGGGAAGCTTTGACATTCCCCAGCTGCTGAGGAGGCTGTTGGGAGAACTTGCAGGGAATCAGAGTCATAGGCAGGCGGGCAGAGCGGGCTGCTGCTGCAGGGGTGGAGGGGAGAGACTGCTGTGCTGTGCAGAGCCTGGGGCTGATGTTGGGGGGTGTTGCCCTCCTCCAGGATTAGTTGCTCAGGTTGCTGTCTGAACTTAAAGAGAGGGCATGACAACACACTCCTCCAGCACACACTGTCTTTCTCACATATACACCCCACACACACACACTCCCCCCCACACCCTCTCTCTCTGCCTCCCCTCCCCCAACAAACACACACACTCCCTGTCCTCCTCTCCATACACACTTCAGTTGAAAAGTGGCTGGCAATGTAGTAGGATGCCTATGGAACAATGGGACTAAGAGACCTGCATCATGTGACACTGTACCCATCCCATGATGCATTGCAAACCCTCCTCAAAGCACCCTGTAGTCCATTGCACAGTGCGATGCTCTTGCTCTCTGTGTGGATGGCAGAGCTGCTAATGTGGACACAAGGAGCATAGTGTGGGCATGCAGCAACAGGTTAATTAAAGTGGCATAACTTTTTTCTACAAAACTCTGTAGTGTAGATATTGCCACAGACACTGTATTATTTTGGGAAGGGACATAAGCTAAGTAAATTGAGTCCAGCATAGGCTGCATGTTCAGAGCAATGTTAGGCTAAACACCCAGGTGAGAATCTATAACAAGATGATTTTAAGAGTTATACTTAGTTAAAATAAAGGTGAGAGACACTTATGTTTTGGCAGACTCATAGATTAAAAGAAAAGTGCCCTTCCTTAACTCGTGGCAATTCTAGAGTTAACCTTGTCAATGGCCTGGTCTACCCTGGCAGGGTTGGGGGTCGATCTAAGTTACACAACTTCAGCTAAGTGAAAAACATACTTAGATCTACTCACCGCAATGTCTTCACTGTGATAAATTGATGGCTGATGCTCCCCCATCGACTCTGCCTGAGCCTCTCGCTTCGGTGGAGTACCAGAGTCGACGGGAGAGCACTCAGTGGTCGATTTATCATGTCTAGACTAGAGGCGATCAATCAACCCCTGCCGGATCGATCGCTGCCCGTCGATCCAGCGGGTAATGTAGACTAGATAGATAAATCGAACCACTGATCTACTGATTGAATTTCAATTGCAGGCTTAATTTGCTCATTGCATTGTGTTATACTGGACTATTTTATGGAAGTTAGAAGAAAATTAGTTAGTGATGTATTTGCTCAGCTTCATATTTCTTTTAATAAATCCATAAAACTACGTTAGACTTGTTCCTCTCTTAAAACTTCAAAGCAAGGATACACTCTATTTAGAGATAAATACACTGAGTTGCTCCTGGACCTGTATTTTAATAATGTGATTAAAATCCTTTAACCACTACACAGTACTGCCGGAGTGGGCAGTATGGATGCACAATCATGAACCTGCTACACCCACAAATTAATGCTAACACACACTAGTATTATTTTAGTATTAGGAGTATTAAAGTATTTCTTTGTCCTTTCAAAATCAACAGTCAATTGGTTTAAATGTGACTTCTGAGTAAGAAAGCTCAATACTCCCAAAACGAAGGGTCGGATTTGCCCAGGATGTGTTGGTGGATTATAGACACGTATTTGGTTGTACTATGGATTAATCTGGGCCAGCAAATTTAACAAAAGGACAGCTTATCATTTTAGCGATGCAAGGAGCACCTGTGATCACTGTATGTAGGTATCAGCTTCAGCACTGGGAACTGCTTTGCCATCCTACAGTTCTGCTGATTCAATGTGTAGAGAACATATTGCTTTCACTCCTTCCTTCTCCTCTCTCACATGTATTGTTCTTCAGCTTCTGCTACTAAAGATTGGTGTTGGCACAACAGTAGAGTTTAGCTGAGCTCTGCAATGAAGCTGTCAGAGTGGTTAAGCACTAGAATAAATTGCCTAGGGAGGCTGCGGAATTTCCATCATTGGAGATTTTGAAGAGCAAGTTAGACAAACACCAGTCAGAAATGGTTTAGAAAATTAGTCCTTCCAAGAGTGCTAGGGATGGGACTGGATGACCCTTCGAGGTCCCTTCCAGTTCTATGATTCTATAATTCTGTGATTGTCCTGCCTGAACAGGGACTAGGAGGATAAACACGGTTGGGATTGTGAAGCACTCCGATATCATGGTGACAGAGGCACTACAAATAATTCTGATTAGATACAGCATGTGGCTAAGCAGTCTTAGAAAGACTCCAAAAGAGTTCACTTGTGTTGTTGTGAAATAGGTAAATCCGCCCCAGTGAGTGATCTCCCCCCTTTGAACTGGGACGTGTTTCTCACCCAAAGCATACGGAGAACGTTTGTAATGGGTGGCAAACCATGTTTTGATGCATCTGTAGTTTTTCTGTTAATGGAGTGTCATCGGAATGTTCACTGTCCTAGATGCTACATCCCATCAGCTTGTCAATAGCGTTAATTTTCACTGAACCGGCTGAGCGCTGGCCCCAGAGTTCTCCTTTGAAGTCAGCCGGGTTTAAAGATGGACTTGTTTGGTATGAGCTACGTGACCAGAGCAGGATGTTCTTGCACACAAACCAGCCCTCTCAGAGACACTACAGGGGAACACAGCAACATGATGTAGCACTGTGAGGAAGGAGCAGCACGGTTGCCTCTCTGCTCCGTGCAATCCCAGCCGCTGTAGACACTGAAGCTAATCAGAAATGTACGTTATTGGGATAAGCTCATCAATTGCACCAGCTTCACATTAGCATCTGACCACCTCAAGACAGGCCTTGATAACTAGTCTGAAATGAGCTTAATTGCCAGTGTGCCAAGGATAATGGAAATGGAGCTCAGCTACTGTCAGAAACAGCTTACTTGGAGAAATGATGCTGGAGTTTATCTGCAATGGCTGGAGGCTGAAATCATCAGCTGCCTTGTCAATGGTTATTTACAGAGTTACATTTTATACAGTGCTATTGTTTTCTTAGTTTGATGTCTCTTACTCTAACACTGTGTTATGCTGGAAAGACCATCTTAGCACAGCTCGGGCAACCAGCAACATTTGGCTGGAGTCGGAGTACTCACCACTTGCAACCTCTGTTATCTGAGCCCCAGGCTCCCATTCCTGGTAAGAGTGTTACTGAAATCTTCCTCTGTCCTCCAGCTGGACCTAAAGCAGAGCGGGGGAGCTCTGCTGATGAGACATGTGGAACTGGACCAACTACTGGTATGTTTGATGGGATGTCTCCTTCACACAGGCATAGAACGAGTTAATCATGTCCTGCCCCGGAAGCAGCAATGGAGGTGAGTCCTCCGAGCAGCCCAGAGAGGCTGCATGAAGCACACCCAATCAGGGAGGAGTTGCAGAGGGCAATCAATCTGGGGCTAGCAGGCTCAGATAAAAGGGAGCTGCAGGGCAGAGCAGGTCAGTTGCTTCTGGGAGCCCAAGAGTAAAGACTGTATCCCTGGAGGGCTGAGAAAGCTGTAAGCCCCTTGGACAGAGCAGTGGCTGTCTGTGGCACTGAGTAGCTGAGGCCCTGAGCTGAGGGTGGAGAAGGTGCTGGGGGCATGGGGAAGTGTCCCAGGGAAATAGAGCAGCATTGACAGAGGTTATACAAGAGCAGCAGGAGGCTGCTATTTACAGGGTCACTGAGCTGTCCCAGGAACTCCCCCACAACTCTCCACTGGGGAAGTGGCTGGAGTGTTGGACAGAGATACCCCAACCTCCTGGAAAGGGAATATTCAGATGACAACCCAGTCGGAGGGCTAGGTTGCAAAGAGAGTGCTACGGTTCTGGGAGCTGAGCAAGGAGCCGTAGGTGGGAGCAGAGACAGAATGCTGGTGTGCAGAGTACAAACGAGGGTGTCAGCCTCTAGCTAATCCGCAGCATGACCAGGAGGAGATGCCACTTTGGTGGTGAGGGCTGCACCCCTGACAGTATGTTTTAGTGATCACATGAGGGTTTCAAGCAAGACTTTAGAAAAAACTTAATATAAGAAAAAAATCTCAGCTGTAACTTTACAGCGCTGCTGCCATATCAGCCAATTTGTTCTACTTCCCTTTTTTCCTTAGCTGCTTTTGCAATTTTACAGTTTACGTTTTTTTTTTCCTTCAGGAATAATGTGTCACTGATTTGATTTTGAAAATTTCCTGTCTCATTTCTGGCCAATACTCCACTCTGCTGGTCTGCTAGGTGAGCGATTACAAGCTCAGGCAGAAGGGAGTACGACTGGAGATCTAGGTCACCTGCCAGCACATACTGTTAGCTAGTCAGAGATTCCTGCGGCTGCTTTACTGATTTCGAAGCAGAGAGTACCAAAAAATTAAAACGACATTTTAACCACTTATCTTAAATACCTAGTTTTATGTAGCAAACTCTTGATTAAAGACAGGTTTAATACAGTATTGAAGTCTATGGACAACACTCAGTATTGAATAAGTGAAGTAGAATAGGATGGATTTTGCTAGCAGAAGCAGAGAGATTTCAGCTAAATAAAACAGAGCATGATGTACAGCGTCTCTGTCTAACCTGGTGCTCCTCTCTCTGCTTCAATATTCAGAGGAGATGAACATTTGATGGGAGAAGTACCCAGTGACCAGATCTGAAGGGATTTATCCTTTTGTGCTAATAAGGCAGGTCGGATAATATAGTTTTTCTTAGATTCCAAGGCTCGAAGGGACCACTGTGATCATCCAGTCTGGCCTGCTGCATGACACAGGCCCATAGAACTTCTCCCAAATAATTCCTTGAACAGATGTGTTAGAAAAACATCCAATCTTGATTTCAAAATTGCCAGTAATAGAGAATCCACCATGACCCTTCGTAGGCTCTTCCAGTGATTAATTGTTTGTGCAATTAAAAATTTACACCTTATTTCCAGTCTGCATCTGTCTAGCTTCAACTTCCAGCCATTGTATCATGTTGTATCTTTGTCTGCTAGATAGAATAGCCCCATATTAAATATTCATTTCCCTTGTAGGTGCTTATACGCTCTAATCAACTCACCCCTTCATCTTTTCTTTGTTAAGCTAAATAGATAGAATTCCTTTAGGCATTCACTCTAAGGCAGGTTTTCTAATCCTTGACCTTTCTCATGGCTCTTCTCTGCGCCCTTTCCAATTTATCAATCTGCTTCTGTAACTGCGGACACAGGACACGATATTCCAGCAGCGGTCACACCAGTGCCAAATACAGAGATAAAATAACACTCCTGCTTGAGATTTCCCAGTTCATGCATCCCAGAATCACTGCTTGTCATCTGATGATAACACTCTCTCTTGGAGTGTTTCCACTACTCTTGGTGTCCTGCATCCTACTGCAAATTGTCCCATTTTGTGATATCTCTTACATTCTGCCTCTTTAGCTGGGCATTGCTATCGGCTATGGCCTGGTGTCTTGCCACATCTTCCACAGCTTTTCTAAGCTGTCTTCCTATTAAGGTTCTTGGGTCTTCCCCCCGTCTAGCTGTCCACTGCTCTTGTGAATTTGGTCCAACTCCTCCTTTTGTATGTGTCTTTCCTTTTTACTCTATCCGTGTAGCCTGATGCAGTCTCCCCCATGTTGCTGGCATGTAAGTCACATTGCTCTTTCTGTGTGGTCTCTTGCATTCTTGCTTTGTGACAGTGAGAGCTGTGTCTAACAGAAGTTGTGCAGATAAACTGGTATCTGTTATACCAACAAGTGCCCTGTCTCATATTAGTTCTTTTACCATTATACATTTGCAATATTCAGCAAGACCATGACAGTGATAATAGGCTCAGCTGTTCCCCCTGGCTCCTGGCACCTCCCGTTAACTTTAGCGCTTCTTTATATAATATTCTCTCTTCCTGTGACAAGGGCATGAAAAGCCTCTTTTGCTTTGGTGTATTTTTTTTTCCTTATCAGTGAGAGGTACAGCACAGGATGTCTCCATCAGCATCACCCATGGGCATTTAACTGGTAAAACATAAGAACAGCCACACTGGGTCAGACCAATGGTCCAGCTAGCTCAGGATCCTGTCTTCCGACAGTAGCCAATGCCAGATGATTCAAAGGGAATGAACAGAATAGAGAAATCATCGAGTGATCCATCCCCTGTCATCCAGTCCCAGCATCTGACAATCAGAGGCTTGGGGCGCCCGGAGCATGGGGTTGTAGTGCTGACCATCTTGGCTAACAGCCATTGATGGACCTATTCTCCAGGAACTTATCTAATTCTTTTTCGATTCCAGGTTATAGTTTTGGTCCCTGACAATGAGTTCCACAGATTGACTGTTCATTGAATGTGGCACTTTTGTGTTTTCTCTGTTAAACCAGAAGTCATCTGGAATTGCTCAAATCTCCAGATCCAGTGAGGCCAGCCACTAGAGGTGCCAAAAAAGTCAAACTAGAGCTACTTGTGCTACTGCCACACAGAGACGGGTCTCTGGCTCCTACTTTCCTACTGCTGCAATCACAGGCCTCCTTCTTGATTTTTCGCTTGCCACTCACTCACCATGCTGGCTGTTGGGGGGTCATCTCCTTTACTCCCTTAGAGAGAGGCAGTCACTCACTTCTGACACCATGTAGTGTGGGGCTATAAACAAAGAGCCATGCATTAAGCAGCTGCTAGAGAACTCTTTAAGTTCTTCATGTTTCTACATGTATTAAGCTCCCCACTGTAACATATCCTGGTCCTCTCTGGTAACTGGAGGAGCAGGAACTCTATAACCACTCTGCACAATGCACAAAATACCTCAGAGTCCCTGTCCCAGAGAACTTGGTCCTCACACACAGAGATTCCAGGAGCAGTGATGGGAGGATTCACTGTGCATGTTACAAAACACTGTGCAGAGGGCAGACTGGGAAATACAGAGTAGTGGGTGGTTTGTGAGCATCAGAGATCTTGGGATATTCCCAGCTCAGTGGCCTGGGTATCCTGCCTGTTGCACATATACCAAAAGAGTTGGCCGTATGCATGTTACTGGATAAGGAGGCTTCTGATAGTCCCTACACGTCCCTATCAGCTAAGCTCTGATTTTAAAGACTGTAAACATCTCTCAGCTGAGATATTTTGGACCAGGAAGAATGCCACAGACATCATCCTAAATATACAATACAACTCACATTCAGCTCTACATTCTCCTGAACCATTTTCCTTAAGACTTCAGACACCCCTGACAATACACAGGAAGTTTCAAAGCTAGCATTTGCTGGCTTTATGCCAGCATCGTCTGTTCTTTCTCAGTTTGGCCCTATCTTCCATCAGCCTTTCCATCTTCCGTAGGTGCAGCCTATCAGGTTAATTGACCTCGCGTAGCCTGTGTGGGGCGAACACCCCATCACATCGACCAAAAAGAGAACTGAAAGAGCAATTAGCAAAAGGCACAAAAACTAAAAGCAAAAAAATGTTTAAGTCCATCAGAAGCAAGAAGCCTGCCAAAGAATCCGTGGGGCCACTGGATGATCTTGGTGCTAAAGAAGCACTCAAGGAAGATAAGGCAGTTGTGGAGAAGCTAAAGGAATTCTTTGCAGCTGCAGAGGATGTGAGGGTGATTCCCACACCTGAGCTATTTCTTCTAGGTAAAAATCTGAAGAACTGTCCCATGCTGGAGTGTCAGTAAGGGAGGTTTTGGAAGAAATTAATAAATTAAACAGTAATAAGTCACCAGAACCAGATGGTATCACCCAAGAGATCTGAAGGTGCTCAGATGTGAAATTGCAAATGCACTAACTATGGTATGTAACCTATCACTTAAATCGGCATCTGTAGCTGATGACAGGTGGACAGATAATGTGACATCTGTTTTTTAGAAAGGCTCCAGAGGCGATAACAGCAATTACAGACCATTAAGCCTAATTTCAGTACCAGGAAAATTGGTTGAAACTACAGTAAAGAACAGAATGTTAGAGATATACAGGAATATGATTTGTTGAGGAAAAGTCAACAGCTCTTGTGAAGGGAAATCATGTCTCACTAATCTACCAGAATTCTTGGAAGGAGTCAAACAAACATGTGAAGAAGGGTGATCTAGTGGATATAGCATGCTTGGACTTTCAGAAAGCCTTTGATAAGGTCCCTCACCAATGACTCTTATGCAAAGTAAGCTGTCATGGGATAAGAGGGAAGATCCTCTTATGGAGCAGTAACTGGTAACAAGATAGGAAACAAAGGTTAGGAATAAATGGTCAGTTTTCAGAATGGAGAGAGGTAAACAGCAGAGTCCCCCAGGGATCTTTACTGGGACCAGTTCTATTCAACACATTCATAGATGATCTGGAGAAAGGGATAAATAATGAGGTCGCAAAATTTGCAGATGATAGAAAACTACTCAAGATAGTTAAGACCCAGGCAGACTGTGAAGAGCTACAAAAGGATCTCTCACAACTGGGTGACTGGGCAACAAAATGGCACATGAAACTCAATGTTGATAAATGCAAAGTAATGCACACTGGAAATCATAATCCCAACTATACATATGAAATGATTGGGTCTAAATTAGCTGTTACCACTCAAGAAAGAGATCCTGGAGTCATTGTGAATAGTTCTCTGAAAACATCTGATTAATGTGCAATGGTAGTCAAAAAAGCTAACAGAAAGTTAGGAATCATTAAGAAAGGGATAGATAATAAAGTAGAAAATATCATGTTGCCTCTATATAAATCCATCACATGCCCTCACCTTACTACTGTGTGAAGTTCTGCTCACCCCATCTCAAAAATATATATATTAGAATTGAAAAAGTACAGAGAAGGATGACAAAAATTATTAGGGATATGGACCAGCTTCCATATACAAGGAGGGATTTAAAAATTTAGCCTTTTCTTTTATTTTTGTCAAAACTTTATCAATGTTTTGAAATTGAAACCCTTTTTATCACCCAGTTTCAGGAGGCAAATTGTCCCCATTTTCTTCTTTTCTAAATTCAAATTGTCAACCTAATTTTTCAGCATAAATGTGAAAATCCAAATAATAAATTCCCTTGGTGGAGAGCGAGGTAATTCTGGGAATGAGGATCTGTTTACATGTGATGGCCAGCATGACCTCTTTCAAATATTTTACCTCTCAACCCAAAGAAAAGGGACTGTTTGTTAAATAGTCTTTTTTTTACCCTGTTTCATGAGGAGTTGGTAATCAAGCATGACACAGATCTTGTCTCTCTCTTCAGGATTGTTTCTTTGCTGCATTATTCATGGCTTGTCAGAAAGAATAATAATGGTTTATTTGTGCTGCTGGCTAATGAAAAAAACAACAACATGTGTAATGAGTAATGCAGATTAACTGTTTCCTTAGCAGTTCCTGCTTATTTCACAGGAAAGAGCAATTTATTGATTGCATTTAAAATACAATGGCCATTACCATCCTCTTTGCTGAAACATGCTTTTCTATTTGTATTGTACAATATCAGCACGATACAATTTTATAAAACCCCTTTAATGCATATAACTACACCCCACAGAGTTGCACAACTTCAGAAAATTCCACATGCAGATTTCCGGCCTGATATAGAAGGCAGATGTTTAGGGATCATATACCCTGGCAAGATATTAAGAGTTAAATCAAGACATCATTATTATTAATCATTATTTGAATTACTAGAGGAACCCCAGACATGGAGCAGGACTCAAAAACACAGTCCTTGCCCCAGACATGAGTTTGTCATTCTAACGTTCCCAGTTATTAGTAATTATAACTCCTTCATGCCAAATTTTCAACCAGCTTCTGTTTGGTTTGCACAAACTGCATCATCTGGGGAGGGAATAAAATATTCAGTTCTTCCGTCAGCCATTTATATCGATAATGAGAACATCCATAAATCTGTTAGAGAGAAAAAAAGAAAAATGAGGGATGGAAACTCCTATCTTTCAGGGGATAAGCCAACCAGCCACCGTAGAGGGCCAGGAAAAAATCCCCTTATAGTTCGGTTATTCCACAATTGTGCTTCTTGCACTTTTCTCTGAATCAACTAGTGCCAGCCTCTGTCTGAGCCAGTCAAGTGGGCTAGGGGGACCGCTGGAGAGTTCTAAGTGCTATGCGGATTCTCATGTGCCAGATTAAGAACACCCCACCAATGTTCAATCTATGGAAGGTGTGCCAGTCACATACTGTAGCATTTCAGAAACTGCCTGATTTAGTGAAAACCAAACCCCAGATTTTTAAGACATTGGCAGTCCTTTACTATGGGGAAATGACTCTAGTCCTAAACCTCAATAAGTGACCCAGGAGTGTTCAGTTCCACACTCATTCAGAGGGTTTGAAGGGGGAGGAGAGAACTTTTGTTTTAGGTGAAGAGTTAGGAAAAGTAATTGTACATAGTACATCGTGGCATTTCATATCCTCTAAGCTCTCCCCCAATGGAGGGCCAATTGGCACACAGCGCTGACAGGCCTGAGCTCTCTCATTTTTATGAATATTAAATCATTTCCTGTCACTCATTCACTGCTGTCAAACATCAGTGGCCATAGTCAGGCTGGAAATGAGGTCTGAGGTTATAAAGCACCTGTTAAACCATAGATCCCAGGTAAAATAACGGAGTGCCTGATAATGGGACTTGATTAGTAAAGAATGAAAGGAGGGTAATAGAAATAATGACTCAACACAGATTTATGGAAATTGAGATCCCTGTCAAACTGACTTGGTATGTTTTTGATGAGGTTACAAGTTTGATGAATAATAAAGGTAACAGTGTGGGTGGGTTTCAGAGGGGTAGCTATGTTAGTCTGTATTAGCAAAGAGGAGGAGTCCTAAAAGCCCACGAAAGCTTATGCTCAAATAAGTATCGAGTATCAGAGAGGTAGCCGTGTTAGTCTGGATCTGTAAAAGCAGCAGAGAATCCTGTGGCACTTTATAGACTAACAGACGTTTTGGAGCATGAGCTTTCATGGGTCAATACCCACTTCGTCGGATGCATGTAGTGGAAATATCCAGGGGCAGGTATATATATGCTAGAAAGCAAGCTAGAGATAACGAGGTTAGTTCAATCAGGGAGGATGAGGCCCTGTTCTAGCAGCTGAGAGCGGTCCCACTTCTTCTTTCTTTGTTTTCTTCTTATTTATGTGGCTATAGAACCTTTTACTATTGGTTTTAATTCCCTTTGCAAGGTTCAACTCTACACGGCTTTTAGCCTTCCTCACTTTATCCCTACATGTTCTGACCTCACTAAGGTAGCTTCCCTTGCTAATCTCACCTTTCTTCCACTCCCTGTAGGCTTTCTGCTTTTTCTTAATCACCTCTCTGAGATGCTTGCTCATCCAGCTTGGTCTACAACTCCTGCCTATGGTTTTTTCCCCTTTCTTGGATGCAGGCTTCCGATAGTTTCTGCAACTTAGACTTAAAGTAATCCCAGGCCTCCTCCGCATTTAGATCCACAAGTTCTGCAGTCCAATCCACTTCCCTGACTAATTTTCTTAACTCTTTAAAGTTAGCCCGTTGAAAGTCAAAAACCCTAATCCCAGATCTATTTTTGTTTTATCCTTCCATCTAGTTTGAACTGAATTAGTTCATGATCACTCGAACCCAAGGTTGTCCCCTACAACCATTTCTTCTACGAGGTCCTCACTGCTCACCAAAACCAAATCTAAAATGGCATCCCCTCTTGTTGGTTCTTCAACTACTTGGTGAAGAAATCCATCTGCTATCACATCCAGAAAAATCTGAGCCCTATTATTCTTGAAAGCACTTGTCCTCCAGTCTATATCTGGGAAGTTGAAGTCTCCCATGATCACACAATTCCTCTTGGTGTTTACTTCATTAAAAAACATTAAAGAGGTCTCTATCCATATCCAAATCAGATCCCGGCGGTCTGTAGCACACCCCAAGCACTATCTCAGGGGAGGTAGCTCTAGTACCTTTGCCCAGACAGACTCTGTCTTGTCCATTCCCTTCGCTTCTTATTTCTTTACAGTTAACCTCATCATTGATGTACAATGCTACTGCCACCACCTTTGCCTTTATTTCTGTCTTTCCTAAACAGCACATAGCCTTCAATACCTGTACTCCAGTCATGACTACTATTCCACCATATTTCTGCTATCCCTATAATATCCGGGTTCACTTCCTGCACCAATAGCTCCAGTTCCTCCATTTTTGTTACAAGTCCACTCAGTCCTACTTCTTCTTCAGTCAATCACTAAGACAAACAGTTTCTTTACATTTACAGGAGATAATGCTGCCTGCTTCTTTATTTACAATGTCACCTGAAAGTGAGAACAGGCACTTACATGGTACTTTTGTAGCTGGCATTACAAGGTATTTATGTGCAGGGTATTGCAAGGTATTTACAATTTTCCTCCACGAAGTAGTCATTAATTTAAATTAACACATTATTTTTTAACGAGCATCATTAGCATGGACACGTGTCCTCTGGAATGGTGGTTGAAGCACTGAGGGACATATGAATCTTTAGCGCATCTGGCATCTAAATATATTGTGATGCTAGCTACAACAGTGCCATGCGAATGCCTGTTGTTTACTTATCAGGTGACATTGTAAACAAGAGAAGCAGGAATCCAGCGATTATTCTCTTCTGCCAATGTAAACAAACTTATGACTTTGAGTGGATTGGCTGAACAAAGAAGTATAGGACTGAGGTAACTTGTAGGCTTCTAAAGTTTTACGATTGTGTTGGTTTTAGCTTGATTGTGATGCAGTTTTTTTTTGTACATAATTCCGATACATTTGTAAGTTCAACTTTCATGAAAAGACATTGACACGAACTGTTTCTTGTATTAGATGAATTGAAAAATTACAATTTTCTTTTTTACACCATGCAGATATTTGTGAAATAGAAAACATTAATGATACAAAAGCTGAACATATTTAAAAATAAATGGTATTCTGTTTAACAGTGTGATTAATTGCATGATAATCACAACCATCCATGAATTATTTTTTTCCATCAAACTTTTATGTACCCTAATGACGTGAATAACACTACCATAGTTCTTATGCGATGTGTCTTTGCTTATCGGAATTATACCCGCATATTGGAAACCTGAATTAGATTTGTTACATGTTGATTACTCTTGCTCAAGTTCATAGGTTAATATATTGACATCGGCGCTCTGAATGCCTACATCGCATTCAAGGATCTTGTCTTACATAGACTCCGACACTGTGTCCATCATATTGACTTTCCAGAACTGAGGGTCTCTTATATCTGTTCGGGTCAGAGTCAGTATGATTCTGACTCAAGCTATGCCCAAGTTTTCTCCCTGAATTCTTTCCGATTCACTGTGGTTTCAGTGGTCCAGTATTGCTGCAGAGTATCAGTAGTATCTGCGCATCATTATGTTTCTCCTATATGCTCAGCGACCAGCTTGATTGTTCATGGACCTATTGCATCCTCTGTCCATTTGTGAATCACATTACACCTTGACATAATTTTCTTTATTCTGAGCCATCCATTTGTTCATTACTTTGTGGTCCCTTACTACAATGTCTCCCTAGCATACAAGTATGACAGTTCCATTCCAGGTTTTAACTCGTAACTGCTAGCATCTCTGGTAGTGCTTGTCAAGAGAGCTACTATTCATCCCTTAATGATCTTTGTGTTTTAGAATACCTGCTGACTTTTAGTATCTATCTCTGTGTCAATCTTCTGTGCTCGGGTAGCTATCTCTCGCTCTCACCCGCGTTTTGGTGTTTTGCAGAAATTTGATGGACCTGAATATTATACTTCCCATACTGTCACTTTCTATCAGCATACATTATGTGTTATAAGACCTCGTTTAGATACATACGTTACCCACTCTAGTACCGTTCTGAATCTTTTACCTAGACGCTCGATGAATACCATGTCCCATGGCGTACTCTTTGTATTGGCTTCCTCGTACATGTGCATACGTTCCATCCCCTCTACATCACTTTATCTCTATGTCCTTCTCTCTGTCCACATTGTTGAACAATCTCTAATATATTCTGTTATCCGAAACTTGTGATGCTGGTGACTAAACCTGTCACGTTTTTGTACCCCGGTACTATTACTGAGTATCTCAAGTGTTGGGCATGAGCAATAGGATATTCATTTAACGGCCATTTAGCTCCTCTTTAATATGTTACCTGCTTCATTGATGAGCAGCTGTTACTGCTACTTTGCTTAAGAATTTTTGTCAACAGGTTTTCTGCAAGTCCAAGATACACTATATGCCACTGATACCCTTTGGTCCCTAGATCAACCACATCGCCCGTATGACGTAGCCCTCCCAGAGCATGTCATATGATCTTTAGTAGTCTAGAATGTCGAGATGTACAGATGTCACTTGGATTCTATTCCTATGTAGCAGTAGAATTAGGCTGGGCCTCCTTGGTGTGATACAGACACTCTGTTGAATCTGCAGTCATATCAATGCATATTTAACTCTACGTTAAATAACATCTCTCCTGACTCTTGGTGTGCGGCTGAGTGATACAACACCACAGCAGCCCTAGTACTACCACAGTCCAAGCTGCTTTAGCCATCGTTTTCATATAGTTTCCAGCTAACGCAACTCCAAGACCGAGTGTGAATTAACTATGGCTGGGGACAGCGTCCAATTAATAAACATTCAGGTTAGAGTTACTGCAAGGGGGTGCAGAGTGACACTGATGTTTTAGTGAAGAGACAGAAATTTTAAAGTCAAAATGGGCGTGAGAATTGTCTCCAACCCAATCAACTTACGCTGTTACTCTTTCGTATGTTAGTTGCCTGGGCAAGCTGCATGGAAACTTTTTAAGTGAAGTATGAGACACCATAAGATAAAGGACTATCATGCTCTATAATGCTTCATATCTCTCCACATCCTCATAACCGAATATAGAATTGTAAATAGACACCATAGTAACAGAGAACCAAATATAGGTGTCACTGTTGAGAGCAGATACCTCACTACTCATAACCAACCACAGTATGAGATAAGATCGCTAAGTGAGTGTATGGGGCCGCAGAAAATTGTCTTCCCCTTATTTGACCCACGTCCCATGCTAGTGTAGTTAGAACTCCGTCGCTCGAGGAGAATAATAGATAAAAGCTATCCAATTCCATAACGTTCTGCTCATTGACTGACACGTGTAAAAAGCACGTTATTATCATGAGCGTGGAAGTTTGGCGCTCAAGCAAGTAGAGAATTTGGACTATCTAGTGTAGCTCAGGACAAGAGCACTCAAACTGAACACATATCGTGAGTAAGAAACAGTGCGCCTCTCTATCACCTTCGATTTTTGCTTCAGGTCCTCAGATCGCTTGCGATCAGCACGTGCTATCTATGAACATTCTCAATCTGCGCGAAGTCGAGCCGACGTCGATGATCTGTGTTTCATCTTATCGCGGATAGGAGTAAAGGCTCATTCGCGGTAGAGAACTAATGTAGTGTACTGTGGACTTGCAGAAAACCTTTGACAAAAATTCTTAAGGCATAATATACTTGAGTAACGCTCTCAAGTCAGTTCGTGTACATACGGAGGTAAGTAAGATTTCTCACAGATGTGCGAGGAATCGGTGCTCCACAGAACACACGTGAGAAAACAAAGGTCATGCTTTCTCACAGTAGGATGAGATAGAAGGTAACTATGTCGGGCGCTCCGCCTTGAGGATGCCATAGTGTCGATAATGGCTGTTCAGAGCATATATTAAGGATAAACATTGATTGAAGAGTGAGAGTGAACTAGAGAAACGTATGCATAAAAGTCTTGCCAGAGTACGCAGTACTTAGGAATTACTCACATGATCGACTCTCACAGTCGACAAATTCTGCTGCAAAGAGTTATGAGGGAACTGATAACAAATCTGAGACCAGGGGAATGCACAGAAGAGGCTATGCATAGATGTGAATTCAGCTCGTTGATAACTAATACACTAGATGCAGATATCATTAGTCCGTCTACTTGGATACAACTATAAGTCTACCCGAACTATGCACGCTCACAATATTGATGTGTCTAACTAGTGTGAGAGCTGTACTAGCTCAAAGTAATGACTGATCTATGGCCAGTTCATTTGGTACATAGTGTGCTCGTGAGAGGCGATATATCCCTGCAAGCAGGAATGTTGCATCACACTTTCGCAACAGCGCAACTGTACTTAGTAGTTAAGAAATACTATATAGATAAGGGTCGAAAATCTAATCTCAGAATCATATGTTAGAGATTTCAAGTGTGATAAAGAACATATACAATGATGTAGTGATCTAATACATGCTACAGTACATCACCTAGTTATAGAGTGAACAATGACATTTACTCTATTTATTAAGATGATGTGTGCTGGTGATTTCTATGTTCATCTAACCATGGGATTTTATTGCAGATGAAAATCAAGTAAGACACTCTGTTCTTTTTCAATATACATCTAATATCACAAGTAACAGATTTGCTGCATTGTAGCTTTGGGTCTGAAAGGTTGATCAACTTACACAGCAATACGTGTAGGATACGAATGGTGGGTCACAATAAACAAAGAACATGGCATATCGCATAGATGACTCAAAGAACTACTTACTTAGGTCAGAAAGCTTATCAATTATAGCAGTCACGCTCCTACTACAAAGTGCCTCCTTCACTAGTCTACTTGTTAGCCAAGATATCACGTACTCAGAATACAAGTGGTGTATACTTCGCACGCAGGAGGAAATGCATTCTCGCTTTTGCTTTACAATGTACGACCTGAATAAGTACTAGAAGATATAGAGCATAATCGCATGTAGCGCTGTAATAGTACAGCTAGATCAGCAAGTAGTAGTGTTTAAGTAATGCGTCGATTGTGTCAGAAGATTCATATGTCCCTCAGTGGATCTTCAACCGCATATGCAGAAGGAGCACAGTGTCCATGCTAATGATGCTCGTTAAAAATAATGATGTTAATCTTGGTAAAAATTATGACTGTATAACTTCGCCTGTGGACCGGCACAGGATTGTCAGAATTCAACCCTTGTGCCACCTCCCTGCAACATAAAAAATTACCTTGTACTCGCCTCTAGCTAACAAAACTAGTGACCATGTACTGTGGCGATGATCTTCATATCGCAGGTAAGCACATGTGGCTAAATAAGAAGCAGGCAAGCTATCTTGTAAATGCTAAAGAAACTTGGTTGGTGGTCTTAAATGTGCATTGACTGAAGATAGTGATCTGCGAAGACGTGTATGTGGACGTCCCAGGCAGGAGTGTAGACAAAGAGCTAGTGGAAAAGGAACATCGGTGCTCTCATATTTGGATGCTCAGTGGAAGTTGTCAGAAAATCTGAACGCCGGCATGATTATAGCGATTCAATGATAGTGCTCAGATAGAATATGAGTGTGGCAATAAGATAGTACATGGACTGCGGATGTACAGAGTATCTAGCAAGGCATCCTAATGATTGCTGATCCTCTAGGATATAGACCGAATATAAGGCAAAATGGTTGGTGAGTGTTTTAATAGCTTAGATGTTTAAACGTAGTCAATGGTACAAATCGATTGTGTGGTTACTGGTGAAAGAAATAATACACGTCTAGTAGGGGTAGTTCTACTGCGCGAGACCAGAGAGATCTGTCCTGGTCCAAAGGCTCGCAGTGTCCCGGCTGGATGGTCAGGTCTGTAATGGAGATACGTCGTCACTTACATGTTAGAGCGGACCAGAGCATTATAAGTGATATTGGGATGATGGATAGGACCTCTTTAATGTTTAAATGAAGTAAACACCCAGAGGACCAGCCTGATATTACAAAATGAGGAGACATATCCATACCTATCCCAGTATTGAGTCTAGCTGTAGAGTAGGTCAAGTGCTTCTCAGTGGAATAATAGGAGTAACTCAGATTCTTATCTCGTCTTGGAATACTTGTGTGCAGATGTGGTTCTCCGTGCCATATTACTCGTACTCTCATATACACACAGAAGTAGATGTAGAGATAATCGGAACAAAGAGGGGGTTTTCACACCTCAGCTGCTAGAACAGGGCCTCATCCTCCCTGATTGAACTAACCTCGTTATCTCTAGCTTGCTTGCTAGCATATATATACCTGCCCCTGGATATTTCCACTACATGCATCCGACGAAGTGGGTATTGACCCATGAAAGCTCATGCTCCAAAACGTCTGTTAGTCTATAAGATGCCACAGGATTCTCAAATAAGTATATTAGTCTCTCAGGTGCAACAAGGACTCCCCCTAGTTTTTAGTGTTGATGGAGTATATTTAACCTCTGTAAGACTTGGTGTGGCACAAGATTTTAAAAATAGGAATAATGTGTAATCCCCTGGACTCTGTGACAGAGTGCTGGGCAACAGCAGCGGAGCCAGCACTCTGGTCACTGCAGCTCTAATTAATTACTCCAGCCTAAACCTCATTAAGAGGAGCTGTATCTAATTGATGGATGGGGTTGGGCTCAGGAGAACTAAGAGGCTAATTAGCCCATTAGGCAGATGATACAAAAGGCAGAGGAAGGAAGGGAGAAGGAAGAAGCAGGAGAGAAAGACAGAAACTCCCTTCCTTTCCTGAGCAACTCATGGCTTCCTGGATTCCAGAGGTCAGGCTGCACAGAGTACCGAGGTGATAGAAAAGAATATTGTAAATTAACTGCATGGGGTGTTTTACTGGCAGAAGGTCTGTTGGCTGTTTGTGGGCTTGAAAAGAGGCAAGAGTGAGTCTGGCCTGCCACAGGCATGGGGTAAGTCAATGGATTAAAAACTGGCTAACCGACAAGTCTCAAAATGTCATTCTAAATTGGGAATCCTGATCAAACGGGTGTGTTTATAGTGAGCTTGAGCAGGGGTTTGTTTCTTGGCTCTACAACTATTTAACATTTATATAATCATAGAATATCAGGGTCAGAAGGGACCTCAGGAGGTGTCTAGTCCAAACCCCTGCTCAAAGCAGGACCAACCCCAACCAAATCATCCCAGCCAGGGCTTTGTCAAGCCTGACCATAAAAACCTCTAAGGAAGGATAAATTACCTGGAAGGAAAAATAACATGGTCACTGGCACAGTTTGTAGATGACACAATGATTGGAGGAGTGGTAAACAATGAAGGGGACTGGTCATTGATAGAGCGATCTGGATCACTTGGCAATCTGGGATCAAGCAAATAAATTTGCATTTTAATAGGGCCAAATATAACTGTGCACATCTAGGCACAGAGCATGCAGGCCATTCTCACAGGATGGAGGACTCTGCCCTGGGAAGCAGTGACTCCGAGAAGGATTTTGGGGTCATGGTGGATAATCAGCTGAACACAAGCTCCCAGTGTGATACTTGGCCTAAAAGACTAATCTGAATGAATAGGAGCCAGAAAGGTTCTATCATCTCAGTATTTGGCACTGGTGTGACCACCGCTGGAATCCTGTGTCCAGTTCTGGTTCCCACAATTCAAGAAGGATGTTGATAAATTGGAGAGGGGTCAAAGAAGAGCCACAAGACTGATTAACAGATTAGACAACCTGCCTGACAGTAATAGTTTGAGCCTCTTCAGTCTATTTAATTTAACAAAGAGAAGGTTAAGAGGTGACTTGATTACAGTCTATAAGTATCTACATGGGGTACAAATATCTGATAATGGGCTTTTCAACCTAGCAGAGAAACATATAACACAATCCAATGGCTGGAAGCTGTACCTGGATGAATTGAAAATGGAAATAAAAGGCAATATTTTTGATTGAGGGTAATTAATCATTGGAACAATTTATTAATGGTCATGGTGGATTCTACATGATTGGCCATTTTAAAATTAAGATTGGAAGATTTTCTAACAGCTCTGCTCTAGGAATTATTGTGGGGTAGGTCTCTGACCTGTGTTCTCCAGGAAGTCAGTCTAGATGATCACAATGGTGCACGCTGCCCTTAGGATCTAGGATATGGCAAGGTCTCAATAGCGGAGAATTGTGCTCCACTAACCCAATAATTCGGTGATTCGTTCAGGAAAGTAGGAGATAGAACTATTTGACATTTTTTATTTAAACTTTTTGACATTTTTTATTTAAACTTTCTAGAGACCTTTATCATGGTCCCACAGAAGTGGCTATTAATTAATATATATGGAGATATACCTATCTCAAAGAACTGGAAGGGACCCTGAAAGGTCATCGAATCCAGCCCCCTGCCTTCACTTCCAGGACCAAGTACTGATTTTGCTGCAGATCCTTAGGTGGACCCCTCAAGGATTGGACCCACAACCCTGGGTTTAGCAGGCCAATGCTCAAACCACTGAACTATCCCCCCAGATTATTATTTGTGTTGTTCTAGAGCCTAAAGATTACAGTCACATTGTGCTAGGCACAGTATAAAATCTATAATAGAGAGAGTCAATCTTTTCCCTGTAGTTTTCTCCCATCCTCCATTCTTCTTTTCCTCCCCCTCGTCTCCCCTGCCCCAGCCTGCCCTTCCCCCACTACCTTGGTCTCCGTTTAGTGAATTCCCTCAATACAAAACCCCATCCACAAAATAAACAAAAGAAATGAAAGAACCAAAGAACAACCATACTGGGTCAGATCAATGGTATATCTAGCCCAGTCTCCTGTTTTCTGACAGTGGCCAATGCCAGGTGCCCCAGAGGGAATGAACAGAACAGATAATCATCAAGTGATCCATCCCCCGTCGCCCATTCCTAGCTTCTGGCAAATAGAGGTTAGGGACACTTCAGAGGATGGTTTTGCATCCCTGCCCATCCTAGATAATAGCCATTGATGGACCTATCCTTCATTAACTTATCTAGTTATTTTTTAACCCTGTTATAGAAGTGGCCTTCACAACATCCTCTGGCAAAGTGTTCCACAGGTTGACTGTGTGTTGTGTTGTGTGAAGAAATACTTCTTTTTAGTTGTTTTAAACCTGCTGCCTATTAATTTCATTTGGTGACCCCTAATTCTTGTGTTATGAGGAGTAAAAAACACTTCCTTATTTACTTTCTCCACACCAGTCATGATTTTGTAGGCCTCTATCATATCGCCCCTTAGTCATCTCTTTTCTGAGATGAAAAACAACAGTCTTATTAATGTCTCCTCATATGGAAGCTGTTCCATACCCCTAATTATTTTTGTTGCTTATTAGGAGTGCTAGTGACAATGTAGGATTCAGACTTGTATATTCACTTGAGATAGACTTTTGGGTCTTGTTTGCCTGTATGATTTTTGATACATTTATATTCTTTACTAATATATGTGAACAAAGACACTGTGTATGTAGCTTCTGCCTGGCCAGATGAGTTTGTTAGTGTCACGGGAACAGATTAGAGCAGCTGAAGTGTTACTAGGCATGGTGGGAGTATAACACATGAACACACACTTGAAGACTGCCTCAGCTCCTATCTCAAGGTCAAGCAACCAATCCGGAGGGGTGAGGGAGGTTTGGGGGGAAGGTATAAGAAACACTAAGTCCAAAGAAACGCCTGTCAATGACCATAGCACAACCTTACTCTTTACCCCTCCCATGGGGTACAAAAGGGGTGGGACGAAGACCCCGGACTCACAACCCTCCAAAATGGAACATGACCATAAATTGTAAGAGGTGAGCCCAAGGGCTTGTACTACAGGTATCATTATGCCTGCTAAGGAGGAGGGTGAACAGGACACTGGGAAACAAGGTTCTGATGTGTCAGAGCTATAGTTATGGTTGCTTGAAATTAAATCCAATAAACATTGCATTGACGGCACTGCAGATTTCGGGTCTTCTGCTCTCTGTCTGTGTGACAAGCACCAGAAGAGGGGGTGAAGGGAAAGCCCTCTAACATTGCCATTTTCTGAACCTCTTCCAATTCCATATATTTTTTAATTTAAGATGGGGCAACCATTTTCATGCAGTATTCAAAATGTGGGTGTACAATGGATTCATATAGAGGCAACATGATATTTTCTGTCTTATTATCTATCCCTTTCTTAATGATGCTCAACATTCTGTTTGCTTTTCTGACTGCCGCTGCACATTGAGTGGATGTTTTCAGAGAACTATCCACAGTGACTCCAAGGTCTCTTTCTGAACTGGCAACAGCTAATTTAGATCCCAACATTTTATATGTATAGTTGAGATTACGTTTTCCAATGTGCAACATTACTTTGCATTTATCAACATTAAATTTCATCTGCCATTTTGTTGCCCAGTCACACAACTTTATCAGGTCCCTTCGTAGCTCTTCACAGTCTGCCTGGGACTTAACTATATTGAGTAGTTTTGTATCTTCTGCAAATTTTGTCACCTCATTGTTCACTTCTTTCTCCATATGAATTATGAATATGTTGAATAGGACTGGTCCCCATACAGACCCTTGGGGGACACCACTAGTTAGCTCTCTCCACTCTGAATACTGACCATTTATTCCTACCCTTTGTTTCCTATCTTTTAACCAGCTACCAATCCATGAGACAACCTTCCCTCTTATCCCATGGTAGCTTCCTTTGCTTAAGAGCCTTTGGAAAGGGACCTTGTCAAAGGCTTTCTGAAAATCTAAATAGACTATATCTACTGGATCCCGTCGTCCACAGCTTGTTGACCGTCTGAAAGAATTTTAGTAGATTGGTGAGGTATGAAATAGAACAATAATAAAATCCATGGCAGTGTCATGCTGTTTGCAAACTGTTACTTTGCTAACTTGTTATATTTTCTCACCCTTAACCCTGGGTGCAGGCCCAATGAAATACATTTGGGGGTGCGGTATGTCTTGGCTGCTGGTGCCCCACCCCTCCCATTTCATCCCTGTTTCACCCCAGTTGCAGACAGTTTGCAGTGCTGTTTTAAGGATGCAGAGAACTGTGTTCACTATCCTGACACATACTGGAGCATGGGTAGCTACAGAGGGGATACAGGGCACAGAGGGTTACAGCAGGTGGAGAAGAAGCTGAAGGCTTACGTGTCTTCCTGATGAGTTGTTTCAGAAGTGATGCCAGGACAGACTCTCCGAAGGAAACAGATGAAGCCTCCAAATTCAAAGAAGTTTGCTTAACAGAGAAGTGGAAAAGGTGGATGAAGCAATTCTATGGTTTTGCTGCAAAGAAAGGTGGTAGCTACAATGTGCCATGCTCCAACAGCATGGAGGGAACAGGCCCATGAACCACTAGCCGCAAACTGTGTCATGCACAGCGCTCCGCGAAGCATCTTTGCCAGTGAGTGAGAGCTGATCTTCCACTCCAGACTGCAGCAGCCAGGAGCGATGTTTGAGCAGCTCCTCAGAGCTGAAGCTGCTCTTGGGACAGGCAAGGCCGAGCACTCAGCAGAGGGTCATTAGAGGCAGACTGTGGAAGGAATACTAAGGGAGGACAGCAAGCAGGAGCTGCTATGTGAGCAGAATCTCTCTACAGGAACCTATTGCTCTCTGCAGAGTAGCAGAACAAGCAGCTGAGGCAGCTCGGACAGCTGCACCATACACACCATCGAAACATAGACAAGAAGTGTCCACTGCGACCAGGGCATAGAAAGCAATGGAGCTTTTCCCTAGCACGACAGTGACGGAACCACAGAGCTATGTAAGGAGTGGGCAGGCCTTACGTACCTGGCTGGTCGGTGAGCGTCGCATGTGCTGCTCTATGCCAGACCCACAGAGGAGGGGAGCTTCTGACAGACCCACCTACAGAGCCTGCAGTAGCAACTCCTGCTTTTGGCTCTGGACATCCCTGGTTCAATGCCTGAACATCAGACAAGACAGCCGCTGCCACAGTAACCCCCAGATGTACCTTGTGAGGTAAGGTGCCATGCTGTCTGTGCATCGCAGAGAGGACGGGGAGCTCAGCCTTTGCAGAAGGAAATGCCCATGGCCCAGCATTGTAAGGACAGATTCCCAACCTGGTACGTGGAGAAAGGAAGAGACGCTGCCCACTAGGTTCGGTTGCCATTGATTTCACCGGTTCATATGTGGCAACGTTCTGTGACCCCTTTGGACCCATCCTCTGAACAGAAGGAAAGGTGTTCATTCCCTTTAGACAGTTCACAGAATTTTTCAATGATACAAAAACTGATATTATTTTTAAGGGGTCAGATTTCAAAACCTGATTTCCCCCTTTCCCCCCAGGATTTTGGTGTTCCCCTCTTTTCTCTCCATTTGTTACTAATGGAAATGAGGGAACATCAGAATGGCCACACTGGGTCAGACCAATGTGCCATCTAGCCATTGTGGAACATTAGTGGACAAAAGACTTTGTTGATTGCTCCCCTACACCCAGGAAGAGGGGCCATGCACAGACTGTTCCACCACAGTTTGAAACTCTGGGGGAAGGGGATAAAAATCCCTGACAAGAAGGATCTGCAGCACTTTGCTGCTTGGAATTTGGGGAGAACAATATTTCTAAGCAAGGGATCTTGGGTTAGCCCTAAACGACATGAGGAGCTTGCACATTACAGCAACTTCTATTATATTTTGACACTTAAGATTACTCCAAGTCCCAAAGGACCAGTCAATTACCCCAGGTCAATTGTACATTGGATCTCTCACCAAAGACAATGCTTATAGCCAATCCTGTGTTAAACTAACTAAAGCTTTACTAACTAAGAAAAAAATAAGAGAATTATTTATGTAACCCTTCTGCCCCTCTGAGTTGGCAGCAACAAGGGCCGGGTTCAGTATCCAGGGGTTCCGTTTCAGTAACACAATGCATAACCGGCTTGAGCCCCTACCCAGTGACCTGGGACACTTACATACCACACCCCCCGGGCGCCTCTAGGAGGCAATACTTCCCCTCTCGCAAGCACGGAGTCTGAGTGTAGACAAAATTTTTAATAAGGAGAAACGATGTGCTCACATTGGAGAACACTCAAAAGGATATATAACCAAATATAGCAAAACACCTCCAAGTAGTACTGCATATTTTTACCCTTTAGGGTCTTAAGCCAATCCGCCAAGGTCAACACCCAAGTCTCTGGTCAGTGCTCCCGAGTTCAAGTTCACCTCTCGCGCGTTACTACCCCACCAGCCTGGCTGGACCAATGGTGAGGGAGGCGGGAGCCCACACGCGGCGTGTTAAGGGGCCCTTCAAATGCGGCCAGGGCATGCTTCTGTCTCGTGAGCTTCTGCCTGCAGCTTCCCACGACCAGCTCCACCCTGACACCAGTTGTGCCACTCTCCAGCGTCCTGTGAACCACTTCAGAGTGTCTGGAAACTGCTCCTCCCGCTCGTTTGTCCTGTTCATGGGTGCTCACCATTAATGCTTCGCAACTGCTTTGCGTCTGCCAGCCGTTACGTGATAGGTCTTCAGCTCCTCCTAGCCTCTACGCACTCAGTGATCTCTCAAGCATGCGCTCTTTTAGTGATTCAGCTCTTAGTGGGGAGGGCCCTGGTGCTGGTGCACATTGGGCCCCCAACATGATTCAGTCACAGTCTCAGATGGATCCTAATGGAATCAATTAGCTTACCTACTCTTTAATGGAGACGAGGAGGAATTGACAAGCGTGCGCGTGTTCCAGGCTCTGCAAAGGGGCATACCATGCAGGTAACAACCCAGGGTCGCACTCTCTCAATATTCCATTGGGTTTTGACCTACTCCCTTGTCTAGCAAGTACTACTTAATTTAGGTTGAGTCATTTCTGTCATAAAGCAGTCTCATAGTTCCTCATTCACATAATTAGGGTGACAGCACTTTTTTTTTCCTCCTGCCCCAATAACAAAGAAATTGGGGATCCCAGCTGTCAAAATAACCATCCCAGGCTGCCGTGGGCTTATGCTAGGTGGGGTGGGTGTGCCAATGCAAATACCTGGAATTCCTTTCCACACTCCCCATAATTCACCCCCAGATGTCAGGGTAGAGCTCATCCTGACTCTGCTTACATCTACAAGGTTAAGAACAGCCGTACTGGGTGGGACCAATGGCCCATCTAGCCCATTGTCCTGTCTGCCGACAGTGGCTGGTGCCAGGTGCCCCAGAGGGAATGAACAGAACAGGGAATCACAGAGTGATCCATCTCCTGTTGCAGCTGCACATTGAGCAGAGGATCTATTGAACTGTCCACAGTGACACCCAGGGTCCTCTACTGATCCAGTTAATTTAGACGCCTGGTAGGTGTCTAAGCAGTTTACGTTTTTCCCTCCAAGGTGCATTATTTTGCATTTATCAACACTGAATCTCATTTACCATCATGTTGCTCACTCCCCCAGGCCCCTCTGGCCCTCACTCACTGTGTTATCTGTACAGTTCTGCTGCCTCGCTGTCCATTCCCCTTCCAGATCATTAATAAATGTATTAAACCTGGGATCTAGTACAGAAGCTCGAAGCTCCTGCTGTTATAACCTTTTGCCATGATGAAAATTACCCTTGAAACCTGCTCTTTGCTTTCTGTCTCCAAGGCAGTTGTTGATCCCAGACAATACTTTGCCTCATGACTCCTTCGGCCGAGATTCTCAAAGGTACTTAGGTTCCTAACTCACATAGAACCTTTTAAAATATAGATACAATATTTGTTTCACTGCAACCTCTGGAACAATGGCTGGCTGGAATGAGACAGCGTGTGCCTTTGTGTTAGCAGCTCTGTAATGTCATTTTCTTCTTTCACGGCTCCCTTTAACCCCTGATGATTCAGCAGACCGACGTGGTATTTCACAGAAACTTGCTTAATGCGTCTCTTATTATTTCTAAACCTGTAGTTATTTGTTCTTCTCGCTCTATGTGGCTCTTCTAATTCCCTTCTTAATCTGCAGGAATTTGTTCCTATTTATTGGCATTGCTAGGGTCATATTTCCAAATATTTGTGGGATTTCTGTTTGGCTCCAATAACTTCTTCAACCTGCCATTTTGCCAGGAAGGATTACTCTTTGCCTTCTTGCCTTCTTTTCCTTTTTGTCCTGCATTACGGATGGCTTCTGTGATTGGGTATATTATTAGTGACTATTTAAATAGTATCAAGTATCAGAGGGGTAGCCATGTTAGTCTGGATCTGTATTTAAATAGTATTCATTTTGTTAAATCTTTTCCTCTCTCAGCATTTAATTGTTTTTCTTGATGCAGAGGCTCATATTTGCATTTTGACCTCTTGGATTTGTAGCCATATATACAATTGTATGGTCCTATCCATTCCGAATTTGTATCTCGTTAGATTCTGTGGACTTCTTTAGATATAATGCCCTTCCTCCAAGTCGTCAGCCTGGTCTGGCTTTCCTGCAAGAAATGTAGGATTTGATTTTGCTTTCTAAGGATTTAAGACAACACTGTGCTTTTTCTGACGTGGAAAAGAGTATGACCCAAGAGGAGATGGCAAATGAAGAGTGTTTCCTGGCTCAATAAACAGCCCAGACAGAAGTGTGCCCCACCCTGGCACAAGCCCAATCAGCTGTTGTGCATCATGGCACCTGCCGAGGCCCAGGGAATTCTTATTTTGTGGATCCAACTATAACTTCCCAGACCCAGACCCAGCAGCAGCTAAACTCTCGGCAAGTGAGTGCAGGAGAAGAAAGGAGTGGAAAGTCATGTGGGGTCAATTCTGTATCTCCCACAGACTCTGCGTTATCACACAGTGGGTTTCAATGAGACTCAGGGCGTACAGCTTCAGGAATGGGATTTACATTACCAAACCATCATTTCATTTTCTCTAAATTATCTTTGGGTGAAGTTCAGCTCACCAGGAATGTGTCTGCTTCTGATTGCTCTGGGTTTATGTATTCTACTAATAAATTAAGGAAAACTACTTTGTTCATTCAAATCACACATCCAATTAACACCTCTTAAAACTGCAACCATTATGGCCAGCAGTCTAGGGCCTGTATCTTTAAGATGAGCTGCCTTCTAGTCCACCTCCATTGAGGTTTATCACTATATTACCTTGCCTGTATTTCAAAGGTTATTAGCTCATTTGAAGTCATAAGGTCACTTACTCTAAGTGTAATTGGTTTTTATGAATACTGATCATTGTGCAAATTCATTATTTACGGATCCCATTAGGCTAACACGGCTGTGAGAACAGAGTAATAAGGACTGTGTTTTTGACATGAGGAAAAATATATGACCAAAGATTAATTAGAGCTTAGGCAAATGAGTGAGACGTAACTTGGCATATGACAAATTTGGGGTATTTTCTGGCTCAGAAGCAAAATACAGAGCACCAGGAAAAAGCCAGTACTGAAAATGGGAAAGGAACGTGAAACTCTGAGTTTGGCAGACCTATCCTGTAGCCATTTCAGCCAAGTGTAAAACTACCACCCTCTTGCAAATAGAGGCCCCCATTCAGAAGAAAACTCACAATGGCATTTCAGCATGTGTATATTTGTTGACCCTGAACTGGGATGCTAGTGGTCCTGCCCTGGGGCCAGAGCTGATTAAACTCTTGGACTGTTGCTCCATGGGAATGTAGCTGTCCCTTTTGGTGAATCATCCACAAGCTGATATGACATCTGCAGCTCTAGCCTGATCCATAACTAGGCACCGGGGCGTTTGGGCTGCCAGCTGAGGGGATGTTTGCAAACTGTTTGTGTTGACTATTCACTACTCCCAGAGTGTGAGTGTTCACACGAATCCCAGGATATTATTTCTGCTCCCAGACTGGCTGGCTCAGACTTTTCACACTAGAGAAAAGCAATTACTGATGGCAGGAATGGGAATATGGGGCTTCGTGTGCAGCACAACTGGTTCAGAACTGGTTCAAGAACTCTTCAGACAAATGTCCACAACTAGTAGGCAGCAGGAATGGCCCCAGAGGGGTCAGAGGAGCCATGTGCAGCCTGATGTGGACCTTTAGAGATGGGGATGAAAGCTGAGAAAAGGAGTTTAAAGAGGAGCCCCAGGTAGCACTAGACAAGACAGACGTTAGAGAACACTACGCCCGTCCTTCCTGCACTGAGCTGGAGACGCACATTTCAGCACTCTCCTCCCTACTGCAGCAACGTGTAAACCATTAAATTAAATTAATTTATGGGAGTCTTTAGTGTCATGGTCTGGAAGCTTAATTAGGGTTTCCAGTCCTTAAAGCAAAAATGTGTTGCTGTTCTAACTGATACTTATCTAGTTCTTGGCTTCTGTTTTGTTTTCTCTGGGGAACCAGAATAAACCTTGCTAATTCACTGGGTACCAAAGTAGCACCTTGAGACTTGCGAACAAACTGCCAAATGCTCAGGCTGGTTTTTCCCCTTGGATTGCGCTTGCCATTATGAAATCCACCCCCATGCAGAGAGATTAGAGGAGCCTCAGCGGCTCGATCACTCCAAGTTAAGACAGTGCATTGTGTTGACCCTCTGCCCAGGGGCAATTTTCACCATCAACCATTTGTGGGAACTTGCACATTTGTGTATTACACTGTCTCATTAGACTGAAAAGAGTCAGCTCTGGAGATGTTCTAACATTGCTTTGCATTGTGCCATCAGTGACAGCCCCAGCTTCTTCATCTGCAGGCACTGGAATGAAGGACCAGCTTCTGGACTGCCCATGTGAGTAGATGTTCATGTAACACCATCGATTGGCACACTGCTTTCCACAGCCGTGGCTTTCTCTCTGTGCCTCTTGGGTGTGAGACAGGCCATTGCCTCAGTCATATATATCAGAGTTTGTGTCTTATTGCTGCTTGATTTATCTACTTGTTATCTTGCAACTACTGATTTATTGGTCCCAGAGGGGTAGACTTGCCATGCCCAATATACCAGTTTGTTCTAGTAATTCAGAAGATAGGGCACATAAGATTATTTATTGTTGGTGTTCCTGGCTTTGAGTGTATGTTGGGCCACATTTTGGTTGATTCACAGAGCATGTGGGTCAGTGATTCACATTAATTCTGAATGCCTCTCAGTCTGTTTGTTATGGACCATCGCCTCCACTTCAGACATCTAATGAATGCATAAAGTTGCTCTTTATAAACTAGTACAAAGATGATAGAATTGCTGATTATTGCCTGTTATTAAATCCGTAATTAATTGTAGAATACTTTTGTCTTGGTGGCTGTTAAATTGCTAGAAGCAGCAGATGACTTTTCTCTGTGTCAGGAACGCCCACATAATCATCCAGGGAGGGATTACGGTTCATAATGTGGAACAGATAATAAGGACCTGATTTCAGCTTCCATTTTATTTCTAGGGCCACCTAGGTGAAACCTCCCACCAAACCCACAGGATCACACAGAAATGCTAGAGAGTTTGTTTCCTTTCATTCTTTTCTGATGCCTGGAAAATCCAGATGTCAGCATGCAAAGCAATTGCTTGGATGGTATAAGTCCAAAATGCTATAAACCTGATAGCAACACTGGATCTTGAAAAATGTAAATTCTTTTCCTGGAAGGATGTGTCCATCCAGCTGATGTACTGGGCTGTGCTGCACATGCTCACAAACATTCTGGAGGCTGAACAATTTACCTGCAGCAGAGGCTGAAGGAAAGACTTAATTTTATTTTGTCAAGCTGAGGAGAATGGTCAGGCTGCTCCGATGGGGGATAAGCAGCTGTGCTCAGTCTAGCCTGGGAGATGTTGGAGAGCCAAGCCTGGAGATGTGATGCTATCCCAGGGGGAAGCTGAGAGGCTCCGGGGCTGGCCCAGAACTCTGGGACACAGGAGGGCAGCCCAGCAGTGCGGAGCTGGCTGGAGAGGGGAGCAGACGTCTGGGACGAGCTGATGTGGTGCACAAGGCAGACAGAGGGCTGTGCAGGACTCCAGGAGGAAGTACTGGGAGTGGCAGCTCAGGAAAGAGCAGGGAGCAACCCATAGAGGAGCATTGCAGAAGTGGGGCAAAGCAAGGCAATGAGTCTCAGAATCCAGGTCATCTGACTCAGGTTCACACGACAGGGATAAAAATAGCAGCATAATGGCTCCAAATCATCCTGGAGCCTGGCTCAGTGGTGGGCTGCAGCCCAAGCGGGAACATCTACACGGCTGTGTTTAGTCCCTTAGCACAGGCCCACGTCTGCTGTCCCGGGCTCTGAGACTTTCCACAGAGATTTTTTTTGCTGTGTAGATGGACCCACAGTCTCTCTGCGATGGCTGCTCCAGCCCTTGGCACTTGCATTCCGCTGTTTGTCCGCTAGGATTCAGAGACCCTCAGCTAGCCTGGCAAAGGTCTATGTGCGCACCAAAGCCCAGACACTGTCCGTAGGGCCAGGCTAAGAACTAAACCCTGGCCCTGCTAAAGGCTGTGCAAAGGGGTTTCTCTCAGTCTCCCTGGGCTGCAGAACAGCTCCCTCTTGGCCATGGATTGGTCTGGCACATTTGTGTGACTCTGGGTCTACTGGTCTCACTCTCATGCCCCATAAAGGTGCCAACATGCACGGCTGCTGCAGCATACAGTTGGCAAGGATCCCCTGCAGAGGCCTCTAAACCCTGAACTCCTTGTATCAGGAAGCATGGCCAGATCTTTTGCATTTGGGGCTTTGGGGCAGCAGAATTCGGTGTTCGACGAGGGCCCTGGAGTGAGGGAAGGAGGAGCTCACTTGCAGTGGGGAACAAGTAGAATCCATTTTTTCTTTAAAATATCAAAAATTAACATTTCCACAGGAAGTGAAACACCTTCCGTCCTTAGCGCTGGGCAAAAGCTGGTGGTGCCAACAAGAGAGAACAGGTGGCTTTTCAAATCAAGTCCATGGACAAATTCACACACAAACAAGGACTGGAACTAAGGTTTAAGTTATTGTAATAGGGTAATTAAGCATTGGATCAACTTACCCGGGGTCATGGTGGATTCTCCATCACATGATGTCTTGATATCAAGATTGGATATAATTGTAAAAGATATTCTCTAGTTCCATCAGGAGTTCTGGGCTAGATGCAGGAATCACTAGGCGACATCCCCTGGCCAATGCCACACAGGTCAGAGCAGATGATCATAATGGCAGAATAGGCAGCAGTTTTAAAGAAACATAAGTAAATACTTCTTCATACAATGCAGTCAACCCATGGAACTCATTGCCAGGGGATGTTGTGAAGACCAAAAGTATAACAGGGTTAAAAAACGATCTAGATAAGTTCATGGAAGACAGGTCCACCAATGGTTATTAGCCAAGATGGTCAGAGATGCAACCTCATGCGCTGGGTATCACTAAACCGCTGACTGACAGATGCTAGGACTGGATGACAGGATGAATCGTTCAATAATGGTCCTGTTCTGTTCGTTCCCTCTGGGGCACCTGCATTGGCCACATTCGGAAGACAGGATACTGGGCTAGATGGACCATTGGTCTAACCAGTCTGGCCCCTCTTATGTTCTTAATGGCCCCTTCTAGCTTTATAATGAATTGATGCATCTGATACTGCAAACAGCAGCAGTAAACTTTCACACTACATACCACCATGTTCTTTCAGGAAAAACCCATTTGGCATGAACGGAATTATTGACAAAGGTTGGGGCAAGAACACACACCCTTCCCTGGGCACATTTTAGCTCAGAGTCGCAAAATTGTCTCTTCTCTGTGAGCTGGTGCATTTCTGCGTTAGGGTGTGAGCCAACAGGAGGAGGCTGGGGAGCAGCAGAGCCTCTAGGCATGTGAACTGGTGCCAAGGAGCACCTCTCGAGCCACCATCCTCTCCTGAAGTCTCTGTGGCTCTGTCTCCAGTAAGGGCCAGTGACTTTCATGCCCAATCCAGTCCTTGGCTGGGGTGGACAGAGCTGTGCCAAAGGCACCTCACAAGCATCAATGTCCCCAAACCTTTGGAACAACACTCATGGTGATGTGTTTGGTAACATCAGGCACACGCTGGAGTTCTGCACGGTTTGGATGTGATGCATCGTGACACTCAGCAGTTCTATTGACTTTCATGGGGACATCTTGGGTTCAAAGCAAAACATGGCAGGAATGTTACCCATGGGTTTCAGGATCCAAAGCAGAGGGAACTCTACTGTTTTTCTCCAGACGGTGTCAGGAATAAATCAGTGGGGATACAGTTCCTCCGTCTGATATACATTTGATACAAAGCAGAGGGCTCTTACCCAAAACTGCTTTTTATTACATCTTAAATCACATGCACACACACACACGCACATGCAGAGTAGGTTCAGAGCATTTTAAACTTTTATAGTTACCAAAGTTAAGATGGCTTTGAGGAATCAACAGCCAGGCTTCTGGGGAGTCCTACGTTCTGTCTAGCTGCTGGGGAACTTAGGTTTCAAACCCTTGCCCAAGGAAAGCTTCCTCGGACTGCTCCAAAGCACATTTTCTAATGAAACCTTTTATAAAATTTTCTCAAAACAAATCATATAACTCATAATAGCCTCTAATAGTGTATCAATTTGCCTAGCAACAACCAACAATAATTAATTATTCTTCTTATCAACAAAACATTTCTAGTCATAAAAACAATAAAATATACATGTCAGAGGTACCTAAAACCAAGGCCGTCCAAAGATTCCTTCTATTTTCATGGAACCTCTCTGTGCCTGTGCTGTTGCCCGGCCTTGCCTCTTTATTTCTAGCTCTGTGATGTTTGGGTTTTAGCTGGCAGTGACGGAACACACAGGATGACTGACTGAAATACTGTCAAAGTCTGGGGTAACACACAGGAATGTCAATTTCAGGGGCTACAGGAAGAGTGCATATGAATCTAGGTGGAAAGAGAAATAAAGCAAATGTTCAATGAAACCGAATGAGGCGAAAGAACTGAAAGTCACAGACCCTGTTATGCTGCGTAGCCAGCAATATGGATAAGAGCAATGATGTATTATACAGCTCTGGTGCAATGACCTAGAGGCCAGCATGACAATCAGCTTAACATCATCATGGCCCAGCTTGACATGAGCAGCTTGGAACGAGCTGGTTAGAAGAACTCAAGTCACAAGCAGGGCCGGCTCCAGGGACCAGACGAGAAAGCACGTGCCTGGTGCGGCACATTGTAAGGGGCGCCATTTCAGCCAATCTTGGGGCCAGCCCAGCCCTACAGACACATGGACCCTGGCCAGGGGGGGCAGAAACTAGCAATCCCCGTCGTTCATCATGCCACCTGGCTTCCCGGGACGCACCACTCCCCGTCGCCTGCACCGGCCTCCACCTCCCACGCCGCTCGGAGCCCGGCCTGGCCGAGCCACCTTTAAAGGAGCAGCTGAGCCACCACCTCCTGCAGCCCCTGGGCACCGGAAGGAGGGAGGGTTCTGCGGCGGCCCAGCAGGCAGCAGTGGCAGGGACGGTTCTGCGACGTCCTGGCCAGCAGTGGGGGGGCGGGCCCCACTGATCCCCCGCTGCAATGCCGGCCCCGCGCAGAGGTCGCAGACCCCAGCCAGTGCTGCCTGTGTCAGCCCCCTCGGAGCCTGCCTGGCCAGGAGAGGCATCCCAAGGCCGGAGGGGGGAACCCCTCTCGCCTGGCTGCGAGTGGGCTGCAGCGCCTGGCTGCCCTCGAGTGGAGGGAGCGGGTGGGTGTTGCCCTTCACCCCCCTGCGAGCCACCTTGACTGCCCACCATGAACTCCCTGTGGCTGCTGGGTTGTTTTTTTTTTGCTTCGGCCGCTTTTTTTTTTTTTTTGCCTGGAGCTGCAAAAAAGCTAGAGCCAGCCCTGGTCACAAGGTAAGTAAACAAAGTGTTAGGTGCTGGGAAAAGGTGACGTATGGAACCGCAAGAATACACCCTTGGAGTTTTAGGGAAAGGGTAAAGGCTCTTGAGTGTAACTGAAATGTACATGTAGTAATCACAGAAACACTATGGCAACTAACTGATGTAAATGCTAATTAGTATAACATCAACGGCTAAGTGACCTACTGAAGATATGGACTCCAGCATTATTGAGGTGTGGAAGCACAGATAAGGAAAGGAAGCTGTCATAAACAGATTGTTAAGGGTTAATGTCTCTTCTACCTGTAAAGGGTTACAAGCAGGGAACTGGAACAGCTGACCAGAGACCAATCAGAGACAAGATACTTTTAATCGGTGAGGGAAGCTTTTGTGTGGTTCTTTTGTCCGTTGTGTGTTCTTTCTTCAGGGGTTGAGAGAGACAGACATTTACTACAGGCTCTCTAAGTTTCTGTTCAAATAGTAAGTAAGAACAGGCGATTATTCTTTATAATTGTTTTACTCTATTTGCAATTGTGGATCTGGCTGGTTAACTTTTATATGTGTAGTTGCTGGGAATATTTTAATTTGTATTGGTACTGGGGGGAAAAGTTTCCTTCTGTGTCTGTAAGCTATAGGACTCTGTATATTTACATCTTGAAGTTACAGAGATAATTCTTTACTTTTTCCTTTCTTCTATTAAAAGATTTCTTTTTAAGACCTGATTGGTTTTTTTCTCTGGTTAAGGCTGAGGAACGAAGGGAGGGGGATCTCTTTGTGTTAGATTTACGGAGCGTGAATCTGTACTGCCTCAGGGGAAGAGGGAAGGGGGAGGAAAAAACCTGTTCGGTGTGTTTCATGGAGTTAGAAGCACAGGATCTTCTAGGGGAACCCAGGGAGGGGAAGCCTAGGAGTTGCACTAGTGAGGGAAAGAGTTTACTTTCCTTGTGTTAAGATCCAGGGGATCTGGGTCTTGGGTGTCCCCAGGGAAGGTTTTGGGGAGACCAGAGTTTATCAAACACTCAGAGTTTTGATTGGTGGCAGCATATCAGATCTAAGCTGGTAATTAAGCTTAGAGGAATTCATGCAGGTACCCAAATTTCGGACACTAAGTTTCAGATTTGGGAATTATACTTTATGACAGAAGCTGACACCCTCGATGAAAATGTCTCAGGTATGGTGAGTATTAGCTTAGCCCAGCGGTTCTCAAACTTCATGCACCGTGACCCGCTCCTGACAATGAAAATTACTACATGACCCCCGGAGAGGGGACCAAAGCCTGAGCCCCATCACTCTGGGGTCCCGACCTACAGTTTGAGAACTGCTGCTTAACGCTTATCAAAGAGGACCCAGATCCCGTGGACAGCGGAATAATTGGGATCTGCTGACCTGATGACCACATGCAGCTCACCTCACCTTCTGTGGGGTTCCCTGCAAGGAATGATGGGAGTAATGCAAGCGCTGGACATTCTGTCCTGGCTCCATCTTCTCTGAGATATTACAGTGCTTGGGATCTTTTGCTAACAGTGTTTATGACATTAGTCGTCAAAGAACACAGAGCTGATTATTCCTCATGTGCTCCTTGAGGTCCTCATGCTATTGACAAACTCATCACTGTAGCTGATTTTGAGGCAGATCCCTTTCAGACCACTGCATAGTAAATAGATTAAATCTCCCCTTAGAAATAAGGCTACATATGTTGAAAGACAGAGTTCATACAAGGAGTGCTAACAGCCTGCCTGCAGAAGTGCTGCTGGTTGGGGCAATGTGCTGAATGAAAGTAAATATCTCCACCTCATTGCAGTGCCTGGGATTCTCTCAAAGAGGTGAGGCAGCATCGAAAAATTCTTCAGAGGCCCAAGAATAATAATAACCCTAGCACAACTTTCACATAAAGATACAGGCATAGAGCACTCTGCAGCTGCTACTTATTTCCTGCTGCCATGCATCCAGGCTGACCTGGAAAGTTGCACAGATCCTCAGCACAAAACGCACAACTACTAGACACTAAGATTTCTTATTACTAGTGATTTTGTACAAAACTTTGAATTGCAACGTATAACACATCAGAAAACTAGCTCCAGCCTACTGGAGCAGTCAGTCGGCCTGTCAACTTGGCCACTACGTCAGGTCAAAGTCTAGAGGATCCAGCCCCAAATAATTAGGCTAAGGGGTAGGATGCTGTATGCATAGAAACCATTGCTAAGCTGGAGCCCTGTGTGCTATTGTCACTCTCCTGGTAGTCTACATATTAAAGGTGTATTGTTAAATAGAAGCAAGTGAATGGTCAGTTTGTGGCTGCTGCATTCAGTAGGGAGTGGCACAGAGACTCCCCCATTTCCTTCCCCTATTGATTTCCAGGCTTCTTGCCCTGCCAGTCCCAGTCTCCCATCCCTCACAGCTCAATCTTGTCCCAATCTACTTTCAACTTCCCGCCCTCAAACACCTGCAATTCTTATCCCCTCTGTATTTGAATCAGGTGACTTCCTCTTCCACTCCATATGGGAGCCAGTGGGCAGGGGAGGAGGGGTGAGGGAAGGTCATGGAGAACACATGAGACAGGCTCCCAGCAAACATGTCCCATGCTTGCTGTCACAGCAGCACCTGTTTGACAAGAGCAGTAATTGCAGGGAAATCCCTGCTCAGCCCTGCATCCCCAGGTTGGAGCATGCTCAGTGCAGATGCACTCTTCAGAGAATTTATCTGCCAAACTCTAATAAGTCTCTATAGAGCGTGTGCAACTCCAATTTTCCAAAGGCTCATAACTTAGTCAAATTTCAGTTGATTTTCACAGGGTTGGCAAAAGGCACATCCCTGATATCATGGCCACTCCCAGCCAAATTCCAAGTCCATGCTCTAAATCATGAAGTTACTATAGCTTCTCAATTAAATGTTCTAAATTGTAGCAATAGTTAGTTACCCTCAAACTATTAAAATGTATCTCATCTCTAGTCTGTTTGGAACATTTTTGGCTAAATTAAATTTCAAAATATGCTGTTTCATCAGAGCCAAAATATTTTGCATGGATGTATTGGCTTTGACAAAGATTTTGTCAGGAAGGGTTTTGAGATCCAATGTCATTGACGAGAGAGAGAAAAATTGAAAAGCTGAGGTTTCTGATCCAAAACCCACTGTTTAACAAAAGTTCATTGCTCAAAAACATTGGAAAGGGTTTTTGTTTTTTTTCCCCATTGTTGGTGCCACTAAACGTAACCCTAAGTAACTCGGGAGGGTGGAAGGCCACAAGGGTATGGAGCCTTTTTGGTTTTAGGCCTTAGCAAACAAGAGTTTTTTCATGTTTAAACTTTAATTGACTTAAAAGGCCTGGTGTGACAGCCGTTATCAGTTGCAACAGTTCTAACTGGTCTAAAGCAGAAATAATGAGGCCTGTGCACCTTTAGCAGAAGGACAAGATAACTTGCAGAAGGAAAACTTACTAACGAGCTGCTGTGGCCAAGATTACCTAATGCACCTGCGCTTACATAACTGCTACAGGGGGAGGAGGGGAGGGGAACAAAAAACAAAACAAAACAAAACCTTATAAAAAGGGAAGAGCCGCTTGTATTAGGTGTGCTGGATCTGAGGCGTGCTAAGTCTCCCAGCACCGCTTTGAGATCTCAAATAAACTTTCCTTGCTTCTCCACCCCGGTATGGTTATTGGTGCTAAGCAATCCGGGCACGGACCACTGTTGTTTGCCTCAGGCATTCTTCTGTGCCTGCAACAGTTTTGATGTCCCTGGGTGGGCACTGAGGCTAAAATCAGCCTTGCCTGGACCCCTCTTGGGGGCCGACAGATCGCAGTGATGACCGACGCCCAGCGCGCACCGGTGACTTCACCAGGGGCCTCGGCGGAGATGCGGTGTGAGCGACCCCGGAGGGCACAACGGTGCAACGTGCTCGAGTAGTGGAGAAGCAGTTGCGGGCGACGGTGAGGAACCGGTCCCTTGGATAAGGTAGGAACAGTCCAGTGGTGTGGACTTAGGCCCGAGGCTGGTGACGCCCAGTCGTTGTAATTCCCATTAGACGATACAGCATCATATAATGGGTCAAGGGCATGGTATGGGGTGCCAGGTACGGTGTACACCCTTAAAATGGATTCTAGAAAACTGGAAGTTGTTTGGATCGAATTCGATGACCAAAAATAAGTTACGAAAGTTCTGTACAGTAGACTGGCCTCAATTTCAACTAGAGGACCAGAAAAAAGGTGGCCACCGGAAGGATCACTTAATTATAACACAATCCTCCAATTACTTCTGTTTTGTCAGTGAACGGGTAGCTTCTGAAGCTGTTTGTTTTTAAGAGCTCTCCATACAAACAAACAAACAAAAAAAAAATCCCCCACTGTGGCTCCTGTTCTTCCCCCTGTCTGACGGAGTGCAAGGATTCAAAAGCAGGTTAGGGATAGTGCAGGGACAAAGGAGGGACCTGTCTAGAAAGTGGAGACCCTATCTCCTAGTGCACTTTCTCCCTGTTGTAGCTAAAAAGCAAGATCAGATGCAGAATGGTAATGGGGGCCAGCGTGAGTGACTTACCAGAAGACGCCCAGAGTACCCTGTGAAGCAAAAGCTCGTGACCAGGACTACTCTAACGCAAGCCCGGTAACTAGTGGATCTTTAGGAGGTCCGACCCATGGTGGGCTGACTTGGCCTGGCATCGTCCCGGTGAGGAAGCTACCTGGGTCTAGGAGTGTGTGTACCCATCTTCCCTCCCCTTTCCTTTCCGTGTGGGCTACTGACAGTCTGATCATCTCACTGGATGCAATCAGAGTAAGCGGCGCCGTCTCCCAGAGACTAGCCGACGCCGCGCTCTTTGCTGAAGGGAGGTGTAGGAGGGTCGTGGCCATCCTCGTTAGCCTCTCCTGTGTGAGTACCCTGTAGGGAAAAATCCTTAGTTTATGAGCCGCTAGCGCGGACAGGGCACCCTCCCTGTGTGTGTAAGTGGAAAATGGGTGGGGACAGTCTAAACATTCCATCTCACCCCCTAAGGGTACCCCAGCATTTTACATGTACGTACATTATGGTTCAACAACCTGCAGGTATTTAGAGAATTGGAATATTTACACGCGTGAAAATCCATCTAAACAATGCCCACTAGAAGGTACTTCAATCTAGATAAGATCATACATCTAAGAGGAGCGTTTAATCACCAAAAAAGCCCTGACACAGCGTGAGCAAATTTGTCTATTGAGGAAAGGAACGGGTTAATTTGAAATTCAGCTTGGCCCAGGGATAAAAAAGAAAGTTGCTCTGCGTTCAAGGTCAAGAATCAACGCAGACTATGCTAAGTACAAAGAAAAACTGCTTTCGGCCCCAGCTGGCTGTGGAAAAAGGAAAATTGACAGAGGTGAACCAAAGGCAATATAAGTTACAGAACTGAGATTACATTTGCAAAGCTTAACTGTCCAGTAAGATCCAACAGTGTGCCTTTGTGACCCCGGAGCCGGTGTGGCTTGGTGACACCAAAGAAGCCACAGGCAGCCGACCTGGACTGGAATCTCTGAAAGAGACGCCGCAGGAGATTCCAGGGTGTAAAAGAACAGCCCTCCCAAGAGCGGAAGCATGTTGGAAATTCTGGACAAGCTGTATACAGGATAATCTCCTGTCCACCTCTCCCCCTTCTCTGAACATTATACACAGAAGTGGCCAGTCTGGACGTACGTGTGTGAGTATGAAAGGGGCTTAGGGCTTGGGGCATTAATGTTTTCCTGAGTGATGTGGGAGCGTTCCCAACACTCTCCGTTGTTGTTTTATTATTTTATTAATGGAGCTTTAAAAATTCAGTTATATGGTGTGTTTTTTTTCTTTATCTTCCCCAATGATCCTGTAGTGTCAGCCTGATCACCTGACACAGGGATAGATTGGTAACAGAAATTTGTCACAGTTTGGTGAGCAATTAAGAAGGGGGAGCCCTGCAGAATTTACACCATCTATTTGTTTTACCCTTGTTATTTTATGTTTGCTTTGCTTGGTACTGCTGGTGTTATATGTTGAGAACTGCATGAGTAAAAGTGAGCCCTAATAGGATAAGGAAATGCTATCTGGTTCTGGTTCTGTTCTGTTTAACCGGTTACTGTTGTTTTTCTGCTCTGTTCGTTTGGGCGTTAGGAGTGTGGGCGGAACTGAACCTCTCGTTCGTAATTCCTCAGAGTGGAAGCCATGCGTGCGAGGAAGCTCTGAGGTCGAATTGAGATCCTTCTGTCCCGTCCCCTGTAGCGGTCAGTGTATAGAAGTGGGAAAGCCTGGCTTAGACTGTAATTTCCTCTGCTCTCTGTGTAATTCTCTTTTCTGTTTAAGTGTCAGCAGACAGATGGATGGGTCTCTGGGTAAACCCTCTAAAGGGGTTTGGATTATATGTTAAATAAATGGCCTTTGCCCAATGGGCCATGTGTTTTTGTCCAGGTGACAAGCCTCACGAGGAAGGACTCGGGTAGTCTTGTGAGTAAGAATGTTTAAGGGAAGAGACCAGGAGGGGTGGGGGCTAGTTAAGAAGCCCACCCTCCTAGCTAAACTGGTAGTGGAACAAGTTGGTGCCCATGGAAGGGACGGTTCAGCAAGAAAAGCAGGATCGGGCCCAGGCGGGCAGGCAACAGACAGAGAGATCCAGACATTACTACAGGCTCTCTAAGTTTCTGTTCAAATAGTAAGTAAGAACAGGCGATTATTCTTTATAATTGTTTTACTCTATTTGCAATTGTGGATCTGGCTGGTTAACTTTTATATGTGTAGTTGCTGGGAATATTTTAATTTGTATTGGTACTGGGGGGAAAAGTTTCCTTCTGTGTCTGTAAGCTATAGGACTCTGTATATTTACATCTTGAAGTTACAGAGATAATTCTTTACTTTTTCCTTTCTTCTATTAAAAGATTTCTTTTTAAGACCTGATTGGTTTTTTTCTCTGGTTAAGGCTGAGGAACGAAGGGAGGGGGATCTCTTTGTGTTAGATTTACGGAGCGTGAATCTGTACTGCCTCAGGGGAAGAGGGAAGGGGGAGGAAAAAACCTGTTCGGTGTGTTTCATGGAGTTAGAAGCACAGGATCTTCTAGGGGAACCCAGGGAGGGGAAGCCTAGGAGTTGCACTAGTGAGGGAAAGAGTTTACTTTCCTTGTGTTAAGATCCAGGGGATCTGGGTCTTGGGTGTCCCCAGGGAAGGTTTTGGGGAGACCAGAGTTTATCAAACACTCAGAGTTTTGATTGGTGGCAGCATATCAGATCTAAGCTGGTAATTAAGCTTAGAGGAATTCATGCAGGTACCCAAATTTCGGACACTAAGTTTCAGATTTGGGAATTATACTTTATGACAGAAGCTGACACCCTCGATGAAAATGTCTCAGGTATGGTGAGTATTAGCTTAGCCCAGCGGTTCTCAAACTTCATGCACCGTGACCCGCTCCTGACAATGAAAATTACTACATGACCCCCGGAGAGGGGACCAAAGCCTGAGCCCCATCACTCTGGGGTCCCGACCTACAGTTTGAGAACTGCTGCTTAACGCTTATCAAAGAGGACCCAGATCCCGTGGACAGCGGAATAATTGGGATCTGCTGACCTGATGACCACATGCAGCTCACCTCACCTTCTGTGGGGTTCCCTGCAAGGAATGATGGGAGTAATGCAAGCGCTGGACATTCTGTCCTGGCTCCATCTTCTCTGAGATATTACAGTGCTTGGGATCTTTTGCTAACAGTGTTTATGACATTAGTCGTCAAAGAACACAGAGCTGATTATTCCTCATGTGCTCCTTGAGGTCCTCATGCTATTGACAAACTCATCACTGTAGCTGATTTTGAGGCAGATCCCTTTCAGACCACTGCATAGTAAATAGATTAAATCTCCCCTTAGAAATAAGGCTACATATGTTGAAAGACAGAGTTCATACAAGGAGTGCTAACAGCCTGCCTGCAGAAGTGCTGCTGGTTGGGGCAATGTGCTGAATGAAAGTAAATATCTCCACCTCATTGCAGTGCCTGGGATTCTCTCAAAGAGGTGAGGCAGCATCGAAAAATTCTTCAGAGGCCCAAGAATAATAATAACCCTAGCACAACTTTCACATAAAGATACAGGCATAGAGCACTCTGCAGCTGCTACTTATTTCCTGCTGCCATGCATCCAGGCTGACCTGGAAAGTTGCACAGATCCTCAGCACAAAACGCACAACTACTAGACACTAAGATTTCTTATTACTAGTGATTTTGTACAAAACTTTGAATTGCAACGTATAACACATCAGAAAACTAGCTCCAGCCTACTGGAGCAGTCAGTCGGCCTGTCAACTTGGCCACTACGTCAGGTCAAAGTCTAGAGGATCCAGCCCCAAATAATTAGGCTAAGGGGTAGGATGCTGTATGCATAGAAACCATTGCTAAGCTGGAGCCCTGTGTGCTATTGTCACTCTCCTGGTAGTCTACATATTAAAGGTGTATTGTTAAATAGAAGCAAGTGAATGGTCAGTTTGTGGCTGCTGCATTCAGTAGGGAGTGGCACAGAGACTCCCCCATTTCCTTCCCCTATTGATTTCCAGGCTTCTTGCCCTGCCAGTCCCAGTCTCCCATCCCTCACAGCTCAATCTTGTCCCAATCTACTTTCAACTTCCCGCCCTCAAACACCTGCAATTCTTATCCCCTCTGTATTTGAATCAGGTGACTTCCTCTTCCACTCCATATGGGAGCCAGTGGGCAGGGGAGGAGGGGTGAGGGAAGGTCATGGAGAACACATGAGACAGGCTCCCAGCAAACATGTCCCATGCTTGCTGTCACAGCAGCACCTGTTTGACAAGAGCAGTAATTGCAGGGAAATCCCTGCTCAGCCCTGCATCCCCAGGTTGGAGCATGCTCAGTGCAGATGCACTCTTCAGAGAATTTATCTGCCAAACTCTAATAAGTCTCTATAGAGCGTGTGCAACTCCAATTTTCCAAAGGCTCATAACTTAGTCAAATTTCAGTTGATTTTCACAGGGTTGGCAAAAGGCACATCCCTGATATCATGGCCACTCCCAGCCAAATTCCAAGTCCATGCTCTAAATCATGAAGTTACTATAGCTTCTCAATTAAATGTTCTAAATTGTAGCAATAGTTAGTTACCCTCAAACTATTAAAATGTATCTCATCTCTAGTCTGTTTGGAACATTTTTGGCTAAATTAAATTTCAAAATATGCTGTTTCATCAGAGCCAAAATATTTTGCATGGATGTATTGGCTTTGACAAAGATTTTGTCAGGAAGGGTTTTGAGATCCAATGTCATTGACGAGAGAGAGAAAAATTGAAAAGCTGAGGTTTCTGATCCAAAACCCACTGTTTAACAAAAGTTCATTGCTCAAAAACATTGGAAAGGGTTTTTGTTTTTTTTCCCCATTGTTGGTGCCACTAAACGTAACCCTAAGTAACTCGGGAGGGTGGAAGGCCACAAGGGTATGGAGCCTTTTTGGTTTTAGGCCTTAGCAAACAAGAGTTTTTTCATGTTTAAACTTTAATTGACTTAAAAGGCCTGGTGTGACAGCCGTTATCAGTTGCAACAGTTCTAACTGGTCTAAAGCAGAAATAATGAGGCCTGTGCACCTTTAGCAGAAGGACAAGATAACTTGCAGAAGGAAAACTTACTAACTAGCTGCCGCGGCCAAGATTACCTAATGCACCTGTGCTTACGTAACTGCTACAGGGGGAGGAAGGAGGAGGAGGAGGGGGGAAAACAAAACCTTATGAAAAGGGAAATGCCGCTTGTGTTAGGTGTGCTGGATCTGAGGCGTGCTAAGTCTCCCAGCACCGCTTTGAGATCTCAAATGAACTTTGTTTGCTTCTCCACCCCAGTGTGTTTATTGTCGCTAAGCACTCCGGGCACGGGCCACTGTTGCTTGCCTCGGGCACCCTCTGTGCCTGCAACACCCTTACAATGTGGAATGAAATCAAATCTCAAAACTACAAAAGTTGCTGTAAAATGAAACTGTCAAAACAGACCTTAACAAGATGGTGGAGATGTTTAATGACTATTTTGCTTCAGTTTTCACTAAAAATGTTAATGATGACCAGATACTCAATACAATTAATATGAAAAAAGAAGAAAGAACACAAGCCAAAATAGAGAAAGAACAGGTTAAAGAATATTTAAGTAAGTGAGATGTTTTCAAGTTGGCAAGACCTGATGAAAGGGTACTTATGGTATTAGATGAAGCAATCTTGGAACTGTTACCAATTATTTTCCAGAACGCCTGGAGTACTGGTGAGGACCCAGAGAATGGCAAACTAAGACCTATCTTTCAAAAAGGGAACAAAAAGGACCCAAGGAATCAGTCAGCCTAACTCTGATACCTGGAAAGATACTACAGCTAGTTATTAAGCCATCCATTTATAAGCACCTAGAGGGTAATAGGGTTATAATGAATTACCAGCCTGGATTTGACAAAAAAAAAAAATCATGCCAAACAAGCCTAATTTCTTTCTTTGACAGGGTTACTGGCCTAGTAGATAGAAGGATTTTAGTAATGCTTTTGATACAGTCCTACATAACATTCTCACAAGCAAAGTAGCTAAATGTGGTCTAGATGAAATTACTATAAGTGGGTGCATAACTGGTTGAAAGACTGTAGTCGAGGAGTCGTTATCAATGGTTCACTATCAAAGTGGGAGGACATGTCTAGTGGGATCCCACAAAGGTCATTCTACAGGGTCTGCAACTATTCAATATCTTCATTAATGACATGGATAATGAGTGCAGAATATACTTATAAAGTTTTCAGAGGTTGCAAGCACTTGTGGGACAGGATTAGAATTCAAAATGGCCTTGATAAATTACAGAATTGGTTTAAAATCAACAATATGGAATTCGGTAAAAACACATGCAAAGTACAGCACTTAAGACAAATCACATTTATGACTACAAAATGGGGAATAACTGGCTAGGTGGCAGTGCTGCTGAAAGAGGCCTGGGGGTTACAATGAATCACAAATTGAATAGGAGTCAACAATGTGATGCAGTTGCAGAAAAGACTAATATCATTCTGGGGTGTTGTAGCGAGGCGGTGTGGCTCCCCTCCTCCACAGGGAGGGTTGAGCCCCGTCTATCTTCCCCCAGGGCGGAACTTCCGGGCAGAAGCCCCGCCCCTCAAAGGGTCAGGCGGCGACCCGGAAGTATAAAAGCCGGGCGCCGGCCTTCAGTTGGAGCTCAGCAGCCAGCGAGAGCAGACGTGCCGGACGACCCTCGTCGCTGGGAGGCTGCCGAGCTCCGAGACCGTGGACCAGGCCTTGCCGGAACCGACGCCGCAGCAACCACGACCCTGAGCTGCGGGAACTACCACCGCTTCCCAGCCCCAACTACGGCCCTGGAGGAGCCTCGGACCAGGACCTGGCCCGGCTACCCAGAGGTACTACCGGATCTACCCCTGACCCGTACTGGGAGGAGCCCATGACGGTCGACGACCCGCGCGGACCAGGTAGGCCGAGCGAAGGGGGAATGGAAAGTAGCCGGGGCGCTGACCACAGTCAAGCTGCAGAAGGCCCCGAGCCGATGACCGTGTGTGTCGGTCAGGATCCCCACTGACCGCGCTGTCAGTGTGTTGTCGGTTAGGATCCCCGAAGCACTCTGTCAGTGGTGTTTCGGGCTGGAATCCCCACTGACTGCCACTAGCGGCGACGGCCGCTACTAGGGCCCCGGGCTGGAACGCAGAGGAGTGGGGGCCTGCGTTCCCCCTGCCACCCCTAGCCGGGTGGCAGTATCCCCTTCGCCCCCACAGCTACTATTTGTTGTTGCTCTTCGCCTGCCCCAAAGGGCCAGAGCCCCCTGACTGTGTGTTGCTTGCCCCTTGCCCCAAAGGGCAGAGCCCCCTGACTGTGTGTTGCTCTGCCCTGCCCCCAAAGGGCCAGAGCCCCTGACTGTGTGTTGCTCGCCTGCCCCTGCCCCAAAGGGCCAGAGCCCTGACCCGCTGGACCGTGATATGCTCTGACCTCGCCCCAAAGGGCAGAGCCCTCTCCAAGGGGCAGATGCCCTCTGACTGTTGTGTTGCTCTGCCCCACAGGGCCACGAGCCCTCCCTGCCTCTGCCCCCTGCCCCAAAGGGCCAGAGCCCTCTGACTGTTGTTGCCTGCCCTGCCCTGCTACCAACGGGCGCAAGAGCCCCCCTGACTGTGTGTTGCTCTAGCCCTGCGCCCAATAGGGCCCAGAGCCCCCTAACTGTTTTGTTTGCTCTGCCCTGCCCCAGGGCCAGAGCTCTCTCTCTCTGACTGTTTGTTGCCTGCCCTAGCCCAAGGGCCAGAGCTCTCTCCCTTCTGGACTGTTTGTTGCTCTGCCCTGTCCCACAGGGCCAGAGCCTAGTGCACTGTGTTTGGCGCCCACCTGCGTCCAAGGCAGGGCCCCACTGACTTTGCCGTGTCCTAGTCCACTCCACGGGGACCGAACGCCCAGACAGTGGACCGTGGACCCGAAGGACAGGACCCGGTGAGAACAGGACGAGGCCGGTGTGGCTCCCCTCCTCCACAGGGAGGGTCGAGCCCCGGCTTCCCTCGTCACAGGTGTATTAACGGGAATGTTGTTTGTTAGACACAGAAGGTAATTGTCCTGCTCAACAGGGCATTGGTGAGGCCTCAACAGGACTACTGTGTCCAGTGGTGGGCACCACACTTTAGGAAAGCTGTGGACAAACCGAAGGGATACAGAAAAGGTTTAGAAAACCTGAACTACAAGGAAAGGCTGAAAAAAGTGGGCATGTTTAGTCTTGAGAAAAGACGACTTCAGGGGGCACCTGATAACAGTCATCAGATGTATTAAGGGCTATTCTAAAGGGGATTGTGATGAATTCTTCTCCATGTCCTCTGAAGGTAGCACAAGAAGTAATGAGCTTAATCTGCAGCAAGGGAGATTTAGGTTAAATATTAGGGAAAATGTTCTAATGCTAAGGATAGTTAAGCTCTGAAATAGGCTTTCAAGGGAGGTTGTGGGATCCCCATCACTGGAAGTTTTTTTAAGAACAGGTTGAACAAACGCCTGTTAGGGATGGTCGAGGTTTACTTGGTGCTGCCCCAGTGCAGGGGGCTGGACGTGATGACTTCTCAAAAGTCTCTTTCAGCCCTGCATTGCTATGATTCTATGATCTCTCAGTCAGCTTTAGTTACTGTGCTTTGCTTTGTGGTGTTGTAGGATTTATGCAAGGAAACTGCTTAGATCATTTCTTGTATCACATGCACAAATCCTGACACCACAGGAAAAAAATATCACAAACCGACTGGAACACGAGGAAGACTGAGGTATGGCCAGTTGGAGAAACATGATAGTCCTTTACAACAGCTGTTGTAATCTCTGCCCAATAGGTTTGTCAGCAGGTTTAACCTTCACTGTTCAAAGCCTGAGACACTACCCCTAGAACTAAATTACCTGAGAGCAGCTATATCAGCTGTTAGCAGTAGAGGCTGGTATCCTCTGATGTGAGCCAGACAAAGACACACACTCTTTGTCTGGGTGACAGTAGCACTTATTGGGAAGCTCTAGTCAGCTATTTAGGAGACACACACATTGGATTTCCAATAAAAATCACACATATCCCACTGAGATGGGATGGACACAAAAAGAATGTCTTAGTCATGTTAGTTTATGTCCAAGAAGCAGCTGTATTTTTTGTTGTTCTAGATGTAACATGCATGCAGTTAAACTGTATAAATAAATAATATACTCATTTACATACCTATAAATAATTGCAATTGGACCCTGGTCCTAGGACCCTGAACAGAGATGATTCACCATGTCAGACCAAGTGGATCTCATTTAACGCTTATCTAAAAGCACAAAAAAGTTTGAGTTTCTCTCTCAGAGAAAGGGAATTAGGAGCAAGGACAGAGGAGATTCTGGAGGGAAGAAAAGTAGGAATAAGCAAGCTCAGAGGGAGGGACAGTTATGTGAAGGTTCATGCTTTGCAGTTATTCAAGTTAGCTATAAACTTCAGTGAGTGGGGGAGTTTGGGGCAGATCCAGTGTGTGTGTGCAGTGATAGGAGGAGGGAGAGCACCACAGCTTACCCTGTTACAACTGTTTACTCTTCCATGGCACCATTCCTCATAAAGGAGCCCAAGTCCTGCACACGTCAGCCCAGCGTGGAAGCTGGCAGCACACAGTTTCTCTAGGGCTAGGTGGGAAAATATGGGGGAAAACCTCTCAGATAAAGTGCTCTGAAACCCTTGCTATCCACACAGAGCAGACATTGCTTCTGTTTATAGGGTCTGAGATACACAGTCCAGTGCCTGAACTTGAAGTGCCTGTGCTGGCACAATGGAGGGTGAGTGACGCCCAACAGGGTTTGCCCAGGTGGCTGAGTGTTTTCTTCTGGACAGCAGATTTCCTGGAGCTCCTTCGCTAGCCAAGAAAAAGAAAGAAGCAAAAGAGAAGGAAGTAATGTCAAGGGAGGCAGATTCTGGCCTCCACTTTCCAAGCAATTGTGAGCTGATGCCAGCACTTCTTACCTGTGGGACCAGTGAGTTGAAAAGAAGCCCCTTGCGAGACACCAGCGGTTTCATACACCTGTCTCATCCCCAATAGAATTCTGATTTTTGCTCCTCTTCCTTTACCTGGCCCGAAGGTCCTTTGAATCTCTACCATTCCTGTCATGCTCACCAGTGTCATTATATTTCTGTGCTATAGGCTGATACGCAGGACTTCGCAGCTCTGTAGCTACAGAGATTGCTCAGTCTTTTCCTTCTGCATTGTGCAAGGGAGCACAGAGGCATTGCATAAGCCTTCTGCTAATTAACATTCATGAACACGAGGTGTGCAGAAAGCAGCAGCAGGGACATTAGGTGTCATGTGCACGGACTTGCACACAACGCTCTCACTGCCTTCCTGACATGCTGTCAAAGCAGTTCAACTTGCATGATTTGTTAACAGAAAGCTTGACAAGGCCCTTCCTATGTGGTGTTCATTAAACCTGATAGGAACCGTGACAGCTGACTCTGACTTGAATGATCCTGTCATTGAAGCTGTTCATTAGTGGACTTCCTTTACTTCTCAGAGATCATCATCAATGTCAGCAGCCCAGGCCAACTCATTTTATTTCCTGTCTTGGAAAATTAGCTGAAGAGAAAATGGCTACCAGTAAATCACTGTAATTGCAAAGTCTGTACAAGGCACTGTCCTTAAAATTCCCGGAGCCTCACAGGAGCATTGCTGATATTTGCCAATACATGAAAAGCTACTTTACATCTTAATGCAATTTTGCACCTTTAATTATGATTTCGGGCATGAAAAATAAATCTTTTTTTATCACTATCTTCGTAGCGCAGCAGATTTGGCCACTGTAAGTTTTAATATACTGTAATTGAATGCAGTGCAAGTGTAATTACAAAATGTAATTTTAGTTAGAAAGTTCAAAGTTTTAGTGCCATCACTGGATTTAATTTTCAGTATTCGAGTTATAATGTTCTAGTGGGTGAGTGTCTTCTCCTCCTTAGACACGCACTATGGTGATTACTTGTACACTACTTTTATCTGCTCTTAAGCTTCATTTTAGGGATTCCAAAAATAGTGAACAGCCTTCTAGCAACACTCTGGCGATCTGAAAACAAGAGTGGGGAATTCCCTATTTAGACACTGCCAAGCCATTTCTAATGATGAGAAGGAGGAGGAAAGGCAGACAGGGGAGCAAAGAGCACATGGCTGTCAGAACCCACCACCAGGATGTGGAGTGTTGCTTTATAACAACTCAGGTGTCCTAGCACTGATTTTGCTATTGGTTACAAAAAATTGTTTTTGCCAGAACTATCAACGCTGGAGGTGATGCCCGAAATAAAGGTGTGTTGCACCTGCCTGTTTCATCTCATAATTAACCTCTTTTGTGAACTCTCTGGGGCAGGGGCTCTGGTTTTACTGCATGTCCCTAGAGCAGTTAGCACAATGGGCACCCACCTCCTAATACAGTGCTGTATAGAGTGGGCATTGTTAAATATCTGGGGCTCTTGTAATATCGGTCACGGAACATTTATCACAGTGTTTGCAATATTTAGTATTTAGAGCGAGAAATACCACAACTAACAAGGGGAAATTAGTGAGGGATGGTATAAATACCCAGTTTTTAATGGTGGCCACTGTGAGTGATTTTTAAAGTGAAAAGAGAAAATAACGTTAATAAAAAGCAGAAGGGAACCATGAAGACAGTCTCCTTCATTCAGAGCCATACATCACATAAGCCTCTCTGATGATTCTGCTGAAATATTTGACTTAATTCAAAATCAGCTCACACATTCATTTCCAAGTGTATGAATGAGAGAACAAGAGATACCAAGCCCTGACTGCACTCAGCAAGCCACATCATCTCAGGACTGAATGTAATTCCAGCATAACTTTAACGCTTAAAGGGCGGGGCACTGTATCCTGAAAAGCAGTGAAGGTCACAGGGGTCACAGTAGGCAATCAGCTGAATATGAGTTCCCAGAGCAATGCTGTAGCTAAGAGGACAAACATGATCCTTGGACACACCAGCAGATGAAGATGAAGTAGGAGGCAGGAGGTTATATTTCCTCTGGATATAGGATTGGGGAAACCATGATGGTATACTGTATCCAATTCAGGTATCCACACTAAACTGGACTGGGCTCAGAAAGAACAAGGAGAATAATTTGAGGTCTGGAAAACCTGCCTTATAGTGAGATCCTAAGGCCCTAAATGATCTGAGTCTGTATTTTAGGTTGCTGCATTGCAATTGCTCATTGATTCATTTACTACACTTCTCTTAACACAATAAAATTAACTAGGGAACCCACAAAAGTCAGCAGGCAAATGGGCATGATCAAAGATCACTTGCTGCTGGCTTTTGTGAAGATTGAGATCCTTTAGGCTCATACTATAGAGCTGGGTTGGCTTCTAAGGGAGCTGCATATAATTGGATGCCAAACTGTATTATAGTGTTCAGCCAGTAGGTAGCTCTGTTTAAAAATATGTTATTTAAGCTACCCTTAGCAATATCTTACAGAAAATTAAAGGATCTTATGACGAACACATTGGGTGTGTATCTAGTTAGAAATAAGCTATGTGGCCACTTCATATCTGGTGTTAGAAGTAAATGAGCCCCAGATGAGAACAGAACGGAAGAAAAATAGCAACAAAGGTTGCAAACAGAAGAAACGAACCAACAAAGGTTGCAGGATCTCATCAACATGCCACACTTCAATGCCCTAGAGAACTTCAGCTTTGACAAAACTTCACAGTGGACAGGCTGGATGCTGTGTTTTGCAATATTTCAAACTTCAAACAAGCTCCACAAGGAAACTGGAGATATATAGGCATCTTCTTTAATCTATGCTATGGGGAAGCAGCATGAGAATGTGTTTAAATCCTTTGACTTTACTGAAGACAGTCACAAAGATGACTACGAAAGGGTTCTGGTTATGTTTGATACATACTTATACCTCAGAGAAATGTGTTTTTTGAAAGAGGATGTTTTCACCAGATAATTCAAAGACTAGAGGAAAGTGGTAAATGTTTTACAAGAGCTTGACCTACACTGGCTGAAAACTGTGATTTTGGAAATGCAAAACATAAAAATATCAGATACAGGCTGATTATTGGGTTAACAGGTAAAAAATATTTCTCAGCAGTTACAGTTGAATACAGACTACAAAGGGATCTCACAAAACTGGGTGACTAGGTGTAACGGGTTGCACACTCACCACCGTGGTGGCTCCTGCTGGTTTCTCCAGGAAGCAGCTCTGTCCAGCTGTGGAGCACCCTCTGCAAGTTGTTCTGCCCACCCGTTGTTCTGCTCTGTGAGCCGCGTCGCTCCCTGGCTTGCAGGGTCCTCTTCTGGACCCAGCCCTCCGGTTGTGCCCCACTTGGTTCTTTCCCTTTCCAGGGGTTATCAGCAGCACTCAATCTGCACCTGCCTTCGTGACCAACTGCAGACCCAGAGTCTATCCCCTTGTCTCGAGGCAAGCCACAGTCCATATCAGGCCACACTCCTGCACGGCCAGGTGCAATGTAAGGGGCTTGGAGGGGACCCAGGTACACCCACTACTCTGGGTCCCAGACCAGGGACCCTCTGGTGGCAGCCATGTTCTGCCCTGCTTCTCTCCCCTCTACTGCTCACGCTCCCTGAGCCACTTCCCTTTGGCCCTTTCACCTTCTTGGCCCTTTCTATCAGGGGTCTCAGCCTAGCAGGGATCAGGCTGAAGCTTTTCCTCTGCTCCCCTGAACCTGCCCAGCACTGCTCTAGCCTAGGTGCTCTGTCTACGGGGAGCTGGTCCTTCTTTGCTTGTCAGGGAGAGATTGTTCTCGCCTCCGCTTTTCAGTCTTTATATAGGGCCCAGTCTGGCTCTGATTGGCTGCCTTTCTGCCCTTCTCTGATTGTCTGGGTTCTGAACAGGCTCCCTCCAGCCTGATTTAACCTCTTTTCTGCCAAAGTGGGGCAACTGCCCCACTACACTGGTCAAGAAAATGGCAGATGAAAAGTAATACACATTGGAAATCACATAATCCCAACTGTACATGTAAAATGATGAGATCTAAATTAGCTCTTGCCACTCTAGAAAGATTTGGAATCGTTGTGGATAACAATGAAAACTGTCTCAGTGTGCAGTGGCAGTCAGAAAGCTAACAGAATGTTAGAAACCATTAGGAAAGGGATAGATGAGAAGACAGAAAATATTATAATGCCACTAAATAAATCCATTTTATGCCCATACCTTGAATACTGTGTGCAGTTCTTGTCTCCTCTATCTCAAAAAGCATATATTAGAATTGGAAAAAGTACAGAGAAGGGCAAAAAAAATGATTAGGGATATGGAACAGCTTCCATTTACGAGGAGAGATTAAAAAGAATGGGATTGTTCACCTTAGAAGAAAAAGGCAACCAACAGGAGACATGATAGAAGCCCATAAAATCATGAATAGTGTGGAAAAAGCAAATAAGGAAGCAATATTTACTCCTTCACATAAGACAAGACCCAGGAGTCACCCAACAAAGCAAACAGGCCTCATGTTTAAAACCTGTTAAACTTGTTGCCAGGGGATGTTGTGAAGGCCAAAAATATAAATGGGTTAAAAAAACAATTAGATGAGTTCATGGAGGATAGATCTATCCATGGCTATTAGCCAATATGGTCAGGAAAGCAACTCCATGCTCAGTATTCCTAAATCTCTGATGTCCAGAAGCTGGGACTGGATTTCAAGGAATGGATCACTCAATAAATTGCCCTGTTCTGTCCATTCCCCTTAAAGTATCTGGCACTGATCACTGTCAGAAGACAGGATATTGGGTTAGATAGACCATTGGTCTGACCCAGCATGGCCATTCTTGTGTTCCCATGACTTATCCCTAGCCACACCTATTCAGAATGCAAAGCAGTCTATGCTAGCTAAACCACAGAAAACAAGGCAGGAGCAACTTGAAAAATCTGAAACTATATAGCTGAAAAGTTATAAACAGATTATTGAGTGTTAAGTCATTATCATAAGAAATGAGAACTCCCAGGCCAAGAGGGACAAATTCCAGCCAACATGCACAAGGTGTGGGAAAAAGTCATATCCCAAAAGATGATGCATGTTCAGCCAGAGGCACCCAGTGTAAGAAATGCAAGGAATATGGACACGTAGCTGTATGCAGCACCAAAGCTATCAGGAAATTGAGTAGTATTACAGAATATGAAGAGCCTTTGCTTCTGGGATCTATGACACAGAGCCTGCCTGGAGAGTGAAACTGAATATTAATGGGAAGAGTATTTACTTTAAAATGGACTCAGGAGCAGATTTCATAGTCATCTCAGAAGCAACTTACAATCATCTTTAACTCCTGCTAGAGCTGAAGGCACCTGACACTGTTCGGACTATCCCTGGAGGGATTCTGAACTACATGGGCCAGTTCACCACAGAGACAATTTACAAAGACAAAAGCTATACATTCAGAGTGCATGTGATGACAGGATCACAGACCAACATCCATCTCAGCTGCAGTGTGGTAGTCGTGATGGGCTTAGTGAGAAAGGTGGAAGAACTTAATGGAGTAGGTGGTGATATTGGACTTTTGAACGGAGATCCAGTACAAATAACCTTAAGAGATAATGCAGAACCGTATAGTGTACATACACCTCACAGGTGTCCTATCTCATTACTTCATAAATGGAAACTGAGTTAAAGACAGTATAAGAGACTGGTATAATTGAGAAAATCTGAGCCAACAGCCTGATGTGATACGTTCAAATTCCTTTAGCCAAAGAAAGTGCTAAACTGACTACATTTATCGCACTCCTTTGGAGATTTTGCTTTTGAAGATTCACTTTTAGGATTACCAGGACATCTGAAATTTTCCAAAGAAAGATGGCAGAACTGTTAATGGACACAAATGGAGTTGTAGTTTTCATAGACAATATTCTGCTATATGGATCTTCAATGGAAGGACAGAAACCCCCCAATGAAGCCTTAAGCCTCAGCCTAATCAGACACTAATCAGAAGCGAAACAAGGAAAAATGTGTTTTCTGCCTATTCCAAACTGAGTTTTGGGACAGACAATAAATGAAGGTGGAATCAGTCCTAGCCTGGAGAAAGTAAACGCAATCTGAGAATTGAATGCACTAAGTAATGTACCAGAACTGAGATACATAAAGGGGTTGGTAAATTGCCTGCGTTGATATGTACAAGAACTTTATGCAGTGACAAAACCACTGAATGAATTGCTAAAGTCCAACACATCTTCATTAATGATCTGGATGACAGGATGGATTTCACCCTCAGCAAGTTTGCGGATGACACTAAGCTGGGAGGAGTGGTAGATACACTGGAGGGTAAGGATAGGGTCCAAAGTGACCTAGACAAATTGGAGAATTGGGTCAAAAGAAATCTGATGAAGTTCAACAAGGACAAGTGCAGAGTCCTGCACTTAGGACAGAAGAATCCCATGCAGTGCTGCAGACTGGGGACTGACTGGCTAAGAGGCAGTTCTTCAGAAAAGGACCTGGGGATTACAGTGGACAAGAAGCTGGTTATGAGTCAACAGTGTGCCCTTGTTGCCAAGAAGGCTAGCGACGTATTGGGCTGCATTAGTAGGAGTATTGCCAGCAGTTCAAGGGAAGTGATTATTCCCCTCTATTCGGCACTGGTGAGGCCCTGACTGGGATGATTTCGTTGGTGTTGGTCCTGCTTTGAGCAGGGGATTGGAATAGATGACCTCCTGAGGTCTCTTCTAATTCTAATCTTCTGTGATTCTATGATCTTGACTATGGGGCCAAATCAAGAAATTGCCTTCAAAAAGGTAAAATAAATTATCTTAGCATCTTAGCATCTCTGAAGTATTATGATGTGAACAAACCCACAATGGGAGTCACTGCAGATGCAAGCAGCAATGACCTAGGTAGTATGTTGTTGCAACAACATGACTCAGAGTAGAAGTCAGTTGCAGTTTGGTCTCACATATCAGAAGCAGAAAAATGAAATGCATTGATTGAAAAGGAGTGCCCAGCAAGGGTATGGACACATGAGAACTTTTACACCTATCTGTGTGGACTGGATGTGTTTACACTGATAACAGAACATAAAACACTTGTAACCCTGATCAATGGAAAAGATCTGGATCAAACAGTGCTGAGATGCCAACGACTATTGATAAGATTAATGCAATTTAGTCCAATTGTTAAATATGTTCCTGGGAAAAAATTGGTAGTAGCAGACTCTCTGTCATGGAGCCCAGCATTGCAGTCAACTACTTCTGAGCTCAAATATGACACAATGGTATATGTAGATGCTGTGGGCACATACTGACCAGTTTCAGAAAAGATATTTCTCCAGCTACAAAAAGCAACCTCAAACAGACATGCGACTTCAGGAAGTTTTAGGCTATATTAGTGCCGACTGGCACAAATATCTGAAGGACACTAAGTGACAAGAAACACTTTGTGGTGCATGGACAATTAAGTGAGTCAAATGGACTCATTATTAAAGGCAATTGCATCTTAATTCTAAAGAAAATGAAAAGAGAAGTCCTAAACCTATGAAGGACATAAAGGATTAACTAAATCACAAAAATGGACCAAACAGTCAGTGCGCTGGTGGGGCATCAGCAAGGACATAAAGAATAAACTATCTGCATATGGACATTGCAGAATGAACAGGCAATACAACATGAAGAACCTCTAACAACAAGACCCCCGCCAGAGAGAACTTGGAAAAAACTAATTGCAGATTTATGCAAATTCAGAGGACATCATTACCTGGTCATTACGGACCATTTTTCCAGGTGTGTAGAAATAATGTACTTGAAAGACATAACATGTCACAGTGTTCTCAAGAAACTGAAGTGCACTTCTGCTCATTTCAGTATTTCAGGGCAGCCAGTAACAGACAACTGACCTCAATTTCTGGAGCGGAATTTAAGCCATTCCAAAAGAAATATGATGTTGATCATATTACTAACAGCCCACATTACACACAAATGAATGGAGAGGCTGAAAGAGCTGTACAGACAGCCAAGAAAATCCTAATGCAGGGACATCTATTCCTTGCTCTTCTGAGTTACAGATCAGCAAGAAGCATCTACTGGATACAGTCCAGCATAACTCCTGAAGGGAAGATAACTCAGAACAGTGGTTCCAAATTTGAAAAAGACTATCTCCAAAGTGGCTAGACATGAAGAGAATAGCCAAATCAAATAAAAAGCCAACAAGAGCGTATAAACACTTTTACAATGGATGCCACTCAGTTAGACCAGTGGTTCTTAAACTATGGCTTCCGCTTTTCTCAGGGAAAGCCCCTGGAGGGCCAGACTAATTTGTTTACCTGCCACATCCACAGGTTCAGCCGATCGCGGCTCCCACTGGCCACGGTTCGCCGCTCCAGGCTGATGGGGGCTGCAGGAAGCAGCACGGGCCGAGGGATGTGCTGGCCGCACAAGTCTGCAGATCTTGGCTACCCACAGAAGCTACCTTTAGCTCCTTGGGTCTCTGCCTGCAGCACGGCTCTGTCCAGGGTGCTAGCTGCCCTCTGCCTGCAAGGCAGCTAGTCTACCTCCCTCTTCAAGCTGCAGGGAATGACTGAAGCTGCTCTACCCTGCAACTCTTCTTATAGCGGCCTGCTGGTCCCTTATTGGTTGCTCCCCTCAGCCCTTCTCTGATTTGCTGCCTCCTGCGCAGCCTCCCAAGGGCTCCATTAACCCCTGAGAACACAGTGTGGGGCAGGCGCCCCATCACAGGGTCTCATGACAAGAATTTCTGCTACAAGCTGAGTGCTCATCAGTTGGAAGTGAGAGGAGCAGAGAGACCTGTGTATGAAGTAGCAAAGAGTCCTGTGGCACCTTATAGACTAACAGACGTTTTGGAGCATGAGTTTTCATGGGTGAATACCCACATCATCAGACGCATGAAGCTTATGCTCCAATACATCTGTTAGTCTATAAGGCGCTAAAGGACTCTTTGCTGCTTTTACAGATCCAGACTAACATGGCTACTCCTTTGATACTGGGTGTGAAGGTTGAACACAGCATGATTGTGAGCCACCAGTGTGATGTGGCTGTGAAAAAGGCAAATACGAGCCTAGGCAAGGCATTTGCAGTAGAGATGGAGAAATGTTAATGCCATTGTACAAGGTATTGGTTACACTGGAACAGGTGCAGAGAAGAGCTGTTGTTCTCAGCTTCCCATCCCCTGCTTGTCCTGCGTACCTTTCAGGAAGAACATCGGGCTGCCAGCCCTCACTCGAGGATATGACAACTGTGACCAGGAGGGCACTGAATTTACTGACTTTCAGGGCCCTTCGGGCTGCTGGAAAGGAACACCTAACCACTGCATATCCAGTGCATACTTCATTACCCCTTGTTTCATATATACAAAATCCTATTATAATAAACAATAAGAACAAAATATCCTAGCAGCAAAATTCTCTGAATAGTAATTCAGGAATGACATTACTTCCTGCAAATCTTACAAAATGTGAATGTATCCAGATCTACAATTTACTAATATAATCCACATAGTAAGTAAAATTATTCACACTAACTTGATTTCTGGAAAAGTATACTAATAAAATATCCTGCAGCATCTCTGCTAATGCAAGCAATGTGTTTGAAGATGGCATTATATCAATGTGTCTGGCCCTGTGCACTTGTTTATCCCTGTTAGATCTCTACGAAAAATAAGTTGAGCAAAAGTTGAAACCTTCTTTCCATATTAGTTGTTTTGCTAATTTTTTTTTTCAGGTAGCCAAGATAAACTTATACATAAAGTGCACAGGGGAAATGAAAGTGACATGCTGAAATGTAGTTAAAATGACATCATCACAAGGAGAGCTTTCATATGAAGGTTGCTCCTAGGTAATTTGAGGGAAAATAGAAATTCAAGTGCTTGTTCAGAAATTTTAAGATGCCTAAAGTTGATTTAGGACCCAATATTAAAAACTTGCCTCACAGATTCCACCATTTTCCCATATTTCCCACTTAAGTTTACCTATGGAAAACCTGAGATTTGGTGGAAATTGGGGCTTCAGCGATCTAAGTATTGCATATGTGTAATGCCAGGTGGAATTTAACATGGAATCTCTGAAGCTTAGTGTATGAGCCTCTTGAATACAGTGTGCAGATGTGGTCGCCCCATCTCTAAAAAGATACTGGAATTATAAAAGGTTCAGAAAAGGTCAAAAAATGATTAGGGGTATAGAACGGCTGCCATATGAGGAGAGATTAATAAGACTGGGACTTTTGAGCTTGGAAAAGAGACGACTAAAGAGGGATATGACAGAGGTCTATAAAATCTTGACTGGTGTGGAGAAAGTAAATAAGGAAGTGTTAATTACTCCTTCTCATAACACAAGAACTAGGGGTCACCAAATGAAATTAATAGGCAGCAGGTTTAAAGGAAACAAAAGGAAATATTTTTTTCACACAGCACACAGTCAACCTGTGGAACTCCTTGCCAGAGGATGTTGTGAAGGCCAAGACTATAACAGGATTCAAGACAGAACTAGATAAGTTCATGGAGGATAGGTCCATCAATGGCTATTAGCTAGGATGGGCAGGGATGGTGTCCCTCACCTCTGTTTGCCAGAAGCTTGGAATGAATGACAGGGATGAATCACTTAAAAATTATCTATTCTGATCATTCCCTCTGAGGCAGCTGGCACTGGCCAGTCGGAAGACAAAAGACTGGGCTAGATGGACGTTTGGTCTGACCCAGTCTGTTCACTCTTATGTTCTCTGTTCTACTGCACGAGCTAAACGTCACCTGGCTCCTAGCTAAGGCTTCAGCAGACTCGTCACTCACTAGATGGTGTAGGTGCCACTAGAGGGGGACAGGGTCCATGCCAAGCAGGCCTGGGTTAGACATGCACAGGCCGTGTGTGTGCACAAAGAGAGATTTTTATACACACAAAATGTTTGGGGATAAAAATGCAGGGGTAGCTTTAGAGGTTTCATTGTGGCCTTGCTGGACATAGGGCAGGACCGTGCTCCTTTGCTGTTACACCCCCATATGTACAGACACAAAACACAAAATGACAGGGGAAGGTGCAGGGAGACCTTTTCCTATCAAGACCAAAGCCCAGGCAGAAACTCAAAGTCACAGAAGGCTGAAGGATGGTGCAATAGATAGGACACGAGCCTGTGACTTTCGAGCATCAATTCCCTGCTTTGCCAAACACTCCCTCTGTGACCTTGGGCAAGTCACTTAGTCTGTCTCAGGCCCCCACTGTGCAATAGGATAACAGGCATGAGCCCCATTAAAGAGTGTTATGGGCTCAGATACGACCGAGGCCATGCAGTAGAGAGAGAGAGACACAGAACACTCCACTTCACAGCATCCTGGATATTGACAACTCCTGGTTAATTGCAGCATTTGGCTAGGAACCCATCCCATCCCGGTGATGTTAAAGGGATTCAGCTATTGGTAACGACGTACTGTTTAGTATGAAAACCTTGCTGGCAGAAAGGCTCCAGTTGCAGGCAGGGTTGTGAGGCCACAGCCAGGGAAGAAAGCATTGGGATATGCTTTCCCTGGCCTTGGCCCTATATTCCTGCCTGCTCACAGGGACCACACAGGAGGAGAGGGGCTGCAGGCTGGGAGGGGAGGCTTTGGGGAGGGGAGGAGAGGGGAGAGCCTGCAGGCTAGATGCTGATGTTGCATGGTACCTCTCCCTTCAATCTCCAGGCTGCACCCTGCAGGGAGGCTGTGCCTGCAGGGAAGCTGTGCCCAGGGCAGAATGTCTCCTGCCAAGGACTGCCCCCGCTACCAGTCCCCCCCACCTAGAGACTGTGCCCCATGCACTGGCTGCATCCCCTCCCCACATCCCAAGCTCCCTGCACCCTCCAACGGTCCTAGGCCCCTACAAACTCTCCCTAGGCCTGGTGGTCTTCTACCTTGGTCACACATTGATCAGTCACGAAGCCCGACCTTCCCACCCACAGCTTGGAGAGACAAGATTGAGGTCACTGTACCTGTCCTCCTGTGGGGGGCACTGAACACCCTGGCCTCCTGTCAATGCTCTTGGGCCCGATCCTGCCCAGGGGAGGGGGACTGATACTGGGCCTGATCCTGCACCACCCTATATTTTCACCCAACTCACCAGCTCTGTGCCCATGGCAGGAACCCTTCCAAACCCACCTCAACCTAGTTACAACACTGAGGGTGTCACATGGGCTGCACTGTGACGATCTGGTTCTGGCAGGACCCAACTGAGAGTGCCAGTTCAGGACCAATTGCTCAAATAGTGCAGTCACAGCCCGAGGCTGGGGTTTTTCCACCTCTAAGGCAAACCAAACCAGCCAGACAAAATGACTTCAGTTTCACCCCTCTGGCTAACCGCAAGTTACACAAGCAATTTCCTTAGACACTCCAGTCTCCAGTTCCTACAGCCCACCCCATCCTGGGTGAATGTTATTGACCACACACCTAATAAAGAAAGTCTCCAAATCAAAGGACCAACTCCGAGACCATCAAATCACTTCAGATCTAGCCACAAATCACACTGTCCAATCCTTTAGATCTAAAATCTACAGTTATTCTCATAAGAAACCAGATAGAATGAGAGTGAATTGGTTAAAGGAATCAATTCCAACATAATTGCAACGTCTATTCGCATGTAGCAGGAGTGGACGTCAACTGCAGGTTCAAATCAAGCTTTGAACACCCGGCGATGCAGGTCCTTCAGTCTTTGTGCAGAGCTTCAGTTCTGTAGCAAGTCCTCCAACTAAGAGCAGGATTGAGACAGATGGATGAGCTCAAGCCCTTATATAGCTTCCATTTAAGACCACTTCTCTTTTCCTACTGATGCGAAGTTTACGCAATGGATTTCGTCACTGCGGCCATTCATGCACACCTCGAGTAACAAGCAATCTGCTTCTCAATGTCAGGTTGTCGTATCTGTATTCCTTAATGCCGATCAAGCGTCTAACGGCGTAACACCCTCGCATCTTTCCGTACACAGCACAAGTTTGATAACAGCTACGCTAATTAAATACTACATATACCGACATACAGACGCTAACTCATTAAGCCGTACCGAACGTCTTAAACACTTTATGACCCCCTTTACATAAGATCTGGTGCCACTATAGGACCTTGGTTGCAACCCATGTTCTATATGGTCCCAGTTTATATCAATAACGTCACACCATGCAATTACAATATCTAGTGCTCACAAAGGAAATAGAGACACACATTTTACTCAAGCTATAATTTAAAGACAAGTCTCACTGTGTCAGTTTTCCCTTAGTTTCAGTATAATTGCTTACATGCGAGAGACATCACTGAATTGCCTGAAGTCACCCATACGACCAGTGACAATCATGCTGGCAGGATGTTTCAAACAACAAATGACAGCCACAAGCCAGGAATAGTGTGAATCTCTTGTCACTGCACAGCCACACATGTAGCAACATCAAGGGAAGAATCATCTGGGCTTGAAAGCAGTAGGAAGCACATTCATATTGTACACTGCAATAGCATAGTAACATCTAATTACCATTAGAAAACTTTCCATATAGACATAAGTGGATAGTTGTCAGCACTGTTGAAACCAAAAGGCTGCTGACTCTTTGCAATTGAAGTAATTTGCCTTATTTTACTCTATGTGGTTGTTGAAAGGAGTTGGACCTACAATCATGCTTGTCTAATAAGCATGCATTATCCCTGTGCAGGGAGATACTATGGAGACAGCAAGTTTAGTTTCTAATTTTCTCCAAATAAACACACCCCAGTTGAGCATTTTCAAGCTATTTTCTTGTCTTTTAACTTTCTGAGTGAATTAATCAACCTAGTCGAGCGTCTCAAAAGCAGACAATGCCATTGCTCTTTACAGCTCCCCGATCTGTCTACTTGTTTGGCTGCTGTGTGTGTCAAATCAATGGTTTGCAGCCAGGTGTGTAGTGTAGCACAGCACTCCTCCACAGACAGGTTCACCATTCTTTTCTTTTCTCAGCAACCAACACCTGGAAGAAGAAGAAGATTAAAAAGTGATATAAGAAAAGAGGATTTAACTTCATTACTACAACAACAGGTCCCAGATCTTTGTCCATGTGCCTTTACATTAGACTTATAGATTTTAAAAGTAGAAGTGATCACCTAGTTTGGCATCCTGCATAACTCAGGCCAAAGAGTGTCATTCCTTCAGTGGAGGCAATTATTCTTCACTAATCTATATGAAAACTATACCAAGCGCAGTAACTTCTTGAAGAAGAACATATCTTTTTAAAAGACATTCAGTCTTTAAATAAAGACTCCTGGTGATGATGAATGTACAACCTCTCTTAGTGAGTTGTACCTTCATCATTAAGAATTTGCATCTCATTTATAATTTGATTTTTAGCCTTTATTTCCAGCCTTTGGCTCTTGTGATTTAGCTAAATTGAAGAGTCCTCCTCAAATGTCAGACATTTTCTTTCTAGGCAGGTATTTACACACTGCGCCCAAGGTGCTTCGGAACTTTCTCTTTGATAAACTAAATCAAATAAATATAAGACCATAAGAATGGCCATACTGGGTCAGACCAAAGGTCCATCCTGCCCAGTGTCCTGTCTACCAACAGTGGCCAGGGCCAGGTGCCCCGGAGGGAATGAACAGAACAGGGAATCAACAAGTGATCCATCCCCTGTCGCCCATTCCCAGCTTCTGACAAACAGAGGCCCAGGGTTCCTTAAACAATTTGTATCATGGTGGTACTGAGAGCCATTGAACCAAAGTGTAAACCCTGTACCTAACGGACACCACTTCAAGCCAGGGGGTGCTGCAGCACCCCCAGAACCCCTAGTTCCAGCACCTATGGGCTAGGGACACCATCCCTGCTCATCCTGGTTAATAGCCATCGATGGAACTAAGGGCTGAGGGAAAGCCAACAGGTGTGGAGGAGCATGTGATTTGGACAGAGACATCCCTTAGGGGAGGATCTATTAATGGAGATTCTCTGTGTCCTAGTAGGGAGGAGAGGAGGGAAGATGATAAAATACAGGTAGTATCTGACGAGAAACAGTCAAATGAAAAAAGCCTCATTCAATTACATCATGTAACGGGAGACAGCTAAAAAGTGACACGTTTTTAAAGTTCTTATATACAAATGCTAGAAGTCTAAATAATAAGATGGGTGAACTAGAGTGCCTCATATTAAATGAGGATGTCGATATAACAGGCATCACAGAAACTTGGTGGAATGAGGATAAATCAATGGGACACAGTAATACCAGGGTACAAAATATATCAGAAGGACAGAACAGGTTGTGTTTGTGTTGCGGGGGGGGGGGGGGGGCACTAGATGTGAAAGAAAGCGTAGAATCAAATGAAGTGAAAATCTTAAATGAACCAAACTGTACCATAGAATCTCTATGGATAGTAATTCCATGCTCCGACAATAAGAATATAGCAGTAGGAATCTATTATTGGCCACCTGACCAGGATGGTGATAGTGACTGTGAAATGCTCAGGGAGGTTAGAGAGGCAATTGAAATTAAAAACTCAATAACAATGGAGGATTTCAACTCTCCCCATATTGACTGGGTACAGGTCACCTCAGGATGGGGTGCAGAGATAACGTTTCTTGATCCCTTAAATGGCAGCTCCTTGGAGCAGCCAGTCCTGGACTCAGTCCTGATTGTCATGCTTCTTGCTAACAGTAGCCAAAGTAGCAGGCCCTTTTGTTGGTCTATGCAGCAGCCTTAGCCTTAGCATGACTGAGCCAGGAGGAGAGGAGGTTTGGGCAGCCACTGGAAGGGAGCCTCTTGCTAAAGCTGTGCCTGACCCTGCACTGTTCCTGAAGAAGTCCCTGTTGGACATTCTGGGATCTGTATTTTGGGAGAAAAACAAGATACTTATATAGATTTGCCCTTTGGGATGTTTGTCAGGGCCTCAAGGCATGCAGACTCTGCAAAAACACCCCTGGATAATTGGTCATTTGAGGAAACCTCTTGCTTAGCCTTTGAAAGTGCTTCCTTATTGGCTACTGACAATGATACATATGGAGGGAGAAGTATGAGCTTGTTGGATCTCTTCATGGATACATCTTAGGGTCCCCACAGACCCTATTGGCTATCAGAAGGCTATATTATTGGCTATCAGAAGGCTGCCGCCATACCACTCGAGCCACACCAAATTTCGGTAATTATTGGGATCAGGGTGTTTTTTTAACCTATTGAGGACATGTGTAAGTGCATGAGACTAGAATAAAGTGCAACTTTAAGTGAGAACACTTTTGTATTGTATAGCTTGTGCCAGCCACCTACCAGTCGGATAGACGTGTCTCCATTAACAGATTTTCTGCCACTGCTTTGCCAAGGCTAATAGTGCCCAAGAGTTTAGGGTTTTTGGAAACATAGTAACAACTGCGGGATTTCATTAGAAATATCCTTATTCAACGATGACTCCTAGTGAGCTATTGACAAGCCATTTTTTAAATCCACTTAATGTGTGTTATGGTGGCTTAATACTTCCCAACTTTGACCAAGTAATGATTGCAAGATCAGGCCTTAAATTACACAGGGGATGTGTCCCACTTGACTCCAATTGAGGCTACATCAACTCTACGAGAGGGGTGTGATTCTGCTGCTTGTAGACACGCTACAGTGTAGAGACAGATTTCAGAGTGGCCTAGACAAATTAGAGGATTGGTCCAAAAGAGATCTGATGGGGTTCAACAAGGACAAGTGGAAAGTCCTGCAGTTAGGATGGAAGAATCCCATCCACTGCTAAAGGCTGGGGACCGACTGGTTAAGTTGCAGTTCTGCAGAAAAGGACCTGGGGATTACAGTGGACGAGAAGCTGGATATTAGTCATCAGTGTGCCCTTGTTGCCAAGAAGGCTAGCGACATATTGGGCTGTATTAGTAGGAGTATTGCCAGTAGATTATTCTGGGAAGTGATCATTCCCCTCTATTGGCGTTGGCGAGGACACATCTGGAGTACTGTGTCCAGTTTTGTTCCCCCCACTACAGAAAGAATGTGGGCAAACTGGAGAAAGTTCAGCAGACGGCAAAAAAATGATTAAGGAGCTGGAGCAGCTTATGAGGAGAGGCTGATGGAACTGGGATTGTTTAGTTTGCAGAAGAGAAGAATGAGGGGGGATTTGAGCGCTGCTTTCAACTACCTGAAAGGGGGTTCCAGAGAGGATGGATCTAGACTGTTTTCAGTGGCACCAGATGACAGAACAAGAAGTAATGGTCTCAAGTTGCAGTGGGGGAGGTCTAGGTTGGATATTAGGAAAAAAACACTATTTCACCAGGAGGATGGTGAAGCACTGGAATGTGTTACCTAGGGAGGTGGTGGTAGAATTTCTATCCTTAGAGGTTGTTAAGGTGAGGTTTGACAAAGCCCTGGCTGGGATGAATTAGTTGGGGATTGGTCCTGCTTTGACCAGGGTGTTGGACTAGATGACCTCCTGAGGTCCCTTCCAACCCTGATATTCTATGATTTTATGATTGTACACACATCCTTGTGGTAGCTCTCAGGGAGCCAGCATGAGTAGAACTATCAGTGTAGCCATGGTAGCACTGGTAGCAGCAGTGGTGGCATGGCTGAGCCATGCTGAGTATACAATCAATGGATATAGTTGGCATGATTCAGCCATGCCTCCACTCCCCATGCTACCACAGCTACACTGACATTTATACTCATGGTAGCTTGATGAGCTAGCAGGGGACTCATATCCCTAGTGTGCAGTGTAGATGGAGCTGTAAGCTTTACTTGGAGGGATTTCTTTCTGCCTTTAGCACACTTTAAACATTTATGTACAGAACATACATAACTACAGACAGGTTTTAAAAATAGTGTCAGTGTGATTCATGGCAAATGACGAGGTGACCCAAGTAAAGCATCTGCTACTTTGAAGCTCTAGGAAGGTCTGTGTAAAATGCCTAAGGGATTAAATGTCTTTCATACAGAAGATCTGAAAGTGCTTTGCAGTCTGCGTTGTAAATTGGGATGATCAAAATGCATAATTAAATGAGAAATCTGATATAATGTGTCACTCTTCTTATTGTTTTTGTCATGCTGTCCTTTTAAGTTTAAATGCCAACATAAACTGTTAACTTGTTACTTATCCAAGGCTTTGACATCAATAGCTAGGATCTAAATAATTGCAGCCATCCAGTTTTGAAACATGCTGCTTGTTATATCTTTTATTCCAGCTTTGCTACATTAACGTTCCATTCCAAATGAAAAATGTCAAGAACTGCCACATCTACAATATGGATTTTTGTGCACATGAAATGAAGAGAAAATACTGTAGTTTGATGCTTTGATTTTGCACGCATCAATTACTAGATAGCAAAAAGCCTTAGAGCAACTATTAAACAGTGTATTTACAATAATGCCTAAAATCCTCATGCAGATAATGTAAATGTTTTATACCCACTGAGAATACTGTAGGTTTCAGAAAGTCCAGTGAGCAACTTTGGTTTTCTTCAAAACCAATCTCTTTTAGGTTAAAGAGATCAATAGCCTTTTCCATAAGCCTTAGAAGTCTAGAAAGAATTTGATATGTCTTTTTGAATGATTTTTTTTCTTAGCAGTAGTGTCTCTCTAAAAAAAATTAGAACAAAATAGCTATTGGCAAGGGTAAAAATGACTGGGGAGAAGAAAGCTGTCTTGGTGAGTGTTGTCGTCAGTACTCTCCACTGCTATTAATTTTACTCAGGCTGGTACATTATGAAGGGAGAGACCTGTGTAGGAGGCTAATCTCACTGAGCCAAAAGTCAATCACTTGCGTTGGTATTTGATGGAAGTTACCTTGATACAATAAAAATGCGGGCTGTTTATCTCTGTTTCTTCCCCACTATGCTCACCAACAATCCTAAAGAGGGAAAAGATCTTCGGGCTTCACAGAACAGACTAAATTTATGTAGGTGGTGGCTTTGAAGTGTTCGAGGTAGGGCTGGTTGATGGTAGCAAGCTAGCTGAAGTACTTTGACAGGTATCGTACATGACAGCAAACAATCCTTCCAGGGTTACAGTGCTTAGAGAACATCTCTAGTACAGCTACTTTGCTCTTTTAAGTTAAGATTCTGACTACAGAATGGTCTTCTCTACTGCAAGCTGTTTTATTTATATTCTGGAAGGACAAACTATAACACAATTCACCACTTGTGGGCCATTTTAGCCTATTCAAAACCGAGGACTTGGTCTCAAGGAGCTTCTGGTGGCCAAGTACACACGGTTACATCAAGGATTATAGAAAGTTCTTTGACTTCTGTACCTGTACCAAGAAACCACAATCAAAGGCTTAGGTATCCTCCAGCTGCGCCCACACCTCTGCAGCCTTGGTCTGTTATAGAAATGGACTTCAATGCAGAACTGCCATGCTTCCAGGAACACTTGATAGTCAAGCATCTAACAAAGATGGCACACTTCATTCCAAGCTCTACTCTTCCTCCTGCATGGGAGATAGCTCGGCTCCTCATGGAAAATGCCTCTCACTTCCAAAGGTAACTGACAGCCATTGTATCAAACCATCAACTCCAGTTCTTTTGCTGACTCTAGTGGGAATTTCTCAGACTCCTCGGCATTGAGTCCCTCACCTTGTCTCTTCCCATCCGCAGACTGATGGGAAAACAGAGAACCCATCACATCTGGGAGCAGTATCTTTGCTGCTTTCTGAGCTAACAGGACAACTGGCTCCTGTTGCTGTACTATGCTGAGTTTGAATACAACATGCAATCCAGGCCTTGACCCAGTATAGTCTGTTCTTTGCAAACTATGAGTTTCACACCCACTTCCACCCAGACTTTCTTGGGAGTTTTCCAGCACCAGCTGCTGTGGATTTATCTTCCAACCGACATTATGTGCACCAGGACCTCACGAAACACTTGCAGTCTGCCAGAGAAGCCTATAAGTACCATGCAGATCAAGACTGCCAGGCTGCCCCCAATCCAGTCATTAGGGACAAGGTGTGGCTCTCTGCTCAGAACCTTACACTGAGCTTTCCATCTGTCAAACTAGACTACCAATACCCGGGCCCCTTCAAGGTTACAGAACGGGTGAGCCCAGTGGCCTCCAGGTTACAGCTGCCTGAGTCCTTGTAGATCCACTCCATCTTTCACACCTCACTTTTAAAGCTCCACACTGAGAACTCATACCCACACCACTCCCACCCACCACCCATCACTGTCCATCAGCCGTGGGAGTCATTGGTCCATGGAATCCTCCACTCTCAGGGAGTTTGGGGAAGCCTCCAATCCCTGATGGACTGGGAAAGCTATGGTCTGGATGATTGTTCTTTGGAACTGGTAGAGAACTCCCATGCCTCAGACCTGTTGTGACAGTTCCATCTGAAATACTCCAAGAAACTAGGCTCCCAGGCCCCTGCGAGGTGCCCTGGGGGATGGGGGAGGGTTAATGTCAGGAATCAGGGGCTGCAGAAGATCCCATTTCTGAGCAACCTAACAAGCAGAGCTGGCCAGCAGTAGGCTGCCTAGTTGGCTACACTGTCTGATTCACTGGAAGAGTCAGCAAATCAGCTGCTAAGCCCAGCAGCAGCGGTTCAGGGGCTACTCAAAGCATCTGCCCACAGCTGCAATATCTCCTGTGCCTGTTCATTCCCAGCCTTGGACCCAGCCCTGCCCATGCCTTGCCTCACTCCACGTAACTCAGTCCTGACCCTTGTCCTGATCCCTGACTCTAGGTCTGCCCCTGGGCTCCTAGTCTTTAATGCTGACTTCCGCTCTAACCACTAGGCATGGCTGTCCATATACTGGTCCCTGACCTTGCCTAAGTACAGTACTTTACACTTGTCTTTACTGAAATTTGTCTTGTTGGTTTCAGACCAGTTTGGCCAGGTCATTTTGAAGGGTAATCCTGTCCTCCAAAGCCCTAGCAGACCCTTCCAGCTTGGTGTCGTCCACAGACATTGTAAGCATATTCTCCACTCCATTATCCAAGCCATAAATGAAAATATTGACTAGTACTGGATCTGCACAAGGCTTTATACAACTAACCATTAGATAAAACAGCTCAAGCCCTCACATAAAATCAATGGGCAGCAAAAGCTAAATCACAGAGATAAGTTTTCAGTCTCAATTTAAAACCAAAACACACTCAGCTCCCCCTTCTCGGCACAAGAGAAGGCCAGAGATGAAGGAACACCAGTGTAGAGACACCAGCAAGATACTCTGGACTAAACTCATGCAATGCCTCCTAACTAAAGAGAACAAGTTTAAAAATCCGTGAAGTATTTTACCAGAACCCAATGCTTTAGCATGTCCCCTGTCTTTGTGCGAAACCTAGCAGGGGCATTCTGCACTCACTAGTATTTCTGCCAAGTCCTATCAGGTAAAACAGCTGATAAGGCTCAAATTCTGTCTTAAAGTTAGAAGGAAAATACCTAACATTCTTAAGGGAGAATTGATAGCAACCTAGTATGAATCTTTTAGTAGGGGTAGGTTGTTCTAAGGGTACCAATGGAAGGATTCTGAAAGGTCACAAGATTTTAAAGTAATCTCTCCTGTTTCTTTACTGCTGAAAGGCAGAAGACTGAAATCATTAAGGGAGGAAGAAACCAACCACAATATTTAGCAGCATGAGCCTGATCCATGAAGGCACTTAGAAGCCTAAACATGAGATTTGCCTAAGTCCCAGTTTTGGCTCCACTGCGATGTGCAAAGCTCCCACCAAATCCTGTAAGCACTTAAAGTCTCTCAGCCTCTAAGTTTTCTGGGGAAACGGCACCTGCATTCTTGACTCTGGGTATGTGCACTGCTGCCTCTTGATGTCCATTTCAAAGCCAATGAGACCTGAGAGCATTTGGCCCTTCATGGGAACAAGTGCCAGGTTAGGTCAGCATGAAAAGTTCAAAAGATGCTGAAGGTGAATGAACAGCCTTTCACTGGAGGAAGAAAGCAAAAGAACACAAGTTCTACTGATGAACTGAGCTGGTTAAAAGCTGCATGAGCAGCAGGACCAAAAGCAACAAGAATAAGTAAATCAATAGAAACCCCACAGGCAGCAATTTCAGCCAGCTATGACTAGGCATGAAGTAAGGGCATATTGAAATTTTCCAAAGGCTAATTATTAATGAGAGGAGAGAGCAGCTGTGTAGTAACGGGTAACCAAAACCTCTACCAAAAGGAAAGGCAGGAGACTGGAGAACAATGGAAATGCTGTGTACAAAAATGGTAACCCAGGGATGGGATTCTCCTGTGGTCCAAAGAGAAATAGACAATCATTTCACTGTGTGGCATATCATCTCCAGAGAACAGCAGAATAAGGAAGTGTGGACAAACGTACAAAGAAAAGTCTGATGCCATTAAAGAAACATAGGGCATAGGACTGGAAAGGAAACCTGGGTCAATGAGTCCAGAGGGATGGACTAGAGAGGTTGAGCAGCAGCCCCAGGATGCAGGCACACAAACGGTGTTCCCACAAAAGACGGGCTGTAGAGTTTGATCCTGCCAGGTTCTGAGCACAGTGGCTGAATCCCTGCAGTCCCATCAGTCTGGAGTGGTGAGACATGAACATCTGGGAGGTCAGGCCCTGGAGGCAGCAGGGCTTGAAGGACCATCTCCCCAGCTGCACAGAGCAGCAAGCCAGGCAGAAGATCTGTGGTCTGGATCCCTGCATCAGGAGTGGCGTTACTAGGTGAGACCACAATACAAACAACAACCGTTTTCATCTATCACTCTTGCTAAGGCTTTCTGATAAAATGTCTAACGTCTGGCACTGAGGTGTCCCTGAGCACTGAGACAGTCCACCGAGAATCATACAGCATGAGTAACCTCTGCAGCAGGAGGTATGTTGGAATCACCACTCATGGAGGCAAAACTCTCCAGTGATGGCTGGAAGACACTAGAGAACAGGAGACAGAGAGCGTAACGCTGCCCTGAGCGGTGATGGCAAGCATGGAACAAGCTTCCAGCAGCCAATGCAGTATAATAAAGGGAAGGGAGTACAATTCAATTGAGTGATGAGCAGACGTGAAGATCTCACCACATTGCTTTGGCCAGGTCTGTATGGCGCAAGCCAGCACATTTCACACCAGCATGCTAAAAAGGGCAAAGTCACCACTTTTGATCTCAATATGTACTCGCCCATATAGTGTACAGCAGACCCTAATGATGCTTGGAAGAAATTTTTAAAACATAATGTTTATAAACCTGTAACTGGGCCAACCAAGGCTCATGCTACAGGCAGCCTGCCTCAGTTTCCCCTCTTGGACTGTTAAAACTTCGAGCTTTTTCCTAGTCAAAAATACCCCTGTCTCAGGACTGGGTATGTTAATAGAAAATAAACTGCAAAGGCAACACAAAGTCCCCACACAAAGTCCATTCAACACAAGGTTTCTCTTCCTTCTCTCACACTTCCTGTCTGGGGTCTTTCCTCCCCCAGTCCGAGTCCCAGCTCCCAGCACTCTCGGCTCGAGCCTGCTCGCTTCTAACAATCTCTGATCCCTGAGTATGCCCTCCTGCTGCCCACAACAGGGCAATCATGGGATCTCTCCTTGGGGGGCTCATTCGGTAATCAGCCCCTTTAGGGAAGGAGCTAGCTGGCTTGTAACATAACCCAGGCCTTCGCTACACTGCCCTGCAACTTTCTTGCTCAGGGGGTCTGAAAAAACACACCCCTGAGCGCAGCAAGTTACAGCGCTGCAAAGTGCCAGTGGCTCCCAGCGCTGTAAGCTAATCCCTACGGGAAGGTGGAGTACGTGCAGCGCTGGGAGAGCTCTCTCCCAGCACTAGCGCCACGACCGCACTCACACTTCAAAGCGCTGCCACGGGAGCGCTGTACGGCTGCAAGTGTACTCATACCCCTAGTGTCAGAGCAATCCCTGCTGTCAGTCAGTGACAAAACTGAGCCCAGGGAATGGAGACGACTGTTATTGCTCTGGTGCTTTATCATGTTGGCTGTTTTGGTTAAAAGCTGCTTTGGAAAATGAGCAACTTTTCTGGCAAAAGTTTCCACAAAAAGTATTTCCTGTTTTTCAAGAAAAGTCCCTGACCGGCATTCCCTGGAGCTATGAGGGTGTGGGGCTCTTGAAGTAGCAAAGGAAACACATCCACTGGAAATGGTTAAGTCAAACAAACAGGCTTGGATTTTTTGTCACAAGCTGTGTGAGTTTGAACAAGAAGGGGCCAAGACACCACAAATGCCAGAGGAGCTGGAACCAGGTACCATGCTCGCTCTACACTGACAATGCAGCCACGAACAGAGCGAGCTTAGTGCACAAGGCACCCCCAGGCCAGCTTCACATGAAAACACACAATTAATGGGCAAGCTACCAGGCAGGGGATGAGCCACAGCACTTCTTTACCAACGTCTGGCAACCTCTTCTGCACAGGTAGCCAAACTGCCTTTTTGGGGAATTAATACTAGATCCCACTGATGCTATGCGGCGAGATTTCTGTGAGGGCAATAAGTGTGGAACAGGATTACAAAAAGGATTAAAATTTGAGTTAAATTATTTTTCAGCTCCACCGCTCAGCCCCAGGACCCCACTCCACCCCTTCCCCCAAGGCTACACTTCTTCCTGCACCACCTCTTCCTGCCCCCTCTGCTCTCTCAATCCCCCCTCCCTCTGTCGCTCCCTCTCCCCCACTTTCACTCACTTACACCAGGCTGGGGTGGGGGGTGGAGTGCAGGCTCTGGGAAGGATTTTGGGCATGGGAGGAGGTACAGGGTGTGGGAGGGAGTACGGGGTCTGGGAGTTGGGTGGGGGCTCTGGGCTGGGGCAGGGGGTTGGGGTGCCCTGGGAGGGAGTTTGTGTGCAGGAGGGGGTGAAGGGTGTAGGCTCTGGCCGGACGTCATTTACCTTGGGCTGCTCCCGAAAGCGACTGGCACATCTCTCTGGCAGTGGCTGTTAGGTGAGGAGCCAGGGTGTCTCCGCATGCTGCTCCTGACTGCAGGCACCACCCCCACAGCTCCCAATGGCCACAGTCCTCTGCCAATGGCAACTGCAGAGTTGGTGCTCAGGGCAGGAGCAGTGCTCGGAGACCCCCAGGGGCCACAGGGACGAGCAGCCGCTTCCGGGAGCAGCTCGGTGCCAGGCCAGGCAGGGATCCTACTTAACCCCACTGCGCCGCCACAAATCTCCCAGTTTGGCTTCAGTAGCCTCCGGGACAGAGAGGGATGGGATGATCAGTGGGGCCCGTAGACCCCCAGGGGTTTCCTTGGGGCCCCCAGTTTTAGGAGGAAAAGCCTCTGTTGTCTGACAGCCTCTGAGACAGTCTATAGGACGGGACTCCGGCCGTTCTAGGTGGTCGTTGGGATTTATCGGCGCCAACTCCATGGCTGCTCTGGGGCTGGAGCACCCACAGAAAAAAAAAATTATGAGGGCTCAGCACCCATGCGCAGCTCCGTGGGGCAGTGCTCCCAAGGGCCTCCCACCCACCTGCCACTGGCCATGCCTACTGGCCCCTCCCCCCAGGGCTTCCCGTCCACCCGCCGCTGGCTACGCTGATCTGCCCCTCCCCCCGGTACCTCCTGCTAGCCGCCAGCCATGCTGACCGGCCCCTCCCGCCCGCCACTGGCCACGCTGACCGGCCTCTCGCCCTCCCTCTCACCTGCCACTGGCCACGCCGATCGACCCCTCCCCCTCCCTCTCCCTTTTGCCCGCCACTGGCCATGCCGACTGGCCCCTCCCCCCAGGGCTTCCCGCCCACCCACCACTGGCCCCGCTGATATGCCCCTCCCCCAGTACCTCCTGCCAGGAGCCAGCCATGCTGACCGGCCCCTCCCGCCTCCCACTGGCCACGCTGACCGGCCCCTCCCCCTCCCTCCCCCCTGCCACTGGCCACGCCGATCTGCCCCTCGTCCTCCCTCGCACCTGCCACTGGCCATGCCGACTGGCCCCTCCCCCCAGGGCTTCCCGCCCACCCACCACTGGCCCCGCTGATATGCCCCTCCCCCAGTACCTCCTGCCAGGAGCCAGCCATGCTGACCGGCCCCTCCCGCCTCCCACTGGCCACGCTGACCGGCCCCTCCCCCTCCCTCCCGCCCGCCACTGGCCACGCTGACCGGCCTTTCGCCCTCCCTCTCATCTGCCACTGGCCACGCCGATCGACCCCTCCCCCTCCCTCTCGCCTGCCACTGGCCATGCTGACCGGCCCCTCCCCCCAGGGCTTCCCGCCCACTGCCCACTGGCCACGCCGATCTACCCCTCCCCCTCCCTCCTGCCCTCCACTGGCCATGCCAATCGACCCCTCCCCCTCCCTCTCACCCACCACTGGCCATGCCGACCGGCCCCTCGTCCTTCCTCCCGCCCGCCACTCGCCATGCAGACTGGCCCCTCGTCCTCCCTCGCACCTGCCACTGGCCATGCCGATCGGCCACTCCCCCTCTCCCTCCCTCTCGCCCGCCACGGGCCACGCCGACCAGCCCCTCGTCCTCCCTCTCGCCCGCCACGGGCCACGCCGACCGGCCCCTTGTCCTTTCTACCACCTGCCACTGGCCACGCCAATTGACCCCTCCCCTTCCCTCTCACCTGCCATTGGCCATGCCGACCGGCCCCTCCCCCCAGGGCTTCCCGCCCACCCACCACTGGCCCCGCTGATCTGCCCCTCTCCCCAGTACCTCCTGCCAGCCGCCAGCCATGCTGACCGGCCCCTCGTCCTTCCTCGTGCCCGCCACTGACCATGCCGACTGCCCCTTGTCCTCCCTCCCACTCACCACTGGCCACGCAAATCGTTACCTCCCCCTCCCTCTCGCCCACCACTGGCCATGCCAACCGGCCCCTCATCCTCCCTCCCACCCGCCACTGGCCATGCCGATCGACCCCTCCCCCCAGTGCCTCCTGCCAGCCGCCAACCATGCCGACTGGCCCCTTCCCCTCTCTCTTGCCCGCCACTGGCCACATCGATCGACCCCTCGTCCTCCCTCATGCCCGCCACTGGCCACGCCAATCAGCTCCTCTCTCACCCCCCAGAGCCTCCTGCCCACCACTGGCCACACTGATCGGCCCCTCTGCCTCCCTCCAGAGCCTTTCCCCAGCTGCCAGCCATGTCTATCGGCCCTCCCCCAGCGCCTCTCATCTCCACTGGCCTCTTCCCCTATCCCCAGTGCCTCCCACCTGCCACTGGCCACACAAATCGGCTCCGCCCCACCCAGGGCCTCCCATCTGCCACTGGCCATGCCAACCGGCCCCTCCCCCCAGGGCCTCCCACCTGCCACTGGCCACGCTGATCTGCCCCTCCCCCCATGGAAGCAGGAAATGCTGGGGGGGAAGAAGCAGGGTCAGGGAAAGAGGCAAGGCAGGGGCAGAAACTTGGGGGAAGGGTGGAGCGGGGTAGGGCCTGAGGCAGAGCTGACATCACGTATCCCCCAGAAGTTCGGTAAGTCGGCACCGGTGTTGGAATTCATCTGTGGCTGGGAGTCAGGGGATGTCACCTAGGGTTTCTTTTGGGCCTGGCCTGCTCAGGACACCGGCTAGGATCAGGATGATGAAGACTCAGGGTCCCAGCAGCAGTGGGCATAGCAGCCATGATGATGAAGCTGTCTCCAGGAGCCTCTCTTCTTTCCATCCGTTCTTTCTGTTCCCACAAAGTCTCTGTCTTCTAAGGACCCGAAAGGGAGTGATGGAAGGAATAACTCAACCCCTCATGATTTTGCCCACTAATTCGGCCTAATATCCAACCTATCAGTTTTGACTCATTAATTTCCAGCTCCACAAATCCTGTTTTAACTAGCATATTTCAACAGTCCTTGAATCATTTCATTCATAGATTCATAAACTCTAGGACTGGAAGGGACCTTGAGAGGTCATCGAGTCCAGTCCCCTGTCCTCATGGCAGGACCAAATACTGTCTAGACCATCCCTGATAGACATTTATCTAACCTACTCTTAAATATCTCCAGAGATGGAGATTCCACAACCTCCCTAGGCAATTTATTCCAGTGTTTAACTACCCTGACAGTTAGGAACTTTTTCCTAATGTCCAACCTAAATCTCCCTTGCTGCAGTTTAAGCCCATTGCTTCTTGTTCTATCATTAGAGGCTAAGGTGAACAAGTTTTCTCCCTCCTCCTGATGACACCCTTTTAGATACCTGAAAACTGCTATCATGTCCCCTCTCAGTCTTCTCTTTTCCAAACTAAATAAACCCAATTCTTTCAGCCTTCCTTCATAGGTCATGTTCTCAAGACCTTTAATCATTCTTGTTGCTCTTCTCTGGACCCTCTCCAATTTCTCCACATCTTTCTTGAAATGCGGTGCCCAGAACTGGACACAATACTCCAGTTGAGGCCTAACCAGCGCAGAGTAGAGCGGAAGAATGACTTCTCGTGTCTACAACACATCTGTTCATGCATCCCAGAATCACATTTGCTTTTTTTGCAACAGTATCACACTGTTGACTCATATTTAGCTTGTGGTCCACTATGACCCCTAGATCTCTTTCTGCCATACTCCTTCCTAGACAGTCTCTTCCCATTCTGTATGTGTGAAACTGATTGTTCCTTCCTAAGTGGAGCACTTTGCATTTGTCTTTATTGAACTTCATCCGGTTTACCTCAGACCATTTCTCCAATTTGTCCAGATCATTTTGAATTTTGACCCTGTCCTCCAAAGCAGTTGCAATCCCTCCCAGTTTGGTATCGTCCGCAAACTTAATAAGCGTACTTTCTATGCCAACATCTAAGTCGTTGATGAAGATATTGAACAGAGCCGGTCCCAAAACAGACCCCTGCGGAACCCCACTTGTTATACCTTTCCAGCAGGATTGGGAGCCATTAATAACTACTCTCTGAGTACGGTTATCCAGCCAGTTATGCACCCACCTTATAGTAGCCCCATCTAAATTGTATTTGCCTAGTTTATCGATAAGGATATCATGCGAGACCGTATCAAATGCCTTACTAAAGTCTAGGTATACCACATCCACCGCTTCTCCCTTATCCACAAGGCTCGTTATCCTATCAAAGAAAGCTATCAGATTGGTTTGACACGATTTGTTCTTTACAAATCCATGCTGGCTATTCCCTATCACCTTACCACCTTCCAAGTGTTTGCAGATGATTTCTTTAATTACTTGCTCCATTATCTTCCCTGGCACAGAAGTTAAACTAACTGGTCTGTAGTTTCCTGGGTTGTTTTTATTTCCCTTTTTATAGATGGGCACTATATTTGCCCTTTTCCAGTCTTCTGGAATCTCTCCCGTCTCCCATGACTTTCCAAAGATAATAGCTAGAGGCTCAGATACCTCCTCTATTAACTCCTTGAGTATTCTAGGATGCATTTCATCAGGCCCTGGTGACTTGCAGGCATCTAACTTTTCTAAGTGATTTTTAACTTGCTCTTTTTTTATTTTATCTTGTAAACCTACCCCCTTCACATAAGCATTCTCTATGTTAGACATTCCTTCAGACTTCTCAGTGAAGACCGAAACAAAGAAGTCATTAAGCATCTCTGCCATTTCCAAGTTTCCTATTACTGTTTCTCCCTTGGCTTTTGTTTAGACTAATTCAATTATTCTGTCTCCTTCCCATCAACATTTGTTATTACAGGTTATTATATTGTATTATGAAACTTGTATATTTCCTTTTACAGTTGAGCTCAGTATTTGAGCAACTGGGCACACCTGATTGTCACAACAGTCCCCACGGGGATGATAATCATGCTGAGTTACACCAGATTTTCCATTTCACAGAGTCAAGATAAATAAAAACCTGAATGTCACCAGCTTACCTCTGAACCTAAACCTGATTAATAATATTCAATTTTCATCTGATAGTCACAACTGCAAATAAATTATAGAGGGATAATATAGAGGTTATTAATATCAAGCTCATTACAATTTAATACTCAGTTCACTGGCATGAAAGAGGAACTGCATGGCTCTCCATGGCAACGCCTTCGGCTGCATGCTCTGCCAGCTGTGGCAGAGGCAACCATTCCACTATTGTCTATTCATCTCCCCCACTCCTATTGGGATGTAGCCAGATGCTTCACAGGGCCACACTGCTCAGTGACCTGGGAAGCTAGTGGCTGGCTTGCAAGCCTATTGTGGAAGCAGCAGCCCAAAGAGGACACGTAAGGAACAAGGTGCATGTGCTGATTAGCACCGTGTTTCGGAAGCCCTCGCTCTCAGAAAGCAGATTAGCATGGACCAATCGGAATTATCAGGAAACAATCCAAGGACTACCATTCAAACCCCAATGTGAGCCTGAGACAAGGGAAGATTTGGCCCCAGATAGGTAAGAGCAGCATGAGCCAGAGAGTAGTGAACAGACAAATTGAAGCACTTAAATCCAATTACAGAGATTAAACTCAGCCTCCTCTCCCCCAAATACAAAGAAAAAAGGCTAAATATGAATCACCAAGCCCCCTTAGACCCCCATACACAGTCATGTTTCTGGAGAGCACTGCTCTGAGTACCATAACCCCTGGCTTCCCTGGGACACACAAAAGTTCATATGCTGAGTGCTCCTCGAGACAGATGACTGTCGTTAACACAATGTGCACACATCTGTCCTTTCATATGCATGCAAAGAGCTCCAGTGAGATATGCAAAGAAATTCCTTGTTAGTACTGAGGACTCGATTATGCCTAGCCCTGGTGTGAGTGCGCATACATACAGGGTGGGTGCTTCGCTCTCTCTGGCCTCACAAGAACCTGGCCCACTCGTGAGTCTTATCCTAGCACAACTGCCATGAGTGCCATAGGCTCTAGCAGAGCTGTGAATTTAAGCTCCCAGGCTGGTCTTTTGAAAGCGTTGTGCAGATTTCCTTTGAGGATGAAGACTGATAAGTCAGACGGATAGATCAGATAGGACATGCCACCAAAGAAATAGATCTCACCACGGAACAGGCCACCCAAACACCCCGAGAGAACCTATTTCAATACAGAAATAAAACCCCCTCTGATGGCACACCCCTAGTTATCAACTACCACCCCACTCTGGAGCCCATACAGACTATCATCAAACTACAACCCATACTTGATGGGGACCCTGTCCTGCAAGAAATCTTTTCTGAACCCCCTCTTCTGGCCTTCCAATAACCCCCCAGTCTCTCCAAGCTCATCATCAGAAGCAAACTCCCCACAGACCAGGACGCACCAACTGCATCGCTTTAGTACTTAAGTGAAGACGCTCCTGTGCTGATGGGAGAGAGCTTTCCCATTGGTGTAGTTAGTCCACCTCCATGAGATGTGGTTGCTATGTCAACAGGCGATGCTCCCCTGCTCACATAGCACCGTTTACACCAAGCCTCAGGTTAATATAACTACGTCACTTAGGGATGTGAATTTTTCTAATCCCTGAATGACACACTTACACTGATCACAGAATCAAGAACTGGACGGGACCTTGAGAGGTCATCTAGTTCAGTCCCCTGCACTCGTGGGAAGATTAAGTATTATCTAGACCATCCCTGACAGGTGTTTGTCTAACATCCTCCTAACCTGCTCTTAAAAATCTCCAGTGATGGATATTCCACAACCTCCCTAGGCAATTTATTCCAGTGCTTAACCACTCGGACAGGCAGCTATTCCTAACGTCCAACTTAAACCTCCCTTGCTGCAATTTAAGCTGAATGCTTCTTGTCCTATCATCAGAGGTTAAGAAGAACAATTTTTCTCCCTCCTCCTTGTAACAACCTTTTATGTACTTGAAAACTGTTATTATGTCCCCTCTCCGTCTTTTCTTCTCCAGACTAAACAAACACAATTTTTTCAATCTTCCCTCATAGGCCTTGTTTTCTAGACCTTTAAACATTTGTGTTGTTCTTCTCTGGACTTTCTCCAATTTTTCCACATCTTTCCTGAAATGTGGCACCTAGTACTGAACGCAGTACTCCAGTTGAGGTCTAATCAGTGCCAAGTAAAGCGGAAGAATTACTTCTTGAGTCATGCTCACAACACTCCTACTAATACATCCCAGAAGGATGTTCGCTTCTTTTGCAACATCGCTACACTGTTGACTCATATTTAGCTTGTGCTTCCCAGTTCTCTTTCCACAGTGCTCCTTCCTAGGCAGTCATTTCCCATTTTCTGTGTGTGCAACCGATTGTTCCTTCCTAAGTGAAGTATTTTGCATTTGTCTTTATTGAATTTCATCCTATTTACTTCACATCATTTCTCCAGTTTGTCCAGATCATTTTGAATTTTAATCCTATCCTCCAAAGCACTTGCAGCCCCTCCCAGCTTGGTATCATCCTCAAACTTTCTAAATGTACTCTCTATGCCATTATCTAAACCAGGGGTGGGCAAACTTTTTGGCCTGAGGGCCACATTGGGAATAGAAATTGTATAGCAGGCCATGAATGCTCACAAAATTGGGGTTGTGGTGTGGGAGGGTGTGAGGGTTCTAGGGTAGGGCTGCAAATGAGGATTTTGGGGTGTGAGAGGGTGCTTTGGGTTGGGACCAAGGGGTTCAGAGGGAGATTAGGGCTGGGGCATGGGTGCTGGAAGGGGTACAGGTTCCAGCTGGGGGTGTGGGCTCTGGGCTGGGGCTGGGATGAGAGGTTTGGAGTACAGGAGGGTTCTCTGTGCTGGGATTGAGAGATTTGGAGAGCAGGAGAGGGATCCAGGCTGGGGCAGAGGTTTGGGGTGTGGGGAGAGGCTCAGTGCTGCAGGTTCCAAATGTCACTTACCTCAGGTGACTCCCGGAAGCAGTGGCATGTCCCTTCTCTGGCTCCTATGCATGCACTGGCCCCTGACCCTCAGAGCAGGGCCAGGTCGTGGCTTCCAGGAACCACATGGTGTGGCCCCAACCCAGCACCCTGGCTGGAATTCATGGGCTTAAAATGGCTCATGGCCTGGATCCAGCCTGTGGGTCATAGTTTTCCCACCCCTGATATTGAACAGAACCAATCCCTGTGGGACCCCGTTCATTATGCCCTTCCAGCATGACTGTGAACCACTGATAACTACTCTCTAGGAATGATTTTCCAACCAGTTGTGCACTCACCTTAGAGTAACTCCATCTAGGTCAGGGATCAGCAACCTTTAGGATGCAGCCCATCAGGGAAATCCGCTGGTGGGCCAGGATGGTTTGTTTACCTGCAGCGTCCGCAGGTTTCACCAATTGCAGCTCACACTGGCCGCAGTTCACCATTCCAGACCAATGGGGGCTGCGGGAAGCGGCAGCCAGCATATTCCTCAGCCTGCACCACTTCCCTCAGCCCCCATTGGGTTGCTGCAAGTAAATAAATCATCCCAGCCCGCCAGTGGATCTCACTAGCAGGCCGCATGTCAAAAGTTGCCGATCCCTGATCTAGGTTGTATTTCCCTAGTTTGTTTATGAGAAGGCTATGCGAGACTGTATCAAAAGCCTTACTAAAGTCAAGATATACCACATCTGCAGCTTCACCCCGTCCACAAGGCTTGATAGCCTGTCAAAGAAAGTTAACAGGTTGGTTTGACACAACTGGTTCTTGACAAATCCATGCTGACTGTTACTTATCACCCCATTATCTTCTAAGTGTTTGCAAATTGATTGCTTAATTATTTGCTCCATTATCTTTCTGGACACAGCTGATCGGTCTGTAATTCCCCAGGTTGTCCTAATTTCCATTTTTTTAGATGGCACCATATTTGCCCTTTTCCAGTCTTCTAGAATTTCCCTCGTCTTCTATGACCTTTAAAAAAAAATTGCTTATAGCTCAGACATCTCCTCAGTCAGCTTCTTGAGTATTCAAGGATGCATTTCATCAGGCCCTGGTGATTCGAAAACATCTAACTTGTCTAAGTAATTTTTGACTGGTTCTTTCCCTATTTTAGTTTCTGATCCTACCTCATTTCCATTGACATTCACTATGTTAGACCTCCAATCACTACCAACCTTCTTGGTGTAAACCAAAACAAAGAAGTCATTAAGCACCTCTGCCGTTTCCACATTTTCTGTTATTGTCTTTCCCCCCTCATTGAGTAATGAGCCTACCCTGTCCTTGGTCTTCCTCTTGCTTCTAATTCATTTAATTCAAATTTAATAGTGAAAAGTGCAAGGTCATGCATTTAGGGATTAATAACAAGAATTTTTGTTGTAAGCTGGGCACACTTTAGTTGGAAGTTCCAGAGGAGGAGGACAACCTCGGAGTATTGGTTGATCACAGGATGACTATGAGTTGCCAATGTGATATGGCTGTGAAAAAAGCTAATGTGGTCTTGGGATGCGTCAGGCGAGGTATTTCCAGTAGAGATAAGGAGGTCTTAGTACTGTTATACAAGGCATTGGTAAGACTTCATCTGCAATATTGTGTGCAGTTCTGGTCTCCCATGTTTAAGAAAGATGAATTAAAACTGGAACAGGTACCGAGAAGGGCTACTAGGATGATCAGAGGAATGAAAAACCTGTCATATGAAAGGAGACTCAAAGAGCTTGGCTTGTTTAGCCTAACCAAAAGAAGCCTGAGGGGAGATATGATTGCCCTCTATAAATACATCAGAGCGATAAATACCAGGGAGGGAAAGGAAGTATTTAAGCTAAGTACCAATGTGGACACAAGAACAAATGGTTATAAACTGGCCATCAGGAAGTTTAGACTTGAAATTAGACAAAGGTTTCTAAGCGTTAGAGGAGTGAAGTTCTGGAACAGCCTTCCAAGGGGAGCAGTGGGGGAAAAGACATATCTGGCTTCAAGATTGAGCTTGATAAGTTTCTAGAGGTGATAGTATGATGGGATAGTCTAATTTTGGCAATTAATTGATCTTTGACTATTAGAGGTAAATATGTCCAATTGCCTGTGATGGGATGTTAGAGGGGGTGGGATTTGAGTTACTACAGAGAATTCTTTCCTGGGTGTCTGGTTAGTGAGTCTTGCCCACATGCTCAGGGATTAGCTGATCGCCATATTTGGGGTCGGGAAGGAATTTTCCCTCAGGGCCAATTGGAGGAGGCCTTGGTTTTTGTTTTTTTTTTATGCCTTTTGTGACATTATGGTCTATCTAATAGCTCATGGAAGGATGCGACCAAGGCCAGAAAGCAGTTAATTAACTCACAAGACTGCCTGAACTATGGCCAAACTTTACAAACTGGTTAGGAAGAGATATGTAATGAGTGGACCTTTGAAATGCAAGTCGCGATTGTTAGAGATCAAGGGTAGGATGTTGCCCAGCTCTGTGATGAAGCAAACAAGTCTTGTCTATCCGTATAGGTTTGATTCAAAGATCAAAAAGGAATATTAATCATTAGGAAACACTGGAAGTGAAGTACTTTTATTTTCTACAAGTCTTTTTGAAGATTGTAGTAACCTGTATCTGAACTGTTTATGGATAAATTACTCTCTCTAATTGCCAGGATGTTGGGAGAAAGGAAAGTTAAGCTATTTGTTTTCTCAGGCGAAGGCTGCTGGAAATGTATAGAACCCTGAGACGCAATCCTGCTCATCTCAGATCTGCTTTGGGTTTCAAGAGGGGGAACCTTAAGCCATAAGGATTGAGATCCCAGTCACGACTGGAGTCACCCGTGAATATGGACATTCGAACTATAACTATGGGCTATTTCTAGACGGTACTTCTGGCAAACTACAAGCCTCACCTCTGTATGTATCTGAACCTCAAGCAATTGAATTCAAGTCTGTATGATATTGATCTTTTAATTAATACTCTTGTTATAAATAGATAGTTAATGGTTAATGTCTTCTTCACCTGTAAAGGGTTAACCAAACAGTGAACCTGTACCCTGACAAAAGGACCATTCAGGAGACAAATACTTTCAAATCTCAGTGGAGGGAAAGTCTTTGTTTTTGTTTTTCCTTGTCGGTTGTTCCTTGGCTTCTGAGAGTACCAGACGTGCAACCAAGCTTCCTCTCCATCTTCCATCTCTCTGATACAGTCTCTTATAATGTTCAGAATAGTAAGTACTAGGTAGATAAAGGTGGTTGAGTCTTTTCATTGTTTTCTTTATTTGCAAATGTGCTATGTTCGCTGGAAGGATTTTAATTGTATTGTGCTGGCGGGGGAGGTTTCTCTCTAGTGTCTATAAGCTGAAAGACCCTGTAACATTTACCATCTTGATTACAGAGACAACTTTTACTTTTTTCTTTCTTTTATTAAAAGCTTTTCTTTTTTAAGACCCGACTGATTTTTTTCCCCTTGTTGAAGCTCAAGGGAATTGAGTCTGTACTCACCAGGGAATTGGTGGGAGAAAGGGAGAGAGAAGGGAGGGGAGAAGGTGGAATTCCTCTGTTCTAGATTCACGGAGCTTGAATCCATATTACCTCTTGGGGAGGGGAAAAGAGTGGGGAAGATGCATTCCTCTCTGTTTTAAGATTCAAGGAGTTTGAATCACAGTGATCTTCCAGGGTAACCCAGGGAGTGAAAGCCTGGGAGAGGCAATGATGGGGGAAAGGGTTTACTTTCCTTGTGTTAAGATCCACGGGGTCTGGGTCTTGGGGTCCCCTGGGAAGGTTTTTGGGGGAACAGAGTGTACCAGGTATTGCAAGTCCTGGTTGGTGGCAGCACTACAAGATCTAAGGTGGTAATTAAGCTTAGGGGGATTCATGCTGGTACCCCATCTTTTGATGCTAATGTTCAGAGTGGAGGTTATACCATACTCTCTCCTTTCTTTTTAAATACATTTTAGTTTAGTTAACAAGAATTGACTAAAGTGTGTATTTTGGGTAAGATCTAAGTTATCACTGGACTTGAGCATGTGACTGACCCTTTGGGGTTGGAAGAAACTTTTCTTTTATATGATGAGATTTTCAGTAATCATCATCATATCTGACAGGTGTGTCTGGATGGAGGCCTGAGGCTGGGCAATTTAAGGGAGCTGCATTGTTTGAACTTCTGAGTAACCTGTATGGTAATATGGAAGTTGTTTTGTGCTGGCTTGGTAAATCTAAGTATTGGAATATCCACCAGCTTTCAGGGTTTGTCTGCTCCATTTTGTTTGCAGTTCACCCTAATAAAGTGACCTCAGCTGGCTCCCACGGGCAGCACCGTCACAACCTTCATGTGCAGCGTGGGGCATGAGTCACTTGCTGGAGCGTTCTCTTCACCTTGAAGTCTCTAAACCACGATTTAAGGACTTCATTGGCTGAGACGTAGGTTAGAGGGTTGTTACAGGAGTGGGTTGGGGAGATTCTGTGGCCTGCATTGTGCAGGAGGTCGGACTAAAGCCAGGGGTCTGCAACTTTTCAGAAGTGCTGTGCCGAGTCTTCATTTATTCACTCTGATTTAAGGTTTTACATGCTGGTAATACATTTTATCGTTTTTAGAAGGTCTCTTTCTATACGTCTATTATATATAACTAAACTACTGTTGTAAATAAGGTAAATAAGCTTTTTAAAATGTTTAAGAAGCTTCATTTAAAATTAAATTCAAAGCAGAGCCCCTCAGATCTGTGGCCAGGACCCAGGTATGTGAGTCCCACTGAAAATCAGCTCATGTGCTGCCTTCGGCACATGTGCCACAGGTTGCCTACCCCGGTAGATGCTCGTAATGGTCTCTTCTGATCTTAAAGTCTATGATTCTATGATTTGTAGAATGTTTTCTTGTTACCCTTTATGTCTCTACCTTGTTTTGTGCCTTGGCCTTTCTCATTTTGTCTTTACATACTTATGTTATTTGTTTATATTCAGCTTTGGGGGTTTGTCTGCCCTGTTTTGTTTGCAGTTCACCCTAATTCAGTGACCTCAGCTGGCTCCCACAGGCAGCATCGTCAGGTCTTCAATTGTTTTTCCCCTTAGACTTGCTTCCCATGGGATCTTACCTACCAAATTCCTGAGTCTGCTAAAATCGCTTTCTTGATATCCATTGTCTTTATCGTGCTGTTCTCGCTCCTACCATTTCTTAGAGTCATGAACTATATCATTTCATGGTCACTTTCACTTTCAAATTCTCAACCAGTTCCTCTCTATTTGTCAAAATCAAATCTAGAACAGCCTCCTCCCAATAGCTTTCTCCACCTTCTGAAATAAAAAATTGTCTCCAATACATTCCAAGAACTTGTTAGATAATATGTGCCCTTCAGTGTTATTTTCCCAACAGATATCTGGGTAGTTGAAGTCCCCCATCACCACCAAGTCCTGTGCTTTGGATGATTTTTTTATTTGTTTAGAAAAAGCCTCATCCACCTCTTCCACTAGCCTCATCCAGCTATTCACCCATGAAAGCTCATGCTCCAATATGTCTGTCAGTCTATAAGGTGCCACAGGACTCTTTGCTGCTCTTACAGATCCAGACTAACATTGCTACCCCTCTGATACTAAATAAGAAATTGTTATTTACTCCTTCTCATAACACAAGAACTAGGGGTCACCAAATGAAATTAATAGGCAGCAAGTTTAAAACAAACAAAAGAAAGTATTTTTTTTTCACACAATGCAGTCAACTTGTGGAACTCCTTGCCAGAGGATGCTGTGAACGCCAAGACTATAACAGGGTTAAAAAAAGAACTAGATAAGTTCATGGAGGATAGGTCCATCAATGGCTATTAGCCAGGATGGGTAGAGATGGTGTCCTAGCCTTTGTTTGCCAGATGCTGGGAATAGGCGGCAGGGAAGGGATCATTTGATGAGTCCCTGTTCTGTTCATTCCCTCTTGGGCACCGGGCTTTGGCCTCTGTTGGAAGACAGGATACTGGGTTAAATGGACCTTTGCTCTGAGCCAGTATGACCGTTCTTGTGTTCATGTTGCTAGAACCAGATTTTGCGCCAAAACGTTTCTTGTTGGAAAATGCTGGTTTGTCAAACTAGAGACTTTCCACGGGAACATACCTATTCCAAATCCACGTTCATGTAAAGAGTTTCTTAGGTCCAAGTTTCTGGACAGAAGAGCCAATAGTCTGATGGTTAGGGCTACTGGAATGTGGGAACCTAGGAGCTGTTCCTCTTGGCATAAATATTTAATTCTTAATTAGAGAAGCGACTTGAACCTAAGTCTCCCATCGCCCAGCTGAGAGGCCTCACCACTGGACTGGACAGTGAGTCTCTCAGGCCCAATGAGTAATTAATTATTTATATACAGTGGAACAGCTTCAGTAGGGGAGTTTGTGAAAGCACCGTTCCAGAATAGCCCAAAGCCTGGTGCTTAGGGCACTCAGCTGGTACGTGGAAGGTCTTGCTGCTTTCATGCTCTCTGAGCAAGGACTCGAATCCACCACCCCACATGCCTGGTGATGGCCCATGCCCCTGGGCTTCTGGTCATTCCAGTGCAGGGGACACACTTTGAAAAAGCTCAAAAGGTCTTGGTTTCATCCCAGAGCAGAATGGGAACATTGCGAAACCTCAGCAATGTTCATGGGATGGGAAAACCATGTCCTGCACAGCTCTAAATAAAGCACCTGACCTTACTAGCCGCTTTGGCAGGAACAGCAAGTTGCCTTACCCGGCTCTGACTTTTTCATTTACTGTTATTTTTGCCTGATGTCCCAGACTCTCATAATGACCCATATTCTTGAAAAGCCTTGAAAAGCTGTGTTTAAATGTCACTTGTTCAAACAGGAAAAATATATGAATGCGGAGACATTTAAAGCAGTGACTAGCCAGGGTAGCTGTGTCTCCGTTAGAGAGGACAGGAACTCTTGTACCCTTCACTCGTACATTTGATGAGATCAAACCCGCAGTCCTGACTTGAAACTGATTTGCTTTTTCACAGGCAGTTAATTCAAATACAATTAGAGAGCATATTATTCATTGCAACCCTACACATTCCTCTGAATCAGCTGCCTAGCAGTGCTCTGACCCACCACTCCCCCTTCCCAATCGGTCACTGATGTCTCATTCTCTGTAAGACTGCCCAGCCAGCCTTGCTGCTCCAAGACCCCTTTGTTCCAAGTCCTCTGAAATCCTCAGTTCTGATCCCGGCCCCTGTATTTCGTTCTCAGATCAGGTTCTTCCCCGCATATACACTTGGTATTGGTTCCATCTCCCTCTCCCCACCTAAGGCAAGGCCAGCTCTGGCAAAGCTGTGTCCCCATGAACAAGGCAGGAGTAGCCCATTGCAGAGCCCTAGGCAAACACACACTGCTATGCCCCTCTGCAGGCCAGCTAAACAAGATGCTTCCATGATGCTCCCCTATCTACATCAGTCAGTCACTGGCTCCTGCTGCATGGACACTGCCCTGTCGACCCTCGTATGTCCTGCCCCAGGGCTAGATGGCTTTCCCATGTGGGCGTTCATAACAGCTCCCCAGACTTGTAGTTGGTCTTGCGGCTCTTGTCCAGCGAGTCCCGAGGGCAGAGCAGAGGAGTCCCAGGCGTCTGGAAGCAGGGTGAGGCCGGGCAGGCCCCCAAGAGATGCAGAAGCAAGCCCCATGGCTGCGGTGATGAGTAGCAGCACTGGCTGACCCACTGCTCACTCAGGTTTGGTCCAGCCATTCCTCCATTATGACCTAGGGGCAGGTGGGTCAAACCTGAGTATGTTGTGCTGTGATATGGTGCAGGGGATTTCAGCACCACGCAGGGTGCACTCCCCCATGGATTGGCAGTAGCAGCGAACTGGACTCACTGACCCAGGAGACCCCTTTCCAGCCCCCATTCTCACGCTGCTGCTCGTGAGGTTACATTTCTGCAGCCTCTGGCAGTTCCTATATTACAGGCTGAGTTGCTCTATGCAGCCCAGATGCAAGGTGTTGTGCAAGCAAAGAGTAAAGGACAGTCCCTACCCCAAAGAACTCACGTTGAAAAGGCCAGAAACATGTGGGGGCTGCGGGAGAGAGGATGAGGTAGCAAGGACAAGTGGGTACTGAACCATAGATGAGCTTCCTGTGCCATCTGTAGCTAGCCGGGAGCAGCAATCACAGCTCACCACCTGCCTCAGCATTGTCAGGTCATTTTCGGTGTGGATTTGTGGCAGAGGTGAGTTCTAAGGAGAGATCAAGGAGGAGCTACAGATTTTGGTGTAGCCTGGGGGAAAGCAAGAAGGTGCTTGTGGGAGAAGCGATATACATTTTTCACAGGTTTTGCTTGTGCTGACAAATGGCCCTATGAATCTGAATCTTCCTGTAACACCCTGAAAATGCAAAGGGGCTAGTTTATGAGTCAACTGCAAGCCCATGAGATCTGCATGGGTTTGGTGTTTACTCCAGTGAATTCTCCCATCCCTACTCAGGCAGCATTTGGAAATCATAATACCCCTTTTCTCTGAAAGAAGGTTATTCCTTGCAAAGTAATAAGAATCACTGGTACATACATCGCCTTATTAAGCAGAACAGATGTGACCAATCTTTTCTCTTTTCAGATAAATGACAGCACGAGCAGTGCTCTTAAGGCAGAGTAACTGCTGATCGTATAATAGCTTCATTAGCTAGCCACAGAGAAGCGTGGCCTGCAACACTGCTTTTGCAGTATTGTGATAGATGTTGACAGGAAAATGATCCTGATTGTAGGCATTGTTCCCACAGGTTTATCCCAGTGCCCTTTGTCACTTGACAAGAGGAGGGGGCATGCTTTATAGCACAGGAGACAAGAACAGCTAGGAACGGGCAATATTACTTTGGAAGCTAACACAAGTATTGCTCCTCATTCCTGTAAAAATGCAAACCAGACTCATTTCTAGACATATCGCCTGCCTGCTGATGTTCTATTGCACCCTGACCTAGGTTCTCCAGGCAACGTTATATTCCAGTTATGATTTGGATTGCCAGCCCGATGACAAACTTGCATAATATACAATTGTTTGCAGGAGATAAGAAACCAGAATGATTTACTTCCAAAGAAGCGCTTTTTGAAACTGTCCCACTGGGTTCTGTTCTGCTCTTTCCTCTTACACGTGCATTAAACCTTTCCTAGAGTACCCCATAGGGGACAGCTTATGAGCTTTCTGTTATGAATCTCACTGAACACAAATATAAAATTAACTTTTTGCAGGAAGACCAGCTTCCAGACTTAGCATTTTTGCAAGTGTTCATGCTGGCAAAACTCAGTCCTAGGTTTACTCACAAGGGATCCGATCTTCACAGTGCGAGTCTTGCCTTTGACTTCAGTAAACTTTGAACTGGGCCCAGGATGAATACAGAACCAAGTGCACACATAGCTGGAGTGAATTCCTTAATGAATATTTGAAGAATAAGTTTTGTAATATTCATCCAGTTCTAATTCATAGCCCCAGGTTTTCTATCCATAACCTTTCTGCCAGATGAAGTCAGCAGCCACAAGGGCTAGGTTCAATACCCAGGAGTTCATCTTAACAATACAGCACAGAACTGGCTCGAGCCCCCAGCTGTAGTCTGGGGAATTTACACACCACCCCTGGGCGCATCTAGGAGGCATACTTCCTGTCTATGCAAGCAATCATCGACAGCAGATGTGTCGGTCCCACAGGGACTGGTTCTTGGCCCTACACTAGATAAGAATGTTACCAGTGACCTAGAAGAAACCATGAAATCATCACTGATAAAGTTTACATCTAACACAAAGCCCGGGGGGTGGTAACTAATAAAGGGGATCTGGATCACTTTGTAAACTGGATGCAAGCAAACTATATGTGTTTTAATGTGGCTGAAGGTAAATATATGCATCTAGGAACACAGAACATAGGCCATACTTTTGGAATGAGGGACTTGATTTGAGGAAGCAGTGACTGGAAAAGGTTTGGGGATTGTAGTAGATAGCCAGCAAAACATGAGCTCCCAGTGAGATGCTGTGACCAAAAGAGCAATGTGATTCTGGGATGGATAAACAGAGGAATATTGAGCGGGGGCAGAAAGGAGATCTTACCTCTCTACTTTGCACTGGTGCAACTGCTGTTGCAATACTGTGTCCTGTTCTGATGTCCACAATTTAAGAAGGGTGTTGACAAATTGGGGATGGTCAGAGAAGAGCCATGAGACCAATTAAAGCTTTAGAAAACATATTTTGTAGTGAGAGACTCAAAAAGCTCAATCTATCTTAAAGAGAAGATTAAGGGGTATCTGGATTATTGGCTCTGGGTTCCTGCATCAGGAACACATATTTAATAATGGGCTCTTAACCTAGCAGAGCGAGGTGGAACATGATCCTAAGGCTGAATGTCCAGTCCTTGCTCGGCCAGCCCCCTTCTCCTGCTACTTCAGTGCTAATGCTGAACCTGCCTGTCTGTCTCCTGCTGCCTTCGCCCTCTGAGCACAAAGGCAGAGTGCTCCTGGAGCAGGGAGGAGTTGCTTGTGAACAGCACGGTAAGCCTACCCCTACAAGGACCCATAGTCCCTAAGGCATTTGGAAAATGTCATTTTGTCTTTATTTCAATTTTTTTCCCAATCTCTGCTTTCCACTTTGATCCTTCTTTGAGCTTCCCATCTGCTGGAGCACCTGATGCTTTGTTCCTCGCACACATCTATTACTTGTCTGCAGTTACTGTTTGCACTTCCCTGTTCATCCCTTTAAGCCTCTCAGCAGGGAACGTTTATTGCTGGAGGAAAACACAGTCATTTGCCTCTGAACACTCTTCATTCCCCCTCTAAGTCCCCTCATCTCATTGTCGCATCGAATGCTTCTCCCGTGCGCCAACACTTCGCTCTGCTGAAAAATCAAAGGCCTCAGTTGTTCCCACTGAGGCCCCAACTGAAGATTCCTGTTCACTGTATTTCAGTCATTAAAGGTCTCATTATTTATTAATGAGTAATTGAAACCCTGCATTATTAATATTTTAATTAACCTTTTCACAAGACTTTTTTGATATCTGCTTTCATCTCCCCATCTTCAGTTCCCTTTCTTATGTGTTTATAACTTTTTTATCATTATTATTATTATTTTTCTACCAGCTTCCTGTCTTTATTGCTTTTGGTTTCAGGTCCTTAACTCTACAGCCCTGGGCATAGTTCAGTTCCAGGGTAACTCTACTGTCTTCAGGGGGTGACTATGGGCCAGGGTACAAATCCTGCAAGGCTGCCATTGGTGGCACTTCTGGACCCTGTCTTTAATAGACAGCTGCATCTTCCCCTCATTTTCTCCTGCATCTTCTCAGCAGTCGGCCTCCCTCTCTGGGGAGAGCTCGGCCGCTGCCCGAACTCACAGTTCAGAACATGGAAAATGACTGTGTGGAAGTTACGGTGATGGGGCTCAGGGATATGTCAATCTGCCTCTCAGTGCTCATCTACAGGGGAAGTTACATCACAAGCTATTCCTGATTGATCCATCTGGGGATGCTCTTGTTCCTTATTCCAAATTAGCTCAATCCATGTCTCAAATTAATGTAATTCAGAATAGCTCTACTTCCTGGGCCAGGTCCTGGGCCCTTACACAGGGAACTTGTCCTCAAGGCCCCCCGGAGTGGTACGGTGTGGCCGTGGCCACAATGCTCAGGAGGGTGCAATGACCCTACCCCGGCCCGGCCCATTGGGATGGTTCGTGGTGCCAGCACCGCACACTCCTTATGCTCAGGGGAACCCAAACACTGCTACTGCATCTTGGTGGGAAGTGCAGGAGGCTCTTTCCCTGCCTGCAGACCAGCCAGGGTGAAGGGCATTGGTTCTGTGTGAACACCTGGCAGCAGCTCTTCTGCTGGAGTCCAGCTAAGGTACCTAGAGATAACACCCCCCCCAACCCCTCCCCAATGTGGGTGATGCACCAGCAATGAGTCTATGGGGTGGCGAAAGAGACGGGCAAGGGAAAGATCCCACTCTGCCGTGTGATCACATACTGTCTTCTCACAGTCACCACTTCCTGCTTTTTAAGGGACATTTGCTCCCACTTTCCCAAAGATACCACACTCAGGGACAGCCCTCCTTGCAGTTAAATGCAAGATACCCTCCATTTTAAAAAACAAGGAGGAGTCTGATGACACCTTGAAGACTAGCAGATTTATTTGGGCATAAGCTTTCATGGGTAAAAATCCCACTTCTTCAGATGCAACCTCCTTTTTAGTTGTCTTTTCAATGCACATGGTAACACTTATCTCCTCAGTCCACTATGAAATCCCAGTGAAAACAGCACGGATGAAACCTGAGACCTTATGGGTCATTTTTCTCTTTATGAAGAAGCAGCATAAAATCACAAATTCCTTAGGACCTCTCCTCTGCAGAAATGATTACTGGTCCCTTCCCCAGCACCAGCCTCACTCCAATGAGGAAATCTCCTCCCAGCTGTAGCTTCACCAGTGATTAGACTCTGAGTAAGAGTTTTTGTGCAATAGCTGAATTTTCTGCTCTTCTGCAAGTTGGTCGTTTGGCTGCAGGGATTAGTCGCCTTTGCCGTTAGACATCTGTGCCTAATTTCTAAGTCAAATTTCTCTGGCTTCAAATTCCAGCCATTGGTTCCTCTTGTGTCTTTTTTCTGACAGATGAAAGGGCTCTTTAGTACCTTTCTCTGTTTTCCCCCAGGGAGGTCCTCACACACCACAAGCAAGTCACCTGTTCATCTTCTTTCCAACCAGCTAAACAATTGCACTTGTTAAGTCTCTCTCATCTTCTCCAGCCCTCAAATCATTTTTTTTGGGGCACTGTGCTGGACCCTCTCTGATATTTCTCAACGGGTGGACCCCAGCACTGGACACAGCACCCTGGTGTTAGTCTGACCAATGCCACATGCAGAGGTAAAATCACCTCCGCGCTCCTACTCCCCAGGTTATGCATCCAAGGATTGCATCAGCCCTGTTTGTCAGAGCATCATCCTGGAAGCTCATGTTCAGTTGCTTGTCCACTGTGACCTCAAGATCCTTTCCAAAGTTGCTGCACACCAGGATAGTACTCTATCTGCAGGTAGGGCCAGCATTCTTTGTTCTGAGATGTTTCATTTTGTGTTTGGCTGCACTAAAACACATTATGTTTGAATGGGCCAATTTAGCAAGCTGCCCAGCTTTCTCTGTGTGACTGCCTGGTCTTCATCATTATTTACCACTGCCAGTCTTCGCATCAGCATCTTACCGTCTGGGCAGAGTAACAGCCATTGTCACCTAATGGAACTCTGACTCCCATGTGTGTGCACAGATCTCAGAGTTAGTTCTCTGTGGGGCTGGGAATTAATGCAACAGCTGCAGGGGGATGAGACTGGGTATTAAATGCTGCTTTAAGATCTGCCCTGCCCTGTGTAGGGGGCATTTTTCAGGATAGCATTGGATTCCTGTAGAAGAGACAGAATTAAGTCAGGGAAACCGTATGATCTGTACTGTACAGGAGGTTAGACCAGATGATGACAGGGGTCCCTTCTGGGCTTGGAATCTAAGGCCAGGTCTACACTGCGACTTTAAATCGGTTTAATGGCCGATATACCGATTTAACGCTGTATCCGTTCACATGACGTCATCATTAATATCGATTTTACCGCCTCCTTAAATCGATTTCGGAACTCCTCCCAAACGAGAGGAGTAGCGCTAAATTCGATAGTGATAACTCGGATTAGGATTCGTGTGGACGGAAATCGAGCCATGTTACCGAAACTTCCTTCAGACCAACTGCCTGATTGGCATTTGCCTTTCAGGATCTAAATAAAACCTTAAATGCAAGGACACAAAAGCTCCTCAGTAAGCTGGAGGAGTTAACCGGGTACATCCGTACCCTGGGTCAACGTGGCTAGAAGACCTTGTTTTCAAGGCTTCTCTGATGCGACAGCACGCCTCCAGGTGTGCTCTTCTAATCGCCTGGTCCTTGGCTGATCGTACTCAGACGGCCAGGTGATTTGCCTCACCTCCCACCCCCAGCTAAGATCCCCTAGTCCACAAAGATTGTGGAGCACACAGCAAGCACAATGCAAGGCGGGACAATCTGTTTTTGGCTGGGTCTGAGCGGTAAATAATGATCGCGCAAGCTGACAACTTTAAACAGGCCAATATGCACATTCTACCTGAGCCGATACTCGCACTCTGCAGATCCTGTAAGTTTGATAAAACAGCCTCCTGACTACTGTCTCCAGGCCGCAAGTGGTGTTGGCTTCATGAAAGCCAATGGCATCAAGAAGGAGGCTTGGGATCACCAGGATAATCTATAGGTCTACTTTGATACATTCCCAACGTTATTTACTGGTCTGGAAGTAATTCCTAAGCTGAGCCGTTTAAACCGACTAGTGCTGCTGAGAGCGCGAGTGTCAGAAACCCATTACTGGCCATTGGCACAACGTGGATGTGAGAAGAGTGAAAACTGATCTTATGTGAGTCCACCAGTGTTGCTAGCATCCGAATTGAGAAAAGTACCCATTGCGTTCACTGGTACTGGGAATGCCCCTGGTGTTCTGTGGCCTAAGAATAGAGGAATATGGGTTCCATTCTATTGCCCCACCCGACAGTTCGGAAAACCTCAGTGCAAGAAAGCCATCCACTATCCTACCTGTGCACGTTTCCAAGTTCACAAGTACCTTTCCGTCCTAGCAGCAGCCTTAGACGACGCTTTGGCTACTTGCATGCACTGCAGACCCCACAGTAGAGCCACGTCCAAATTGATTCGACTGACCGTAGCAGTCTGGCGTTCGCAAGCTCCGAAGGGCTGATTGGCCACTTCGCTCTTCCACGTGTGAGGCTGCTCTCATGTTTGTATTACGTCCAGCGTTTCAAGCGCAGAAAGCATCACAAAGTCTAACAGAAAGTGCTCTCCTACGCATCGAAAGTTTTCGCAGCCACTGCGAATCGTCCCACACCCCGTCAAACACAAATGCCGGGTCCCACCAGTCCTGTGCTTGTTTCATCCCGGTGCCCAAATTCGGAACGCGGTCACAAGGGTTGGTAGTAGATGCCCCGTTAATAGGCAGTAAGCTCCAAAAACGCTGGGGCCAGCCGGTTATGGAGATATCGGCCTCCATCTCGTCAATCTCTGCTGTCCTCTCTGCCGGCTCAGCAACTTAGGCGGCGCGTCCTCCTCTCCTCCCTGTCTCACGTGCAGTAATCAATTGTCAGTATAGTCGCACGAGAAGTACGCGATGGTGTTGACAACGGTCAGTGATACCCGTTTTTGTGATCATCAGGGTCGCAATGATTGCTGTGCTATGCGTTGCTAAATGCACTCCCGCGAAAAAACGCGCCAAAGGGTTGTCTGCGTGCCGCGCGACAAGGGAGGGTGAGGGCCGTTACCCACACTCCACCCGGGCACTATGTTTCCTGGCCATCTATGTGCACGGTTGCTCTCAACACAGGAAGTGGGAACTATGGGATAGGCTGACCTGGATCAGCTACCACACAGTGCAACCTGCTCTGAAATCGAGTGGTAGCCTGCACCCTCT
>NC_133772.1:139176093-139209802 GCF_003597395.2 Chelonoidis abingdonii | reverse complement strand
ACGTTATGGCCTCCGGGCGGCATCCCAGAGTGCTGCAGTGACCGCTCTGGACAGCAGTCTGAACTCGGAGACCATGGACACAAGCAATCGATTTTGTGATCGCATTGTGGACACGCAAAACCGATTTTATAACATCGGTTTCGTAATATCGGTTTAAACTACTTCGAAATAATCGTGCAGTGTAGACGTAGCCTAAGAGTTAGAGGAGAATAGCTAAAGTAAGTGGTGTGCAGTATTGGCATTAAAAAGCCCCCTGTGGTGCTGGGGCCAGCACAAAGGAAATGAAGCAGGTTATGCAATAGGACTAGCAGCCATCAGCCCAACGGAATGAAACCACTTCAGTACAAAGTACCAGCAAAATACGGAAGTGGGGCATTCAATGCACTTGCCGTCTAAACAGTCAGAAGAGTAGATTAAACCTGTCTCAGTGCTAAGCAGCTCCTAGAGCAGGTGTGTTTTCCGCAACGCTCGTTCCAGGCTACACAAGAGACAACGGTTGGAGGCTGCTCTCTCCCACCTGAGTAGCACCCATCCTTCGGCAGCAGCAAGGGACAAAGGTGTTGGGGCAGTGGCAGATCGGACCAGCACCTACACCGTGGCACCTTTTCTATCGGCAGAAGTTAAACCATTGGTTTTTAAGGTGACCACCTGTCAAAGAAAAACAAGCCAAAAGCCCCGGCCAATGCTTGCCGCATTGCTGAGCGTGAGGGGGGATCCTGCCCAACATGCCAGCCCTGGAGATGCCTCAAGGGCCTCATACTGGGGCTGCCCACACAGCAGAGCAAAGCATGGGGGAGAGAACCCTCCTTTTCCCACCTGGGCCGCTCAGCCTGGGCATCCAGGAGCTGCCAGCCCCTGGGCTCTCCTTGCTCTGCACTTTCTTCTCCTGAGCACAGGAGCGTGACTGATCTTTTTGGCTGGGCAGGAGCTGGAGAGGAAGCTTTCTCTGAATGCTTTTTGGTGTTTGGTTTATCAGTATAACCCAATGGGGATGTGTTCGTGGGGGGTGGGGGAAAGGCTCCACACTGATGGACAGAGCGACCGACCGATCGACCTCTTCATGACCCCAAGCCTTGTTTGACCACTGGCCTCCTTTCCTGGCAGGTATCCAGCTACGCAGAGAGTTTTCTTACTGTCACATCCCCCCCCAACCCACTGAGCCCACAGTTAAACCCCATCCCCAAACATTTCTGTGGGGTCTGTGGCATGATTAGTTCGCTTGTCACTCACTGGCCTAGGCAGGATGTTGTCTCTCTCAGTCGGAGATAAAACACCAATGGCTTCTTGCAGTGCCCCTGAAAGCGCCAGTCCGAAAGGGAAAGGTTGTGACACAGGGGATTCCTTCACTACTGCCCAAGTTTACTCCTTTTTTCCAACTGGCGCAGAGGGTTTGCACTTTCAGTGCACTGGCAGCAGAAATGGCTGCCTGCCACTTGGACTCAGAGGGCTCCATCCAAATGCCCAGACTTCTCGTTAGCAGCACATTTCATGAGGCTGGTTGAGACCCAGGTCACGTAGAAAGGTGCACAACCTTTCCTTGGAGCTGGCGTGGGCTAGCATGCAGCATTTTCATTTGCTCCTACTCTCTCTGCTCATAGCTGTACAGCTGTAAAAAGCCTCATCCTAATTTATTCCTGACAGTTATTCAGCTGGAACAGCTTAAGGAGGAGCGAACAGCAGATCACTAGCTGTTATACTGAACTGAATCTCCTGTATACAGATTCCACATGCATTAGTGACTTGGTGTGTGCCTCGAAAGTCTACTGCACAATTACGGGGGAAATGACAGGACAGGGACTGAGAAAGACATTCTCTTCACTGACGTTATATGCCCAGAAATGCAGCTTCAAAATTCTTCATTGTCACCACCCTGAAGACAGGTGGGAACAGAATAGTGCCTCGTTAAACCTAAGGCACAGCACAATGAGCAGTGACCAGTGACACTGAGCCGGTTCACTATAGAAAACTGAGCATTATCTGATTTCCTCTTCCTAGATGCCCAAGTCTGAATGATGTACGACAGCCACTTCAGCTACGTTCACTCCATCTAAATCAAGTCCAGACCTTAACATGCAATTAATTTTCCTTTTTCATTAGTAACTAATACTGTAATGAAATTAAGTGCCAGAGCTGTTTGAGGCATATTCTGTACTTACTCAATTTGGCAGCAAAAAAGGTTTGCAATTTTCAGTTAATACAATATTCTTTATCTCGAGTAAATCAAAAATACTCTTGGAACTGCCTGCTGGTAAATATTAATGGTGTATTTCTCAGCTCTCACTAAACTCTTGTCTTGTCCTATGGTGTTGGACTGAATCACCTGCACCTAGTGCACAACTTATTTCTTGCATGGTTTTTAAGGGTAGAGGGTTCAGGGAGTGGGAGGTTCAGTTCTCATTCAATGTGAACGGGGGAATGCTAATCACAACCAGGATTCCTTTCTCCTTTGCACGTAGAGAACATCTAGCGGCCAAAGATTGCAAATTAGTATAGCTGGGAAGAGAACCAAGGAGCCATTAACTCCAATCCACTGTTCTAGTCAGTGCAAAAGTACCCACCCTGTTAGCCAATGTCCTGTATGAACCAGAATGCTTTGTACTTCCACTGCAGTGTGTAACTATGTACTATATTCCCAGAATACCTTGTATTCATGCTAAGATTCATTGTGGAAAGTTAGAAGTAAATTTAACTATATAGAACCTCCATCCTTTATCAGTGTAAAATCTGTCAGAAACAATAGAATATGTCAAACAAGATGTATGTTCCGGAAGGTTTGCCAAATATGAACTGTGTGTTGGGTACGGTTAGTGTGGAAGCATCTACAATCTACTGCCATCCTGAATGTTATTGTGCATGGCTGGTGCAGTATGCTAGCAACGGTTGCTCCCTGAAAGACAGGTACGAAACTAGGTAAGAAATGTAATAATGCAGTGCAATGTATGGAATTTTCTCTCTCTTGTAAACAAGTGGGATATAAATATGAGCAAAATTGAGCTTATACTTTGGAATGGATTGAAATTGCTGCAAGCTGTTCTCCAGATTGGTAACTTATGAACCTAGAAATGAGACATCACTCTAAAATTGGATAGGCTTTTGAAGTTAAAGGCAAGAAACCACTGGTGATATTGATATCTGCACTAATGACATTGCATCTCATAGATAAGAGATGATTTCAGGGAACTCGGAAGTTTGCTGAAGAATGGCCAACCGACCTTCTCTGAGATCCTTCCTGTCCCATGAGCAAAGGAAGACAAAAGATTAAGTGAACCACAGGCTGGGTAAATGGTGTAGGATTTTGGCTTTGTGGGACACTAGTCCACCTTCTATGGGAAGAAGGGGCTGGATAGTTTGGGTGGCCTCCACCTCAGCAGAAGAGGAACCAATGTCCTTGGGAACAGGCTGGGTAGAGTAGTCAGGAAACATAGCAAAAGGGGAGGTGTGGTAAAACAAGAACAAAATCAAAGAACCAAAGGACAGGAGAAGAAGAAATTCTTTAATGCCTCTACACCAATGCTAGGAGCCTGGGTGACAAAGAAGACGAATTGGAAATATTTGTGAGCATAAATTCAATCCAGCTGGTATTACTGACATCTGGTGCGATGATTCAGACACAATTGGAATGTTACAATCAATTATTATAATCTATTTAGGAAGGATGGAGTGGGCAAAAGGGGAGGGGGTGGGGCATTTTGTCAAAAATGGCATTTCCTGTTTCTGAGTCACCGTTAACTCAGAAGAAAATGATCTCCAGTGCTTCTGGCTCAAAGCCCCATGTAAAGTATAAGACGGGTAATTGCTGGTGTCTGCTACTGGCACCTAGCAAAAAACCTGCATGATCACAAGGGATTTCAATCTGAGTGGGACATGCTGGAGGTCTCATGCTGCCAGTACTAAAACAGCATTGCAATTTCTACGTATTATACATGACAATCTGCTAACTCAAAAAGTATTGCACCTGACACAGGGAAAGTCTATATTATACCCCTCCTGAGAGGTAAAAAGGTACTAATCACAGGACTAAAAATGAATGGCGGCTTAGGTCACATTTATAATGTGCAAGCAGAGTAAAGTCCAGACAAATAATATATATATTTTTATATATATTGGGAAATCCTACCAGTGGCTGGAAAGGGCTGGACTAAAAGACAGCACTGAGGCACTGATCATAGCAGCACAGGAACAGGCACTGAGCACCAGATCCATTGAAGCAGGGGTCTACCACACTAGAGAGGACCCAAGGTGCAGACTGTGCAGAGAGGCCTCAGAGACAGTCCAACACATAGTGGCAGGATGTAAGATGCAGGCAGGAACAGCATACACTGAACGGCACAACCAAGTGGCTGGCATTGTGTACAGGAACATCTGCACAGCGTATGGGCTAGACCCTCCCAAGACCAGATGGGAGATTCCACAGAAGGTTGTGGAGAATAGCAGGGCTAAGATTCTGTGGGACTTCCAGATCCAGACGGACAGGCAGGTACTGGCCAATCAACCAGACATCGTGGTAATAGACAAGGAGCAGAAGACAGCGGTGGTGATAGATATAGCAGTGCCAAGTGACAGCAACATCAGGAAGAAGGAATATGAGAAGCTGGAGAAGTACCAGGGCCTGAAAGAGGAACTAGAAAGGATGTGGAAAGTGAAGGCCAAAGTGGTCCCAGTGGTGGTAGGAGCCCTCGGGGCTGTGACTCCTAAGCTGGGTGAGTGGCTCCAACAGATCCCAGGAACAACATCAGAGCTCTCTGTCCAGAAGAGTGCAGTGCTAGGAACAGCTAAGATACTGTGCAGAACCCTCAAACTCCCAGGCCTCTGGTAGAGGACCCGAGGTTGAGGAAGACACATACCACCCATAGGGGTGAGAGGGGAATTTTTTTTTTTTTATATATATAGTGAGAGCTCTAAAAGGGCCAGTTTCAGAACACTGAAAGGAGTGATGACCTATGTTAGCCAGGAGGAAGAATTTAATCAGAAAAGTGTTAGTGATAATTAAGAATTGTTTTAGAACATTTTACTAGATTCCCAAAAAGTCAGAATCCCACAATTGAGAAAGAAGGCCATTTTGGTTACAAAAATGCCATTTGTATTTGTGCTGAAGAACGCAAACTTACCAAAACTAAGATACAGGAAGCTTATGGAAGTCATGCAGTACCTGGCTACTACAAAATACATGGAGCTAATGGAGAAAAAGTTTAGCCAATATGAAATACAGGCAAGTCTCATCTTATGTGCATTTAACATGTGCAAATTCAGCTTGGCGTGGTCGGCAAAAAAAAAAAAACAAACCTAAAAAGGAGAAAAATAATTTAAATACTGTACCTGTAGTGCAGGCAGTTCTGCCCACCATTACACTCAATGTAATTTTTACTATATGTGATTTTTGCTTTACGCAATGACAGCAGAACATAACCCCAGCGTAAGATGAGACTCGCCTGTATAATATTACATATGTTTCTTGAATTGTCCCCGTGTTAAGATCTTCCCCAAATGCTTTTACTTCTCTTAATCAAGGGAAGAGGTGACATGTTATGATTCCAGGACTAGGCACAGGGGGAGGGATACTTCAGCAGTTTGAGCATTGGCCTGCTAAACCCAGGGTTGTGAGTTCAATCCTTGAGGGGGCCACTCATAGACTCTAGGACTGGAAGGGACCTCAAGAGGTCATCAAGTCCAGTCCTCTGCCCTCATGGGGACTTAGAGGGATATGAGGCAAAATCAGTACTTGGTCCTGCTAGTGAAGGCAGGGGGCTGGACTCAATGACCCTGCAGGGTCCCTTCCAGTTCTAGGAGATAGGTATATATTATATTATACAACATACCATCAAAACAAATACCTTTCAGCTTTGCTAATTTCTAAAATACTATGCCTTAAATGCTCAGATGATGACTCTCATCCTGTGGATGTCCATTTCTGTTTTACATGTAACATTCAGGGTCACTATAACTGTCAAAATATGAAATACGTGTCATGTTGAAACTAAAACTGTATGCACCACATACCAGGTGGAGGCAATTATTAGTGCCTGGTCATCTGTAAAAAAAAAAAATGTCTAAAAAAAGATAGTTAAAGAAGATGTATTAGGTTAAGCGATACAGGAAAGATTGTGAAACTCCTCCCATTACGTATAATCAGAGTTAGGGGTAGGCACAGAATTTTCAGACAGTCTGACTGCTGCAGCTGCTGTCTTTCAGAGGGGATAATGAGGTGTGTACTCTTTGCTTCTGCATTATTAACTGATGAAAAAACTGATTAAACCTAGTTATTGGATATCTCATGTTTTTAATTTATGCTACACCCACAGCAAAAGGGAAGTGAAGACATCTAAAAAAAATAAACATAATAAATGGAAGAAAGAGGAAGTAGATAGTTATGGATATAAATCTTGTGGGGGGAAAAGACCACCACCTTATTGATTTATGATCAGATAGCCTGAGGCACCTGTATCTTATACAAGCATATATGCAAGGAGAGACAGCATAGACCCCACGCAAGAGGCAGGCTGCTGCTCTGCCCTTTACAAATTTTACCAAGCTTATAAAGGTTAAAACCGCAAAACATAACACGCTGGTTACATATGTTATTTGCCTTATCTGGACATTTCAATATTGCAGATCAACAAGCTATCCTATTTCCATTCCATATTGGGTTTGTCCTGTTATTCTTCTTTTGCAATCATGCTGATGGTCTAACTGTTCTCTAATAACCCCCTACCTGCAGTTACATTTTGCAAAAGCCATTACCATACTGACACAAGCTGAGCTGACACTTATGGGCCACTCATGATCCTGTTTCCAGTTCCCCTTTCCCTTAGTTTCCTCATACCCTAGCGACCTTTGTGTAGAAAAAAGAGAAAACAAGTTAGGACTCTTGCTATTAGCTGAAGGCTTTTGGGCCTACTTCTCAGCAAATAGCCTGAGGCCTTGGGCAGGGTCGGGTTTTCCCTATCAACTCCCTCCTTCTGGTGTCAGAAGCTAGGAACTGTAGGAAATTCATAAGGGAAGCCAAGAGACAATGAGAAATCTGTGGCCAGCAGAGTTAAGGACAATAGGGAGGTTTTAAGTATATTAGGAACCAAAAGGATCCTGACAATGGTACTAGATGGAAACAGTAACATCATCAATAATACTTCAGAAAAAGGCAGAAATATTCAGTAAATATCTGTTCTGTATTTGGGAGGAAAACAGATGCTAGGGTTGTATCATGCAACACTCTTCCCATCCCACTAGTATCTCAGGGTCTGCAGGGGGTCAGTCAGACTGCATAGGGAGTGTGAGAGCAGGAAAACCATGGATCAGGGGCCTCTGCTTTCTTTTTCCACTGTCTGGCCTCTTGACACAGACTAGCAGAGGGTCAAGAGCAGCTGTCATGTCTGTTATACAGCACCCTTCACAAGGAAGCATTTGACCCTTTGCAACCTAGATGTTATTGGAGTTAGATTGTGTAGCGATTTCATATGTCCAACAGGGACCAGATTAGCAAAAGCAGATCTGTGATACATGCATTTGACAGGATTTTGACCCATCTATTGAGGGACTCCCACCTACTGCTCCTCTGTATTATCTCTGTGAAGTTAAACACCAAATGCAGGGAGGCCCGGGTTCCTTTTAGCCTTTCTATTTCTAGCGCGTGTTGTGTTCCGAGATTGTGCCTTCACGTCCAGATGGAAAGCAGAATATGGGGGCACTCAACTCTTGCTCTCACCAGGAGAATGGGCAAACAACTAGGTACATGAATTCCCTCCACTCTGCCTCACTTTTCTAAAGCTGCATGTCCCAGAGAAAAGTGCAAGACCCTGTAAAAAGCAGTTGCACCATAGCCCTGTAGATTTGAAGTGACTATTATGTCTGACCTAGTCTGACCTCTCCCAGCGATTCCTGCCTCAAACACACAACAGATCTTTGAGACACCCAGCCCTAAACTAAAGATTCCAGGTGATGGAGTGTCCTCCTCATCCCTAGGTAAGCTGTAACCCGCCTCGAGGAAAGTTTCCTTGTAACCCGCAGGAGCTGGGGTGGACTTGAAGCAGCGGGGTGTGTACCCTTCTCAACCCCTTGGCTTTTATTTCTTTATTTTTAGTATTTGCAATTGTGATATTATAACTGCATTCAACAGATTCCTCCCCAACAGCTCAAACTGCTGCATAATTACAGGGGCATGTTCACTGCTCTGCGGTAATAGCTGTTGGGACATTTTAATTATATGCTCCGTTTCTAAGCGCTGGACGTGTATGGAGGTATGCCAACCTGCCATCCTGGGAGTAAACCAGTTTGTAAGCTCTTGGCATTTTTGCTCCTAGTCACAATTAGCGTGTGGCTGAGCAACTGTGCATGTAAGCAGAAGCGAGCTCACGGGACAAAAGCGTAACATGAGCCATTCAGCACCTATTGTAGCTGTCAATGGAGACATCTGAAAACTAAAATATCATGAGAATTATCCTATGTGCCTGAGCCAAGAAGCCCTTGGTAGGCTTAGACTCAGGAGGGATGAGCTGGGGTGTTCTCTCCACACATGGGGGTAACTCAGATCCCCAGGGAAATCAAAGGGGCCTTTTTACCTCAGCTGTCAAAGACGTAGCAGGCGAAGCCCATTCTCCTTTTCCCAGCATGTGCCCATGGACAAGCACTGGCAGTGTCACATTACAGAGGTTCATACAGGTATCTCCCTGGTCTTTCTTCAGGAGGGTTGTGCTGTTCATTTTGCTTTGAGCATCATGGTCACATGAACCCAAACTCTCAAAAGTAGAAGTCAGCTACCGCCCTCACCCTTCCTGGTTCATGTCTATGGATGTGTCTGCTAGGCATGTTTTACTCTCCATCTTCTAAACCATGAGCAAATCACTTCCCCATGCAGCCCGGCTAACACCAGGGGCATTACTTGCCCATCCACTCTGTGCCCTGGGGATGCAGCTGTCCTGTGCTGAAGACTCCCATGGAACCAAAAAGAGGGCTGCATAGGGCACCCAAAAATTTGGGGCACTCCTGGGTCTTAGTGTCCACCCTTCTGGTTCTTCCTATCCCTGTTCTGACCCTTCCTGTAGGCTCCCACAGCGGGCTGCTGCAGCCTGGTGAGTCTTCCTCCGGAGGGGATCTAGTAACTGAAAAGTGAAAAAGCCTCCAGCCTGACAACCCTGTTAGCACAACACTGAAACTGTTAAAAGAGCCATTCGCGTAGTAATGAAGCCATGTAACAGCATTTGCCAAAACCCAGATAGATACTATCAGTTTCTGAATTTACTGACCAAACCAGTTGTCCATCACTGTCATTTACTCCGAACATGTCAGTCTACAGGACCTTAGTTTAAAATTTGCTTTAAAATATTTCATTAGTGTGTAGCTGAAGATGATAAAAATCACATCTCTAAAAAATCTTTGCAGAGATTTTTAGATGCACAATCTTTAGCCTTAAACGATTGGATCTTCGGACATAGGTTTTTTTAACTAAATCCTTCAAAAGACCCCCCTGATCTAAGATACACGTTAATTGTAATTACTGTGGTACAAAAAACCTGCTTCCAAAATCTTCCTGTCCTTCCCTTTCTCCCTTCACCCCAGAGCCCTTAAAAAGGGACAATACCCCTTTCCTGCCAGATAGCTGAACAAAGGAATTTTCCTTTCTTTACTTCTGACTATCCTATGAACTAGTTTTAAGAGAACCCACTAGCAAAATCAGTACCTAGTAAGATATAAAATCCTTTGTTCATTGCTTTTAGAAAAAGGGAAACTAATTTACTGTGTGTGATCTCCATAACAACAGACATGTTTATGAAATTGCACCAACTTTAGAAAATATCTTTCCAAAGATTTTAGAGATAACATTATTATGAACACACTAAACCCCTGCAACTGATTAATTTAAAATAATGTCGGTTTCAGTGAGTTAAATATGTAGTAATCTGGAATGATTTATTTAGGAAGGCTTAAGAGTACATTTAAAATATAAGATCAGCTTAGAAATACTGATTAAGAAAATGTAAAACGGAGCAGAGCTGCATCATGTATTCCACAATATTGTATTCAGCAAGACACTGACTTGCCCTTACTACAAAGTTTTTTTGCAAATAAATCTGACAAATTCAGGGTATAGCAAAAAACCTGTGACTGACATTTTTATTCCCAAGGTTACTGCTTTTAATTAGGTACCTTCTTCATGTCCGGTCTTCATCATCTGGCATGCAGTGGAAAATATGATCCATTTTCTTTAGAAAGAAATTGCAGAAGAGTGGTTTTTTTCAAATGTCATTTGCTTCATTTGGGTTCAGGGATTTGGTTGGAAGGAGGATGATCAGGGATGGGCAGGGAAGAGACGAGGGAGACAGTAGGGAGAGGACAGGGCCTGGGACGCAGCAGGAGTGGAGTATGGGTGGGGCCACAGGCAGAAGAAATGGTCTGGGGAGCTGGCCTCCCCAAGCAGCAGCTTCACCCACCACCCATAGCAGCAGGTAAGAGCAGGTCGGCTCCCGCACACCCAGCACATGCTAGTCTCCTTAGGCAGGGGCCATATTCACACAGTCGAATGCGCCGATGCCTTGCATTCTGTGTGAGGGAGAGGGTACGGGGCTCTCTGTGGTGAACTGTGACTCTCTGCCGCTGTGAGACAGCCAGGTGACTCTGTATCCTTTGCTGCCTCATCCCTCCCCTCCCGGGCTACCAGCCCAGGCTGTCATTGGGCATAGGGGCACTAGTTTAATAATACTGTGTAGGGCCCCATAAATCCTAAGGGTGGCCCTGCAAATGGGACAGTGAGGTGTTCAAGGACAGCAGAACTGGTCCTTGGGGTTCAAGCTAATCGATCTATGGAGATGAATCTGATTGGCAGCCATGGCCAGCTAGGACTGGCTCCAACCTTGAGTCACAGTAAGTAAAACGTTGGAGAGCATTTCACTGAAGTGCAAGATGCTAGTTCTTTCCTACGATTCAATCGAGTGATGCCTAGACCTGATACGCCAGAGGAGAAACTGCTGGCTTCTCTGCAGTTATTCAAGATCTGCAATGGCGTAAGTATTAGTAATGTCCAAACACTGTGCAGCTAGTGCACACACAACTTGAATATATAAAAAGAGTCAAAATTAAAAAACAGGCATTTGCTTTCTATTTTTCAGTGCAACTGGTCAATTTATTTCTATTCTAACAATTTAGCTGAAGCCCACTTTATATTCCAGTGACATGTGGGGATGTATGTTAAAGAGTAAGGCCTCTGCTTTTCAAAGCCTTCAAGGATCCTGCAATTAACTGGCAGAAAAATTAAAAGTCAAAAAGATTTTCCTCAAACCCCATAATCCTGACTAAGCTGGATATTTAACTGCTAATGGGGATAACTATATATATTTTATGAGTATGACTTAAAATTCCCTAAATCTGGCTTTAGCATCATATTAGTTTGCTGGCTTTCACGTTTATAGATTCCAACACCAGAAGGGACCATTATGATTATCTGGTCTGATCTGCTGTACAACTATATTGTATTAGTCATAGAACTTCCCCAAAATAAGTCCTAGAGCAGATCTTTTAGATTCAAATATTTAAAACCAAAGAATAGTCTAAAACTGAAGTAGCACCCAGAGCATTCCGATAGACTCATTTCCACCAGCCAGGAGCGGCGCCAGGGTTTTGGCGCCCTAAGCGCAGGGCCGGCTCGCCGGTCCCGCGGCTCTGGTGGACCTCCCGCAGGCTTTCCTGCGGACTGTCCGCTGGTCCCGCGGCTCTGGTGGACCTGCCGCAGGCATCCCTGCGGATGCTTCACTGGAGCTGCGGGACCAGCGGACCCTCCGCAGGCACGCCTGTGGGAGGTCTGCCAGAGCAATCTGCCACCCTCCTAAATCCTGGCTCCCTCGCCTAAATGGAACGCCGGCCCTGCCACCAGCATTAACCTAGAGTATTTTCCATGGCATGAGATGGATTTACTCCAGATTAACAGTGGTGCAAGTGAAAACAGAATCTGGCTAAGTCATGGCATCATCATATAAAAGCCACTTTGGAAGTAGTGGGTGATTCTGAGAAAGCCTGGGGAATATTTTGAGGATTTGCAGAGGAAACAACCACCAATAACTATCACAAGAAAATAGAAGAATACTAAGATCAGTATGAAGTAGATTTGCTGCAGTGTAGTTAGACTCAAGGATGAAATAAGGCAATTAAAAGAAGGGAATTTCTGTGTACGGGGCATGATTTTATGAGTTAAAATGTATAAATTCACATGCATGACACTATTGAGGGAGGAAAGTGCCTACACAATGTCTAGCTGTAACAATACAGATCTGATATTACAGACACTGCAGCCCAGCGGAGCACTGCTCTTGATTTCAGGAGGAGCAAACTGCGTTTGCATTGTTTCTATCATTGCATTTTTTTTTAATCTTTTTATCATCATCAAGAAACACTTAAAAAGGCAGCCATTAAAAATACAATAAAGGTTCATCCACGCCTCCAGGGCAATCTATGCTGCAAGGGATTCCTATATGGGAAAGCGTAGCCAGCTCTCCCCCTATCTTATATGCTGTGAATCTGCCCCTTAGAGCTGTTTAAAAGCAATCCCACAAACACCCTGGACAGGTGTGAAGGATTTCCCAGTTCAGGCAGACTTAGAATCACTGAACAGCCATTTTGCAGAATGGTACCAAAAAGCTTCCTCAGAATCAGTTCTCATTTTATCTTCAAGTTACGGTTTGTTTTCACTTCTCTCCACGTTACAGTATTTTACAATTTCTCTGCTATTGATGTAACATCTTTTCCTCAGGCCCCATCCTCAGCGATTCCTTCCCAGGCATCTCGTTAATTCCCCATCAGGTCCCTCTTCCTTCACATTAGTGGGACGTTTCCAGTCAGGTATTCATCAGTTGGCTTTAAACCCCCATTCTCTGGTTCACTGTGAACAGTCAGTTTCCGCAGGGTTTTATGGTGATCTGTGAGACACACATTGACCCTGGTGCTGTCAGAGCAAGTTGCCACCTTCTGTCAGGATGCCTCGTCACGTCTCTTCCCGGGAGCAGGATTAGTGTGTACAGGGCAGCCACCCTTGTTTACTGTGGCCGAGGGTCAGTCCTGTGCAGAGAGCTGGGCCATGCAGCCCTTCCATCTCACCGAAACGTGGCGTAACGCTGGCCCTGCGCACAGGCAAATGGACCCTCTGCCATCACCTTGCCTGAATCCTCTTCCACCAGGAAAGGCCAGGGCACTGCTGTGCTGTTACTGTGCAGGCTGGGTCTACGCCTGCAGCGTCTGCAGACAGCCCCTCACAGGGAAGGTCCCAACTTGGGAAATTACCTTGAGAGCTCCACCCTGAACTGCCTGAGGTGCTTTGAGGACAGCACCAGCACAGGGAGCACTGAAAAGGAGGGAGGAGGCGTGAGCCCAGCCACAAGCCTGCAAAGATGGCAAGAACCTTGATTTCCATGGGAGCTGAGGATGCTCAGCAACTTGTCAGACTGGGCCAAAGATAATGATATGACTGTAGATAAAGGATTTCATCATTAGCAAAACATTACATGGCCATTTTCATGTGCAACATCATTGCTCTGTTTCCTCTTGTTTGGGCCCCGATCTGGCGGAAGCACACCTGTCAGAACCAAATTGGCATCCCTCTTCAGAACAAATTTTGCTCGGAGAAGCCCTTCCAAAATTCCCCATGCAAGACTCCTACACTGCTTTGCATTCACACTGCCATCCTCTGCACTACGTGCATCTTAGTTATTGTGCCTTGCACTAGATTGTAGGCACCTTGGGTTAGACACAAGCCCTCCTCACTGGTTTGTGAAATGTCAAGGATGCTGTTGGCATGCACAACATGTAAGCAAACAGGCACTAAACTTGCCTGAGGAGCACTGTCCTTGGGCTGCTCCCACTTACTCTTGTCTTGTGTGAATGCTTTTTGTGAAGCTGCATACAAAGTGCTATTGTGGTGATAAGTGCCACTTGACAAAACGAGGCACAGAGGCATTTGCCTAACTCTAGCCAAAGATCCAACAAAGGATTTTATACAAACATCTTTTGAAAATGTGGCACAGAGAAGGCTGGGTCGGGCACGGAATACAGCTGGGCAAAGATGAATAATACAGCTTTTTACACTGGAAAGTTTTCCGAGGTCTTGGATGAAATTTCTGGTCAAAATGAGAGAGAGGGAGAGAGACACCCACCCCAGAATAACCAATAGCTATTCAGAAGAATGATGTGGTCATCCCCCCATTCCCGCAATTCCTTACATCTCCTTGTCAATTGCTGGAAATGGGCCATTTTCATTACCATTAAAAACAGTTTTTTCTCTCTCCTGCTGATAATAGCTCACCTTAATTGATCACTCTCCTTAGAGTGCGTATAGTAACACCCATTGTTTCATATTGTGTGTGTGTGTATATCTTCCCACTGTATTTTCCACTGCATGCATCCGATGAAGTGGGGCTGTAGCCCACAGAAGCTTATGTTCAAATAAATTTGTTAGTCTCTAAGGTGCCACAAGTACTCCTGTTCTTTTTGCAGATACAGATTAACACGGCTACTACTCTGAAACTTGTAAAACCTAGGTCTCCCAAACCCCATGTGAGTGTCTTAGCCACCAGTTTAGTAGATGTGCTAGGAGCTCATGCTGTCTCTCACTCTTTGTGTAAAATAATTGGCAAGGGCTAGTTTTCTCTCATGAGGAGCAAAAATGAATTTTGAAATGTCAACATTTTTCATGAAGAAGTATTGTTGTTTTCCAGCCAGCCTTATTACAGTGCGTGTTGCACCAAAACCAGCAGCCAACAGATTCAGTGTGGGTGAGATCCCATAATGGCACAGTGAATAGGTAAGACTGGTAGCACAACTCCAAGAAGATGCTTTGCCATGGGTAAGGCAGAGCAAATCATTCATTTGGAGAATCATCTGTTTTACTGTTCACCGTGTAGGTGTGAAAGGCAATTTCCCTGCATTTGCCAAGGAGTCAGTTAGATATAATCACCTTTAAAAACAAACACTCTTCATTTCACATATTTCAAGGCTTATTATAAGATTGAGACATTACGTGAGAGGTATATATAAAACTCGAACTATATGTTCACCTTATGAATCAGATATATGTCTTTCTATGTGTGTGTGTATATACACACACACACACACACACACACACAATATCTATGTGAATAATCTATCTAGTTCCTCTAATGTAATGTCTCATATCCATACATTGGACGGATAGGCTTGCAGAAGTATCCAGAAGTTTGACCATTGGAACTGCAAAATGATTTAAACCTACTTTTTGTTTTCCCTCCCTTCTGGTTCTTAATTAACAAATAGGAGACAACAGGTTACTTTGCCTAGGACCGGGGGCAGTTACTCTAGTCTGTTGCCAGGCAAGGGTTCTCCTGTGCTAGGCCAAGAGACAGAAGTCTCATCTGTATGCAAGTCTTAGCTATGGGAAGCTAACAGTTGGACAATTTCTGATCAAACATTCCAGCTATCCGGTCCTGAAAATTGTGTATTTTAGCTTTAGTTTAATAAATGCTTCCCAGAAAAGATGTCCCACCTGTTGGGATGGGCCCATAATCTCTCATTCTCTTTCACTCCAAGAGGAAGTTTAGGATGGGAATATGCATAAGGGTGATCACAGCCAGACAATTAAAAGGGCAGAGAGAACGCTTGTCACATTTTTAAAGTGTATTTTAATGTCTACACTTACAATAGATTCTTAGAGCACAAGGCCAGAAGGAATGAATAGATTATCTGATTGGCTCTCCTATATCTCACAGGCCATTAAATTTCACCCAGTTACCCTGGTACTGAATCTTACTCGTAATTTCTCTGTGATGGATCAGTTTTCAGATTTATTCCCCATAGGAAATCATTTATCAAGTCACTTTTGAGTGCAAATCATGGCAGTTCTTATGAGACTTGCCACATTGGGTCTGACCAATGGTCCATCTAGCCCAGTATCCTGTCTTCCAACACTGGCCAGTGCCAGGTGCTTCAGGAGGAAAATGAACAGACCAGGTAAAGATCAAATGATTCATCCTCTGTTGTCCACGCCCAACTTCTGGCAGTCAGAGGCTGTGGACACCCAGAGCAGGGGTCGCATCCCTGACCATCTTCACTAATATCCATTGATGGGCCTGTCCTCCATGATCTTATCTAATTCTTATTTGAATCCAGTTATACTTTTGGTTTTCACAATATCCTCTGGCAATGAGTTCCACAGGTTGACTGTACATTGTGTGAAGTACTTCCTTATGTTTTAAATCTTCTATTTATTTTATTGGGTGATCCCTTAATCCTTGTGATATGTGAAGGAGTAAAGAACACTTCTTTATTCACTTTCTCCATACCCCATTCATGATTTTATAGACTTCTATCACAGTTGGGTAAAGACGACTGTGCAGTATTAGAGATTTGTTTCTTATATCATCTTCTGATTTCACAGAAACAATTTAGAACTTGTTAAAAAAAAGGAGAGGTCCTGTTCTCTGCCAGCCCAGAGAATCTATTGTTATTAGAAATCAAGTTAAGGAATTCTAGCAATGACAAATGAGCCCTCATACCATGTTCATTCTAGATATAGCTACTTTAATTCATGCAAAATCAAAGCTCATTATGTCTAGTTATAGCAGCAAAGAGTCCTGTGACACCTCAGACTAACAGACGTTTTGGAGCATGAGCTTTCATGGGTGAATACCCACTTCATCGGATGCATGATGAAGCGGATATTCACCCACGAAAGCTCATGCTCCAAAACGTCCGTTAGTCTATAAGGTGCCACAGGACTCTTTGCTGCTTTTACAGATCCATACTAACATGGCTACCCCTCTGATATGTCTAGTTATGATTCTCAGACCCTGACAAGCTACATGCACAGGCTGAGAAGCACATCTTCATGCTGAGTGATTATATGTGGTGGCTGTGATAAAAGGAGCTATCAACAGGAAATATCAGCTCAGCCAATCCTCCGGAGATTGGAATGTTTCTTAACTGGGTTTCCCTGCTTGGCTAGTAAAGGCTCGGAGAGACTGAATTAGAATGGAAAGGTCAGGTACAGCAGCGAGTTCTCTCCAGTTTAACACTTCTTGATAAACGAAAGTAATTGAAAGGATGAGATGAAAGATGCAGGGAGACCTCACAGTTCAATGAAGGTCTGATTAGTCCCAAAGAGACAGACAGATAGCAAAGTGTGGCCTATAAGTTAAGGCAATAATGCAATGAGCCTACAAGGCCTGTAAGACAATAGCTTAGCTAAACTAATTAAGGCATAAGACCCCAAACTCTTTAAGGATAAGTGGCTAACCAAGAGCAACCCTAAATCACAAGACCTCAAAAGGTAGAATGCTGTAATGACTAACCTGCTGATAGGTAGCCAAGAGATCTAGTCTATACCAGCTTGGGATATTTTATGTTAGGGACATCAGCAGATGTCTGACCACAAGAATGCCATGGTAATTAATTAACATATATGCTAATAAGTTTGAGGTAAAATGATTAATAGCCTATGGGAGTAGGGCACCTTAATGTCAGTAGGTTGAAGAATTACACATAAGGAAAAGGGGCTGACCCTAACCCTAACCCCTTTGTTCTTTTGCTGGGGGCCTGAAGGACATTCACCAGCTCACTGCTGCGGCAATGTGCTGGCTGCAAACTTAGGTAGCAACGATCACAGATATCTATCTACCCAAGCCATATGGAAGAAGATGACTGCCACTGCACATTGAGTGGATGTTTTCAGGGAACTATCCACAATGACTCCAAGATCTCTTTCTTGAGTGGTAACAGCTAATTTAGACCCCATCATTTTATAAGTATAGTTGGGATTATGTTTTCCAATGTGTACTATTTTGCATTTATGAAAACTGAATTTCATCTGCCATTTTGTTACCCAGTCATCCAGTATTGTGTGATCCTTTTAAAGCTCTTTGCAGTCTGCCTGGGACTTAATTATCTTAAGTAATTTTGTGTCCTCTGCAATTTTTGCCACCTCACTGTTTATCCCTTTTTCCAGATCATTTATGAATATGTTGACTAGAACTGGGCCCAGTATAGACCCCGGGGACACCACTATTTACCATTCTCCTTTCTAAGAACTGACCATTTATTCCTACCCTTTGTTTTCTAACTTTTAACCACTTACTGATCCAGGAGAGGACCTTCCCTCTTATCCCATGACAGTTTACTTTGCTTAAAAGCCTTTGGTGAGGGAGCTTGTCATAGGTTTTCTGAAAATCTAAATACACTATATTCTCTGCATAGCCCTGGTCTACATGCTTGTTGACCCCTTCAAAGAATTCTGGCAGATCGGTGAGGCATGATTTCCCTTTACAAAAACCACGTTGACTCTTCCCCAACAAATCATGTTCATCTATGTGTTGGACAATTTTGTTCTTTACAATAGTTTCAACCAGTTTCCCCAGTACTGAAGTCAAGTTTATCAACCTGTAATTGCTGGGGTCACCTTTGGAGCTCTTTTTAAAAATTGACTGTAGTATAGCTAACGTGACACCATTTGTTATAGAAGCTGATTTAAATGGTAGGTTACAGACTACGGTTAGTAGTCCTGTAATTTCACATTTGAGTTCCTACAGAACTCTTTGGTGAACACCATCTGATCCTGGTGACTTACTGCTGTTTAGTTTGCCAATTTGTTCCAAAGCTTCCTCTAATGACACCTCAATCTGAGACTGTTCCTCAGATTTGTCACCTGAAAAGAATGGCTCAGGTTTGGGAATTTCCCTCACATGGACCTAGTGGGTACTGGAAAATTACAGATGGTGGAGTCTCTCTAAACTACATTCAAGTAACTAATCCTGAAACTGTTCTTGTTATTGGGCAAGTGTCACTACTTAAGATTGGAAAGAAAAACTTCTATATTATAAAATGATTGCAATTATGACAAAAGGAAATACCTAATTAAAATAAGAAACATCTTCACACTAAATTTCCCAAAACCTCTATCTTACCTTGTCCTTTCTATATTGTGCATATTGCATATCTCACAACAGCACAAGAACGTAGTGTTTGTCTCATTCTTCTCACAATGTGAGATTCTATCTAATACACGTGGTTCAAATAAAAGCAGCTAAATTTAAGTTGAAAAAAAAAAAAAATCTTCAGCCGTGAAGACCAATGCAAAAGATTTCATTTAGTTTCTCTGCAGTGACCTTATTGTCCTTGAGTGCTCCATTAACACCTCGATCATCCAGTGGCCCAACTGGTTGTTTAGCAGGTTTCATGCTTCTGATATACTTGAACATTTTTTGCCATACTTTTTGAGCCTTTGTCTAGATGTTCTTCAGATTTCTTTTTGACCTTCCTAATTATATTTTTGCTCTTCATTTGCAACAGTTTATGCTCCTTTCTATTTTCCCAACTGGGATTTAACTTTTCAAAGGATGGCTTTTTGCCTCTCACTGCTTCTTTTACTTTGTTTTTTAGCCACAGTGGTTCTTTTTTGGTTCTCTTACTTTGTTTTTAATTTGTTATATTCATTTAAGTTGAGCCTCTATTATGGTGTCTTTAAAAATTTTCCATGCAGCTTGCAGGGATTTCACGTTTGATGCTGTACCTTTTAATTTCTCTTTAACTAACCCTCTCATTTTTTGTGTAGTTCCCTTTTCTGAAATGGAAAGGTGCAGTGTTGAGCCACTGTGGTGTTTTTCCCACCACAGGGATATTAAATTTAATTCTACTATGGTCACTATTACCAAACAGTCCAGCTCGATTCAACTCTGGGACCAGATCCTGTGCTCCACTTCCAGGGGCGGGTCTAGACATTTTGCCGCCCCAAGCATGGCGGCATGCCATGGGAGGCGCTCTGCTGCTCGCTGGTCCCGCGAGCCTGCGGAGGGTCCTCTGGTCCCGCGGCTCTGGTGGACCTCCCGCAGGCGTGCGTGCGGGGGGTCCACTAGTCACCCGGCTTTGATGGAGCCACAGGACCAGCGGACCCCCCACAGGCACGCCTGCGGGAGGTACACCTGCAGGAGGTCCACCAAAGTCGCGGGACCAGCGGACCCTCCGCAGGCATGCCACTGAAGGCACCCTGCTTGCCGCCCTCCCGGCAACTGGCAGAGTGCCCCCCGTGGCTTGCCGCACTAAGCATGCGCTTGGCGTGCTGGGGCCTGGAGCTGCCCCTGTCCACTTCAGACTAAATCAAGAATTCCCTCTCCTCTTTTGGGTTCAGGATTAGCTGCTCCAAGAAGCAGTTATTTAAGGTGTCAAGAAACTCTTTCTGCACTCTGTCCTGAGGTGACATGTACCCAGTCAATATGAGGAGAGTTGAAATCCCCCATTTTGATTGAGTTTTTTTATTTTAATAGCCTCTCTGACCTCCCTGAGCATTTCACAGTCACTGGCACCATACTGGTCAGGTGGTCAGTAATAGATCCCTATTGCTATATTCTTATTATCAGAGCACGGAATTACTATCCATAGGAATTCTATGCTATAGCTTGGTTCATTTAAGATGCTCACTCATTCTGTATTCTCTCTACCTGCTTTTCTGGATCAAAGTGTTTGGGACTTTGCTAACTGTATCAAAACAATTCAGGAAAAGCTTTGTTATCCGGCATGTTAGGGGATGCGGGGTGGGGGAGTGCCAGTTAGTAAAAAATTCTAGTTAACTAAGAGTTTACTTACCAATGGATTACCAATTTTCGAAGAATTAGAATACAATAAAATGAATAAACATTCTTATTCTTACCCTTTTCAAGATGTATACAAATACTGATTTTGTTTTAATGTCAACACAACTCTTATGCTTCTCTCCTTTGCTTTACAATGGTATTTTGGGTGCCATAATGGTAAGGTGGCATTGATATTTTATGATAAACACAGGGTTATAAACTGACCGATCACAATGACAGATACAAACAGAAAGAACAGCATTTGGCTCTTCTCCGCTAACTCGAGCCTAGTCTGACTGTTCTTGGAAATACTTGGGTCCCAAATAGCTTTGGCATCGGTCCCTGTTACTAGATTGAAGATTTGTATTGGGAGATATCAGAAATGCCAGTTTCTAGAGCTTTCTGGTTGGTAAAGTGTCGGATAACACAGCTTTTACTGTAGCGTGAGTTCCTAAATGTCAGTTTTGCAACAATACACAGCTCAACAGTAATTCTGATCTTACTGAGCCTGATCTTGGGACAAGAACCTAGCAAAGTAAAACTATTTCCTCATGTTTATTCCCCCTCCCCGCCACACACACACACACACACACACACACACACACCTTCTTGTCAACAGCTGCAAATGGACCATTTTCATTACCATGACAAAAAGTTTCTCTCTCTCCTGCTGGCAATAGCTCACCTTAACTGATCACTCTCTAGATATATGCCATCATGTGCCAGCAATGCTCTTCTGCCATGTACATTGGCCAAACCAGACAGTTTCTACGTAAAAGAATAAATGGACACAAATCAGACATCAAGAATTATAACATTCAAAAATCAGTAGGAAAACACTTCAGTCTCTGTGGCCACTCAATTACAGACCTAAAAGTTGCTATATTACAACAACAAAAAACTTCAAAAACAGACTCCAATGGGAGACTGCTGAATTGGAATTAATTTGCAAAATGGACACCATTAAATTACGCTTGAATAAAGACTGGGAGTGGAGGGGTCATTACACAAAATAAAATTATTTCCTCATGTTTATTCCCCCCCCACACACATGCACACACTCTTCCTCACACCTTCTTGTCAACTGCTGCAAATGGATCATTTTCATTACCACTACAAAAAGTTTCTCTCTTCTGCTGGTAATAGCTCACCTTAACTGATCACTCTTGTTAGAGTGTGTAAGGTAACACCCATTGTTTCATGCTCTCTGTGCATATATAGATCTTCCTACTGTATTTTCCACTGCATGCAACCAATGAAGTGGGCTGTAGCCCACGAAAGCTTATGCTCAAACAAATTTGTTAGTCTCTAAGGTGCCACAAGTAGTCCTGTTCATTTTGCATATACAGACTAACATGGCTGCTACTCTGAAACCTAGCAAATTTCAGAGTGCTAATTGGGGAAGCTAAATCAGCCATGTAATCAATATACAATCAACAGATCAGGCAGCGGGTTTTAATTGTTCCATATGGGCTAGGGTGGTGGAACTCAGGGGAGTGGCTGGGAGGGGAACCTAGACCCACACTCTACACCAGCTTCCGGTCCAGGGAGCCTCAAACCAGTAGTTCAGGTCTATCCCTCGCAGACCTTACTGCTCCTGCCCTGGACTGTGCCCTCCCCCGCCTCTCTCAGGATCCCGTTCTCATCCTCATATCAGGGCATGTGACTGCAGGTTCATCCCCCTGTTGTAACCTCACCTGGTCTTGCCCAGGTGAGCTTCTTTCTCAAACAGGCTCATCCCTGGTTAGCTCCCCAGCAGGGGCTGCCTTATGTGAATTGACCTCTCTAGTCACTTTAACCCCACCCCCACTGGTATGGGGTGAATCACAGGGTGATAATCAAACTTTTGCTTTTCTCCTCATTAAATCTCTAATTGAGAAATTAGAGTGGAGATCTGCATTTCAGAGACAGAAACTGAACCGAGAATGTTAAGAGAGCTTAATTAAGAATAAGCATCTTTAAAATGCACTCATCTAAAAATAACTATTCTAGAATCTGCACAGGGAAATAGCTAGTGACCATCAGGAGTTTGGAGAACAGCTTCTTTGCTAGAACATGTCAAAATAGGAACATACATGCAGCTTTTAACACCAGCTCTACACAGCATTATACATGAAAAGGGGCACCCTGGAATTTCAAACAGCAGTGAAAAGAAAATATCACATCCTGTCTTCCTGGGTTCCTTGAAGTAAGGCATGGGTCATTTCCTCAGCTGTGGTAATTCCGGAGAAAATACAGCTTAAAAAAGGAACAACAGAATTCTACTCCAGGAAAACGATCCAGTGAATCTTTTCCCATTTACAGCCCTGTAAGGATCAAACAAATCCCTGCCCTTCCTTCATGCAGCCGGTATAACTAGAGGGGGCTCAGATTATTGCATGAGGCTTCTTTAGACACTACACTCTAGCTGGCCTGACAATAACTTATTAGTTCTCCCATAACATGTTTGACCACAAAGGTTCCTGAGGCCTTTCTCTCTATTAAAAGAGTTTGGTGCTTGCAAGGCATTTTAGAATCAGCCTTGGTGAAAGAAATTCTTCTTTCAGTTCTATTTTAGTCACCAAAGCAACTGCAAGCCAAGTGAAAGTAGATAAAAGCCCTTCAAAAATGAAAAACACTGGCTCATTCCTCTTCATTGGTCTCACTCCTGATCACAAACACTTCTCCCTTCATAAGAACACAATGGCACTTAATAACATAACATTTATTTTTCTCAAAATGGAAACACTTCACTGTCGGGGGATCGATTACACTGCCGTGCTATTCCAGTGATGTTTTCCTATCTGTAAATCAGAGCAATACTGAAATACACAGGGCCACAGGGTGCACATGGGCAGGAAAAAAAAGGAAAAGCGTATGATTACTGGGCTATTCTAAAAGGACTATTGACAAAAAAAATAATCATCATCACTGAGTGCTGCACTAAGCAAGCAGTCTGCGTGGAAAACAGGCTTCGTCTAAAATCCCACAAGGGTGGAGAGCTCGGGGTCTTCTCAGCTGGGTAAGAATTAAGCATATTTACAGGGAGTTCACCATTACTACTTCTAAAAGAGTCTCGCCCTCCTGCTTAGTCTTACACTCAGGCTAATGCATCAGAAACGGATTAGCAAGGCCGTGGGAGAATATATCCTTTCATTATGAACTCCTAAGCAGCGAATCTGAATTCTGGAAGGTGTACACCAGCTGTGCAGCAAAATTCCCTGGGTTTTGGGTGCTGCAAGGGAATTGCTGCAGCAGGTGCAGGGTTTTGAATGGATTCAATATGAAAAGAGAGCACAGAGACTTCTGGTAGACTCTGGCTAGCCCTCATAGGGATGCAGCACTCAGAGAGACAGCAGGGAGTCTTGGTGGCCTTTGTAGAAGATAGCCAGATTTTCAGTCCCTGTGCTCACGACAGTACAAGGCGGAGATACTCCCTACTATGTGTGTAAACACAAACACAGGTATCTTGTCTGCACACTGGAGTGTTACCTACATGCCATGTAGCCTGTCTGCCAGGGGTTGTTGGGAGCAAAAAGGGCCAGGTTCACTTATTTAGGGAATTCCTTCTCAAAACTTGAATTACACTAGCTTGATCCTCTACCCAGACACCTGGGAAAACTAAATACCCTCTGGGCACTTTTGACAGGCAGTACTTCCTCCTGGCAAGCACAGAGTCCAGTGGTTTAAAACAGAGTATCAAATTTGGAGGAAGGGGAACACCAAGTAAACTTGGGAAAGCCAGAATTGAATAGATCAACAATATTAGCTAGGTAAGATGCCACCCCCAGGGTGTCTTGGCAATAATCAAACTCCTCCTGCCTCTTGCCACACAGCCCCTTCCCCCACCCCCTGCTCTCCACTCACAACTGGTTGTCTAGGACTAGTGCAGCCCAGAATTGAGGGGGCACCGGGAGAGGGGGGGGTGTCATCTGCCCCAGTTCTAGTTGGTCTGCTGTGGGGACTCTGCCTCCTGATCTAACAGAAATAATTACAGCTTGGGGCCAGGTAGGGAGATCCACCCCCGGAATCACTCTGCTGCTCTTCTCTTCAATCGAAGCCCAAACCGCTCCAGTGCCATTACCTCAACCCTGTACTGAATCTTCACAGAGAACTCAGTCACTCACAGGACCCTGAAAAGAGACTCCACCCAGAAACACACTCCCCAAAAACACATTTTTCTTTTTTCCAGCCTTGTCAAAACTTCCTGACCCAGACTGTGGATCTGGTCAGGGTGAACCCTTGCCCGAGGAATGCTGGGTTCAGTTCACTCACTCTTTAATTTCCAACAGGGGTAATAAAGGTTCATCACCCCAAAACTTAACACTTAACTTTTACCAAAATGCCCCAGATAGGCACATAACTGAAATGCAAATGAGGCCTGACCCACTGTCATTTTCCCTTCGGTCACCAACAGGTGACAGCAGAGAGCTCTTACCTAAAGAGCTTCTGTCCACCCGGCGCCCTCAAGCTGTTCATCGACTGGTGTCAACAGCGAGCTCCCTATGGCCAGGCCACGGGGCTTGCTCATGGCTGCAGAGCCTTTCTGAAAAGGTGAGGCCAAGTTTCTGATTCTTTTGGCAGTTACATGGGCCAGACATAGCACAGGTTATTCAACAACACAACCCTGAATCCGCAACCTCTGAATCCAAGTCCTGGACACAATACTCCAGTTGACGCCTGATCAGCGCAGAGTAGAGCGGAAGAATTACTTCTCATGTCTTGCTTACAACACTCCTGCTAATACATCCCAGAATGATGATCGCTTCTTTTTGCAACAGTGTTACAAGGCTGATTCATATTTAACTTGTGGTCCACTATGACCCCCAGTTCCCTTTCTGCAGTACTCTTTCCTAGGCAGTCTTTTCCCATTTTGTATGCGTGCAACTGATTCTTCCTTCCTAAGAGGAGTACTTTGCATTAATCCTTATTGAATTTCATCTTATTTCCTTCAGACCATTTCTCCAGTTTGTCCAGATCATTTTGAATTTTAATCATAGAATATTAGGGTTGAATATTAGGGTCTGATTTGGATATGGATAGAGACCTCTTTAATGTCTTCAACGAAGTAAACACTAAGGGGAAATGTGTGATCATGGGAGACTTCAACTTCCCAGATATAGGGGGGGAACTTCGAGGAAAAAAACCAAAAAAAAGTTGCTTTGCAATTGATACTAGGGGTCGGGATTTTTCTGGACGTGGATAGCAGATGGATTCTTTACCAAGTATTGAAGTACTGACGGAGAGGGGATGCCATTTTGGATTTGGTTTTTTGTGCTGTAGCGTTGAGGACCCTCGTAGAAGAAATGGTGGTAGGGACAACCTGTTCAAGTGATCATGAGCTGATTTCAGTTCAAACTGATTGAAGGATAAACAAAGGTAGATCTGGGATTAGGGTTTGACTTCTCAAGGGCTAATTTTAAAGAGTTAAGGAATTAGTAGGAAGTGGATTGGACGGAGAACTTGTGGATTTTAAATGCGGAGGAGGCCTGGACTTACTTTAAGTCGAAGCTGCTGGGAAACTGTCGGAAGCCTGCATCCCAAGGAAGGGGGAAAAAAAACCAGGCAGGAGTGGTAGCTCCAGCTGGCATTGAAACAAGCATCTCAGAGAGGGGTAGGAAAAGCAGAAAGCTTACAGGGAGTGGGAAGAAAGGCGGATTAGCAGGGAAGCTTACCTTAGTGAGGTTCAGAACATGTAGCGGATAAATTGAGGAACTAAAAGCCGTGTAGAACGGACCTTGCAAAGGGAATTAAAGCAATAGTAAAACGTTCTACAGCCACATAAATGAGAAGAAAACAAATGAGAGAAAAGTAGGGGTCGTTAGTACACTGAGCGATGGAATGGAGCTTAGGATAACCTAGGCATGGCCAATATCATAAATAAGTACTTTGCTTCAGTCTTATAAAGGACTAGTGAGGAGTTTAGGGATGATGGAGGGGATGGTAAAACGGGAATGGAGGATATGGAGATGGATATTACCGCATTTGAGGTAGAGGGCCAACTTGAACAGGCGCTTAAGTGACAAAATCGGATGAGCCTGGGACAATCTCATCCAAGATATTTGAAGGAACTGCGTTGCGTGAAATTGCTGAGCCCGTTTATGGAATTTTTAACCAATCGGTAACTCTGGGGGGTTGACCGTACGACTGGGAATTGCTAACGTAGTTCCTATCTTCAAGAAAGGGGAAAAAAAGTCATCCGGGTAAACTATAGGCCTGTATAGCTTCACGTCTGTAGTTGTAAGCGTCTTGCGAAAAAATTTTTTAAAGCGAGAAAGTAGTTAAGACATTTTGAGGTCAATTGGGGAATTGGATTAATTTGCAACATGGATTTACTAAAGGTAGATCGTGCCCAACCAACCTGATTTCCTTCTTTTGAGAAGGTGACAGATTACTTAGACAAAGGAAATGGCTGGTTAGATCTAATTTACTCGATTTCAGTAAAGCGTTTGACATGGTTCCGCATGGGGAACTGTTAGTTAAATTGGAAAAAGCATGGGATGGAAGTGAAAGTTTGTAAGGGTGGATAAGGAACTGCGTTAAAGGAGGAGACTCCAGCAGGGTTCGTGCTGAAGGAGGAACTGTCAGGTGGAAGGAGGTTACTAGTGAGAAGTCCTCAAGGATTCGTTTTTGGGACCGGTCTTATTTAACCCCCTTTTCATTACTGACCTTGGCACAAAAGAGCGGGATGTGCTAATAAAGTTTGCGGGATGACACAAAGCGGGGGGGTATTGCTAACACGGAGAAGGACCTGGATTCTATACAGGAAGAGATCTGGATGACCCTTTGTAAACTGGAGTATAGTATAGAATGAAATATTAATTAGTGAAAAGTGCAAGGTATGCACTTAGTGATTTAATTAATAAGATTTTAGATATACATTGGACGCATCAGTTGGTAACAGAGGAGTGAGAAGGACCTGCGTATTGTTGATAGACAGGATGTCTATGAGCTGCAATGCGATATGGCCGTTTAAAAAAGCAATTGCGGTGTTTAGGTTGCATCGGGCGAACTTGTATTCAGCAAGTGTAAGGAGGGTGTTAGTACGTTATATAAGGCGCTGCGTGAGACCCCACCTGGAATATTGTGTGCAGTCTGGTGTCCATGTTTAAGGGAAGGATGGAATTCAAAACTTGGAACAGGTTTCAGAGACTAGGCTTACTGGGATGATCTGAGGAATGGACAACCTGCCTTATGAAGGAGACTTCAAAGGCTTGGCTTGTTTTAGCTAGCGAAAGAAGGCTGCGGGGATACTTGCTTGCTCTATATTAAATATATCAGGGGATTTAATGTTAGGGAGTGAGATGAAATTATTTAAGCTTAGTACTAAATCTGTAGGCACAAGGGACAAATGGTACAAACTGGATATTTGGAAGTTTAGGCTTGAAATTAGATTTGAGTTTTCTACCATTAGGGGAGGAAGTTCTGGAACAGCCTTCCGAGGAAGTAGTGGGGGCAATAAGACTTATCTGCGTTTAAGACTAGCTTGATAAGTTATGGAGGGGATATATGTGGATAGTTTAATTTGGGCAACTGATCTGGATTATCAGGCCAGATTAAGTCTGCTAATGGTCTGCTGGGGGATGTTGGGATGAATGGGAACTAGTACTTGCAGAGAATTCTTTCCTGGGTGCGGCTGGTGAGTTCTTGCCCACATGCTCAGTTGTAGCTGATCCGCCATATTGGGTCGGGGAAGGAATTTTCCTCCAGGGCGGATTTGGCAGGGGCCCTGGAGGTTTTTCGCCTTCCTCTGCAGCGTGGGCATGGGTGCTTGCTGGTGGATTCTCTTGCAGCATTGAGGTCTTTCAAACCACAATTTTGGGACATTCAAATAACTCAGTCATGGATTAGGGGTTGTTATTAAAAAGTGTATGGGTAGGGTTCTGTGGCCCTGCTTTGTGCAGGAGGTCAGGGACTAGATGATCATATTGGTCCCCATTCTGACCTACGAGTCTATGAAGAGACCTCAGGAGGTCAATCTACTCAATTCCCTGCTCAAAAGCAGGACAAACACTAACTAAATTTCATCTCAGCCAGGCTTTGTCAATCCTTAACCTTCCAAACACTTGCAACCTCTCCAGCTTGGTATCTGTCCGCAACTTTATAAAGTTGTTACTTCTAGGACATTATTCTAAATCTTGATGGAAGACCATTGAAAAGAACCAGACTCAGAACTGATCCCTGCAGGACCCCATTTGTTATGCCCTTCCAGTTTGACTGTCAACCACTGATAACTACTCTCTGGGAATGGTTTTTCAACCAGTTTTGCAGCTGCCTTATAGTAGCTCCATCTAGGTTGTATTTCCCTCGTCTGTTTATGAGAAGGTCATGCAAGACAGTATGAAAAGCTTTAGTAAAGTCAAGACATACCATGTGTACTGTTTCCCCCCAATCCAGAAGGCTTGTTACCCTATCAAAGAAATCTATCAGGTTTGTTTGACACAATTTGTTCTCTACAAATCCATGCTGACTGTTACTTATCTTCTATAAGTTTGCAAATTGATTTCTTAATTATTTGCTCCATTATCTTTCCGGGTACAGAAGTTAAGCTGACTGTTCTGTAATTCCCCAGGTTGTCCTTATTTCGCTTTTTATAGCTTGTAAAAAAGAGGACAAATATAGTGCCAGACTTCTGGAATCTCTCCGGTCTTCCAAGAATTTTCAAAGATATTTACTAATGGCTCAAATATCTCCTCAGACAGGTCCTTGAGTATTCTAGGATGCATTACATCACGCCCTGGTGACTTGAAGACATCTAACTTGTTTAAGTAATTTTTAACTTATTCTTTCCCTATTTTAGTCTCTGATCCTAGGACATTTTCACTGGTATTCATTATGTTAGACGTCCAATCACCACTAACCTTCTTGGTTAAAACCAAAACAAAGATATCTTTAAGCACCTCTGCAATTTACAAATTTTCTGTTATTATTCCCCATCTCCACCCTTCATTGAGTAATGGGCCTACCCTACCCTTGGTCGTCTTCTTGCTTCTAATGTATTTGTAGACTGTTTTCTTGTTACCTTTTATGTCTCTGGCTAGTTTGATCTTGTTTTGTGCTTTGGCCTCTCTCATTTTGTCCCTAGATATGTGTGTTATTTGTTTGTATTCATCCTTTGTAATTTGACCTAGTTTCCACTTTTCATGGGACTCTTTTTTGAGTTTCAGCTCGTTGAAGATCTCCTGGTTAAGCCATGGTGGTCTCTTGCCATACTTCCTGTCTTTCCTATGCAGTGGGATAGTTTGCTTTTGTGCCCTTAATAATGTCTCTTTGAAAAACTACCGTCTTCAATTGTTTTTCCCTTAGACTTGCTTTCCATGGGATTTTAACCTACCAACTCCCTGAGTTTGCTGAAGTCTGCCTCCTTGAAGTCCATTGTCTTTATTTTGCTGTTCTCCCTCCTACCATTACTTGGAATCATAAGCACGATAATTTCGTGATCATTTTCACACAAGCTGCCTTCCGCTTTCAAATTTTCAACCAGTTTCTCCTATTTGTCAAAATCAAATCTGTAACAGCCTCTTCCCTGGAAGCTTTCTCCACCTTCTGAAATACAAAATTGTCTCCAATATATTCCAAGAACTTTTTGGATAGTCTGCTCTGTTAATTTTCTAGATGTCTGATGGTTGAAGTCCCCATCACCAAGACCTGTGCTTTGGCTGATTTAATTAGTTGCTTAAAAAAAGCAAATGAAAAAACAGCAGTGGGAAAAGAAAGTGGCAGAGTTACAACTGTAAAAGCAGCAGAGAATCCTGTGGCACCTTATAGACTAACAGACGTTTTGGAGCATGAGCTTTCGTGGGTGAATACCCACTTTGTCAGATGCATGACATGTATTCACCCACGAAACTCATACTTCAAAACATCTGTTAGTCTATAAGGTGCCACAGGATTCTCTGCTGCTTTTACAGATCCAGACTAACACAGCTACCCCTCTGATACTAGAGTTACAACTGGCAGCATACCACAAAGACAGTACAAGTTTTCTGCTGTCCTTTGTCCTGTGTACAGCCCCGGTGCAGTGTGATAACCCCTGTATGCACACTACATAGCAATGGACTCTTGACAAAATAGGAACACATGGACTGATGAACGGAGCATTTCCGTTCTCTTCTCAGTCACCCTGCCAACATTTCCAAGCAAGCAATTTTTGCTTTTCAACTACTCATTAAAAGAAGAACTTATACTAGTTTCCACCATACATGAGACCAGAGCAGCAATGAGATGATGTCACAGGGAAAGCACCAGAACTGGAACTCATTATGGCAGAGATCTAGAAGCAGGATGGTTACTGCATGGCAAGGTACCTCACATGGTTTCTCCACATTTTCTGGGAGCAAGAATTGGTGCCACAGGATTTCCAGGATGCCAACACCTCTACAAACAGAGATGATTGAGAAAGCTGTGATAATCACTGCAGCATTTCCTTACCCTCTGTTCCTGGAAGAACTCTTGCACAGGTCATATTGACTAGACTTCACACCTACCCTGTGGAACCATCCTCCCAAGTCTCACTGTGGGTTTCAGTCAGAACAGAGCACTATAGACACAAATCTTCTCAGGTGGTTAGCTTCAGGGAAAGGGTCAGGAGCAAAATCATGGTCTTTGTATGATGCTCATTTACTTAAAGTGTTTGATCCTTTAAATTGTCAGGTGTCTCCAGGACCACCCAGAGTGTGTGTGAGGAGGGGCGAGTGGGGCAATTTGCCCCAGGCCCTGCAGGGTCCCCCATGATAATATAGTATTGCAACTTTTTTTTTTAATGGAAGGGGCCCCCAAATTGCTTTGGCTGTCTCTGGAAACTTATCCAAGTAATTATATGAAAAATATTGACCAGTTCTGGGCCCAGGAATGACTGCTGCAGAACCTGACTAGATATGCTTGCCCAATTTGGCATGATGCCAGAGATAACCGATTGAAAGACCATCCTCAGAGCAGTTATGCACCCATCTTTGAATAATTTCCATAGTTTTGTTAGGAGAATGCCATGTGAAATGTGACAATAGCCTTACTAAAAATAAAGATATCTCACTTCTACTGCTTCCCCCACACCCCATGCAGTAGGCCAGTAACTCTGTCAAAGACGGAAAGTCGGCTGGTTTGGCCTCATTTGTTCTTGATAAATCCATGCTGGCGATTCCTTAAAACCCTGATATCTTCTAGGTTGTTACACACTGATTGTTTAATAATTTGTTCTGGTATCTTTCTAGGTATAAAAGTTAGGCTAACGGGTCTATAAATGCCCTGGGTTCTCTTCCCCCTACCCCACCTTTTTAAAAGTAGCTCTCACCCATCCTTCAAGATTTCTCAGAGATAATTGCTAATGGTTGTCAGATTGTTTCAGCTAGCTCCTGAAGTACCTTACGATGAATTTCATCAGCCCCTGTGAACTGGAAACATCTAACTTATCAAAACATTATTTAACCTCTTTCCCTATTCTGGCTTGTGTTCCGTCCTCCTGGATGTTAATACTAGTTGTGTTGAGTATCTCATCACCATTAACCCTTTTCGTGAAGACTGAAGCAAAATAGGAATTAAACACCTCAGCTTTCTTGATGTCATTTGTTAGCTCTCCTTCCCTGCTAAGCAAAGGATCCACACTCTCCTTCATCCTTCTCTTGCTCCTAACGAATTTAAGGAATCTCTTCTTACTGCCATTTTTGTCCATTGCTAGATGTAACTCATTTAGTGCCTTAGCCCGTCTGATTTTGTCCCTACATGCTTGTGCTATATTTTTGTACTTCTCCTTAGCAATTAGTTCATTTCCACTTTTTGTAGGTTCCGGTTTTGATTTTCAAGTAATTAAAAAGCTCCTGATGGAGCCACATTGCCCTTTTACTAGTCTCCCCATCTCTTTCACCTTGAGATAATATTCCTTAAATTTTCTTTCCGGGGGACCTTACCTACCAGTTCTGAGTTTGTTAAAGTCTGCATTTTTGGCAGCTTGTTGTCTTTGCTTTGATGCTCTCACTCCTTCCTTTCTCTAAAATCTTGAAATAGGGATCATTTCATGATCGCTTTCCCTCAGTTTTGTCTTACATCGTCACAAGATTCCATCTTCATCATATGGGCCTAATGCTGCAGCCACACAAGTGATTAGTTTCATTGACCCTAAAGTTATTCGTGAGTGAAGTTCCACATATGCTGCAGTGTTCGTGGGCTGAGACCCCTTCCTTAAGTGGCTTCCTTACTACTTTTGTTTTTTGTCAAACAAGTTTCCAAGAAATTAAACAACTGGACTGAAAATCCACAGCTTTGGAAGAAAGCACTCAACCTTGTGAAAGCACTGCACTTCCACACAGGCTATTCATTTATATTTTAAAAGGAACAAACTTTCTACAGCAGAGCCCCGCTGAGATGCTGCAACTTATTTCTGTGGGCTGCCTTTCAACAGTACGGGGGTTAATGATAGCATAATGAACACCACATAGCCATACATTACCTCTTTGTACAATAGGCACGTGTAAATCACACTGTAATTAATTTCATGGCGTGTGACACAGGATGCTCATTATATTTATGATACAGCACAGTCGGGAGCCTTGGGAGCTAGTTAATGGATGCCAGGCTCTCAACAGCCCTGATTCCTTCAGTGTGTTTTTCCATTTCATTTTAACCAATCCCCTATTGAACTTGCATTCTCTTCTTTGTAATCTTTACCCTCAGAGGTGTGCAGTGCACAATGGAGATGAAGGCAGAAAACAATATTGTGCCAAAGGTAAATGCACAGAGCAGTAAGAGAATTTTGACAACTGGAAAGAAAAGAAAGCATGTGGGGCAGACTCGTTCTGCAATTATGGGTATTGTTGTTAACTATTCCACTAGTTATATATATATATATATATTGTAGGCCCGCTGGTTCGGGCCTCGTCCCCTTCAGGTGTGGCGGGGAGCCAGGGCACCTCCTTCTAGGCAGTGGGACGGGTTCCACGCCGGTCCTGTACTTGAGGGTAAAGCAAATAAGGTCTATGGGGCCTGGTCCTTAGGCAGGGCGGGGCCACAAACAGTTCAGGCTCTGGCCCTTTGGGGCAGGGCAGAGCGGTAACAAAGTCTAGGGGCCCTGGCCCTCAGGCAGGGCAGGCACCAAACAGTTCAGGCTCTGGCCCTTTGGGGCAGGGCAGAGCGGTAACAAAGTCTAGGGGCCCTGGCCCTCAGGCAGGGCAGGG
>NC_133772.1:139122046-139170943 GCF_003597395.2 Chelonoidis abingdonii | reverse complement strand
GCATCCAGCAGGACAGACCAGACTGGCCAATCAAACCAACATCGGGAATAGACAAGGACCAGAAGACAGCGGTGCTGATAGATATAGCAGTGCCAAGTGACAGCAACATCAGGAGAAGGATATGAGAGCTGGAGAAGTACCAGGGCCTGAAAGAGAACTAGAGAGGATGTGGAAAGTGAAGGCCAAAGTGTCCCAGTGGTGGTAGGAGCCTCGGGGCTGGTGGACCTTAAGCTCCTAAGCTGGGTGAGTGGCTCCAACAGATCCCAGGAACAACATCAGAGCTCTCTGTCCAGAAGAGTGCAGGGCTAGGAACAGCTAAGATACTGCGCAGAACCCTCAAACTCCCAGGCCTCTGGTAGAGGACCCAATGTTGAGGAAGACACATACCACCCACAGAGGTGAGAGGGGAATTTTTTTTTTATATATATATATATATTCAACCCCCAAAAACACCATCTCTGTGATGTCTATGCTATCTCTGAGACAAGAAATGCCTTTTAAAGGAATGTGTATGTTACTTATTAACAATATTGTACTTTCATTATTTACTGATTATATTGTATTACTTAACAAAGTAGGCTCTAGCATGGCTCCCTCTTGCCTAGAAATTGACTGTACATCTCTTATAGCTATTATTATTATGATTCTTTATGTAGAACAGTAGCAGCTGGAGTCACCAGCCAGGCCAGGGCCCCATTGGGAAGGTGTCGCATAGACCTAGAGTAAGGGTGTCTCCATCCCCAAAAGTGTTTCTATATCTATATATCTCAGTTCAAGAGAGACTTGAAAGGTGGTTGGAGAGGAGGAGCAACAACATGAACATGTTTTCCCCACCCCCAAGCTGCTGTGGGGAGTCTGAGCTGCCTTCATTGGTGTAGCAAAGGCACCGGTTGAAAACGCAATGCAAATAACAGAGCAGCTATGGTAAAGTGGCACTACACTGTGCAGAAGCTTGATGCTAAGGACAAGAAGCCTGAATCTGATGCCGTGGAGAAGGGGAAGCTAGTGGAGAGACTCAGAATGAGACCACCAGGAAGACGGTCTTAGCAGCACTGTTCGGAAGGGACTGGAGAGATAAGACAAAAATATTGAGGGGGATGAACTATGCCACCTGTTTTTCCCTCTTTTGGGGGTTCTTTGAGAGACTTTGGGGGAAAACAATCCAACTCATCTCCTTCCCGACACACTGCAGCTCATCTCCCCTGATCCTACAACAGGAAGTGCAGACCATTAGACCCTAACACTTTCTTCTGGAGAGGAAACTCATTAGGCATTGCTCTTGTTCATTTGTGAGTCTGGAAAAATCACCATCCAATCATGACATCCAGCCCTCAGTGGGGTACCTAATTGCCAGCTCTATGGAGCCGTGTAAGATCTTGTTCTGTCTCCTTTCCTTGTGTGTTACTTTCTGCCTCCCCCGCATCTCTCCTCTTTTTTTCCATCAGATCCTGAAATCAACTTCACTGCACCAGCACAGTGAGATGAGATGACACAGCCCTGCCCAGAAAGATCCAATCAGAGGGTGTCCCCAACCCAAAAGTGAACCAGGGTCCAAGCAACAGGTATCTGGACTGACCAGCCATCCAGTGTTCAAAAGCCATTGACAAAAGCCATCACTCTTGTCCACCGTGTGCCTTGTCTGTCAAACAGGAGCAGTGAATACCCTTCACACAGGCAGAATAAAAGTAATCCTTTCCTTTTAAATCAAGGTTGACCTTGTGTCCCCCCTACACTCCATGACACAAGGCCCTGCACCCCCGGCTTCCTGTGATTCACCAGGACTCTCAGCCAGCCACTAAACAGAAGGTTTATTTAGACGACAGTCCAAAACAGGTCTTGCAGGCACAGACAACAGGTTCCCCACCCAATTAGGTCCATCTTGAGGTCCCAGGGGCACCACAGCCCCACTGGGGGGTCAGAGGCCCATCTGAGCTCCCCTCCATTACACCAGCCATCTCCTGAAACTCTCTCTCTCTCTCTCCAGCATCTCCTCCCCCAGCCTTTGTTCAGTTTCCTTGGCAGAAGTGTCACTTGGCCTCTAACCGCTTGCTGGGTTCTCACGTTACATGCTCAGGTATCCTCTCTCAAGGCTAGTCTCCCATCCCCCAATGCAGAACATCCTCCCAGGCCAACACTCCCCACTCACCATTCAAAGACAACATTAAGAACAGTCCCAGTTCATCACACCAGGAAATCAGAGAGACTGATATTTTGCCTCCAAAAGGAGAGACAACCAGAACCTTTAATCACTCAATTTCTGTTTCAATATAAATGTTTGGCTTAATTTCTTGTTCCTTACTGTGCTCGATCAATAACTTAGAATGAGTGTTTGCCAAGATAGGAAAATACCCCAGGCCTTCTTTATGTTTCTATTTGTATGTTGGACAATGAAGGTGATTATATCACCTTTAACTCTCTTGACCCTTGAGATTAAGGGTATGTCGATGCTATGAAATTAGGTTGATTTAATATGTCACCTTTTTAGAAATCGATTTGATACAGTCCATTCTGTGTGCCCCCACTAAGTGCATTAAGTCGGCAGTGTACATCCACAGTATGAGGCTAGCATCGAATTTCGGAGCATTGCACTGTGGGTAGCTATCCCCCAGTTCCTGCAGTCTCCGCCGCCCATTGGAATTCTGGGTTGAGCTCCCAATGTCTGATGGGGCAAAAACATTGTTGCACATGGTTCTGGGTACATGTCATCAGCCCCCCGTGAAAGCAATGGCAAACAGTCATTTCTTTCCTTTTTTTCTGAGTTACCTGTGCAGACGACATACCATGGCAAGCATGGAGCCTGCTCAGCTCACTGTCACCGAATGTCTCCTGGGTGCTTCTGGCACACGGTGTACTGCAGTGCTACACAGCAGCACTCTGGGATAGCGCCCGGAGGCAAATGCCGTCGAATTGTGTCCACACTGCCCCAAATTTGACCCAGCAGGGTAAATTTCAGCACTAATCCCTTCGTCAGGGATGAGTACAAAACTCTGTTTTAAGAGCCCTTTAAGTTGACAAAAATGGCTTTGTTGTGCGAACAGGTGCAGGGTTAAAATCGATTAACGCTGCTAAATTCATCCTAAACTCGTAGTGTAGACCAGGGCTCAGTAAATTAATCCAGATACAACATACATTGTTACTAGCCATTGGGGTTAAACACAGTTGCTCCCTCTTTTGAATGTTATTGCCTCATCCAGGCACAGTGAATGTAAAATGAGAAATGAGCAATGTCTTGAATTTTAAGGTCAATTTTGCCAAGATTAATTCTCTATTGAATGTGAAGTGTTTTGCACACCTGTGTGAGTGCATGTTCCTGAAGTTCCCATGGAGAAGTGATCTGCACTGTTGGAAGGGAACGTGACTGAAAGCTTGCACAGCTCACAGAGTTGGATGAATAGAACCAAAGTTCTCTGTAGTTATTTAGCTTGTTAAACGAATTTATTTTAGCCATATTAGATTTCCTCAATATTTGTTTTCCTTAAAATGTCTGAGCTACATCCAGGATATATTCACAGACAAAAATGGATTGTACAGGTATTATTGGCTGACTATTTGTTTTGTGGAAAAAAATAACCAAGTTTTTGTGAAACCCTCCCTACTGTTCCAGTGATTCTGGACAACAAACTTTCCTGCCTGTCATGCAGGCTCATAATATGGGGTCACCTTCACCTCAGACTTCTCTCTATGCGCTCACATCCAGGCTACATGTAAATCTTGCTGTTTATTTCTGAAGGAAGACTCTAAAATGCAGCCTTTCCTATATACCCACAGAGCTGAAACTCTCATCCAAATTCTCAGTCTCTCAACTACTGCAACAAACTCCTCACTGGCCTCATCAAATGCATTCTTGCTTGCTCATATCAGGTCAGAATGCTGCTGTACAGGTCATTTCCCTAGTCTGTGGCTTTGACCATGTGACCCCTCTATTGGCATCTCTCCCTTGCATCTGTCTATTATATCAAAGACCGATCAGGCCTCACCAATTTCTTATAATTCTTTCCAGGGGCTCAACAAGCATGTGAACAAGGGTGATCTAGTGGATATCGTATACTTGAAATTCAGGAAGCTTTTGACAAAGGCCCACACAAAACCTGTTAAGCAAATGTGAGAAGAGGGAAGGTCCTCTTGGATCAGTAATTGGTTAAAGGACAGGAAAGAGTAAGAATAAATGGTTTGCATGCACAGAGGAGAGAAGTGAATAACTAGAGAGGTCCCCCAAGGATGTGTACTGGGACTAGTGCTGTTCAAGATATTAATAAATGATCTGGAAAAGGGGTAGTCAGTGAGGTGGCAAAAGTTGCAGACTATACAAAATTACCCAAGCTAGTTAGGGCTGAAGCAAACGGCAAAGAGTTATTAAAGAATCTCACAACACTGGGTCACTGGGCAACAAAATGGCAGATGAAATTCAATGTTTATGAATGCAAAGTACAGGGGAGTCACATCTTACATGGGAGTTAGGTTCTAAAGTCAGTGCGTAAGGCGAAAATGGCATATAATCAAAAGCTCGTTGAGCAGAATAGCGGGTGGAATTGCCAGCACTACAGGTATAGTATTTAAATTGTTATGTTTCTCTTTTTCGGTTTTGTTTTGCTGAGCACATATAGTTAAAATTGCACAAGTTAAATGTGCCTATGATGCAACTACACTGTAATGCACACTGGAAAACATAATCCCAACTATACATACAAAATGATGCAGTCAAAGTTATCTGCTAACACTGAAAAAAGATCTTGGATTCATTGTGGATAGTTCTCTGAGAACACCCACTCAATGTGTAGTGGCAGTGAAAAAAAAAACCCCTAACAGTATGTTAGAGCTATTAGGAAAGGGATAGAAATTGAAAATATCAGAATGCTACTATATAAATCCATGGTACGCTCACATATTGAATACTGCTTGAGGTTCTAGTCACCTCATCTCAAAATAGGTATAGTACAAAAGGAAAAAATTTGGAGAACAACAAAAGTGACTGGGGTGTAGAATAGCTTCCATATGAGGAGAGATTAAGAGACTGGGACTTTTTGTCTTAGAAAAGAGATGACTAAGGGAGGATCTGACAGAGGTTTATAAAATCATGACAGGTTTGGAGAAAGTAAATAAGGAAATGTGATTTGCTCCTCATGACACAAGAGCTAGGGGTCACCCAGTGAAATGAATAGGCAGAAGACCTACAACTAACATACAGGAGTACTTCTTCATACAGCACACTCAACTTGTGGAACTCATTGCCAAGGCCAAAAGGTATAACTGGGTTTAAAAAGAATTAGATATGTTCCTGGATGATAGGGCCATCAATGCGCGTTAGCCGAATGGTCAGAGGATGAAATGCTGTGCTCTGGGTATCCCTAAATCTCTCACTGCCAGATGCTGGTACTGGGCTAGAGGGGATGATCACTAGTAATAGCCCTGTGCTATCCGTTCCCCCTGATGTTTGACATTGGCCCCTATCAGAGGACAGGACACTGGGCTAGACGGATGATTGACTTGAATCAATCTGGTCGTTTTTATATTCTGAAGCTACTGTCCTTCAAGGCGTATACCCACCCTGCCAATCATCTCTTCTTTGCTATAGGGATGTCAACTCCTATCTCCAATCAATCAGTCCTTTGTGCGTCGTCCATGAACTACTTGTTAAATTTTCAACCAGCACCTTCAGGCTGTCTCCCATATTTTTGGGACGAACTCCCCACAAACATCCCCAGAACTAAGACACTATCTTCCTGCAAATCCTTCTTCAAAAAATTCACCTTTGCTGGGATGTGAACAAACATATTGACTGCCATTGGGCAGTTGGTGTGTGAGACCACAGTCTCTCATGCCAACATATTATCTCATTGTTTCCTTCTCCACATCCATCTGTATCTGGTATCTCATCTTATGCAGACATTTTAGACACTGAGGTAGACCGCACACTTCATAGAAAGTGTCTAAGGAGCTGTGCTGGGACCAGGCAGACCAACCACACCACCCATGCACAGGCTGGTGGAGGAGCTTACAATGGGGAGCAGAGTAGCTCAGCGGCAGGCAGCCAGCAGAAGGGAGCTGACCTGCACACTCAGCTCTTGGGAAGTTGCACCACAGGATCATCTGTTGCCTGTGGCCTGGCTACAAGGACCTGACCAAGCCTACAAGGAGGCAGCGATGGCTCTGAAGGTAGGGACAGTATTGTTGTACTCTGGTTATCTATTTTACTCTGTGTGAAGAAAAAGGTTGGGTCTGAAGGGATCCTGGGAGGCAGCTGCATAGTACCTCAGGGTGCAGGATTCAGCTGCCCACAGCTAGGCGCTGGATCAGAGCCTGGTACAGAATGTGGGCCCTGGCTCTCCATCCACCTTGTAACGGGGTCAGCCTCCACCTTTCACAAGCTCCTCCTTTTCTCTGGCCAATATACTTGCAATCAATCTTTTTTTAGGAGGTGGCATCTGTGTCTTGTGGGCAGCACCCTTTGGTTGGTTATCTGTAAGCCTGTGTTTGGTTCTAGTTCTTATATTGGGGCAGCATCCACCTCTCTCGAGCACTCATCCTTGACCAATAGTTCTCTCAGCAGGTCTTCAGCTACTCAGCCCTCCAGCCAAGCTGCATATACAGTTGCCCCTTCTGGGGTGTACAGTCCAAGTTCTTGGTATGGGGTTGTAACTTGAAGCTTCCTGCAGCTAGTGGTGTTTCAGCAGGGCTCCCTTGTCTCAGTCTGCAACCAGACCCAAGGGGCCCTGTGACGTTGCACCCCATAAGGCTTTCTGAAAATATGCTTATGAAAGTAAATGACATAACTGGAATATGTTTTATGCCAGATATGCCATGTAACATCTCTGGAAGGTGGTAAGGTGATAGAGAATAGCCAGCAGGGATTTCTAAGAATAAATCATTTCAAACCAATCTGATAGCTTTCTTTGATAGGATAACGAGCCTTGTGGATAAGGGAGAAGGGTGTGGTATACCTAGACTTTAGTAAGGCATTTGATACGGTCTCACATGATATTCTTATCAAGAAACTAGGTGGATACAAATTAGAGGGGGCTACTATTAAACTGGGGACATAACTGACTGGATAACCATACTCAGAGTAGTTATTAATGGCTCCCAATCCTGCTGAAAAGGATGACAAGTGGGGTTCCGCAGGGGTCTTTTGGGACCGGATCTGTTCATATCTTCATCAACGACTTAGTATTGGCATAGAAAGTACGCTTATTAAGTTTGCAGATATACCAACTGGGAGGGATTGCAACTGCTTTGGAGGATAGGGTCAAAATTCAAAATGATCTTGGACAAATTGGAGAAATGTCTGATGTAACTGGATGGGGTTTAACAAAGACAAATGCAAAGTGCTCCACTTTAGAAGGAACAATCAGTTTCACACACACAGAATGGGAAGAGACTGTCTGGAAGGAGTATGCAGAAAGGGATTCAGGGTTTTAGTAGACCACAAAGCTAATATGAGTCAGTGTTGATGCTGCTCCCAAAAAGCAAACCAAACATGATTCTGGATGCATACAGGTGTTGTTTGAAACAAGACACGGAAAGTCATTCTTCCGCTCTACTCTGCTGGTGTAGGCCTCAGCTGGAGTATTGTGTCCAGTTCTGGTCACTGCATTTCAAGAAAGATGTGGAGAAATTGGAGAGGGTCCAGAGAAGAGCAACAAGAATGATTAAAGGTCTGAGAACATGACCCTATGAAGGAAGGCTGAAAGAATTGGTTATTTAGTTTGGAAAAGAGAAGACTGAGAGGGGACATGATAGCAGTTTTCAGTATATCTAAAAGAAGGTGTCATCAGGAGGAGGAGAAAACTTGTTCACCTTAGCCTCTGAGGATAGGACAAGAGCAATGACTTAAACTGCAGCAAGGGAGGTTAATTTGGACATTAGGAAAAAAGTTCCTAACTGTCAGGTGGTTAAACACTGGAATAAATTGCCTAGGGAGGTTGTGGAATCTCCATCTCTGGAGATATTTAAGAGTAGGTTAGATAAATGTCTATCAGGGATGGCCTAGACAGTATTTGGTCCTGCCATGAGGGCAGGGGACTGGACTTGATGACCTCTCGAGGTCCCTTCCAGTCCTAGAATCTATGACTAGTGTTTATTAATACTGGGGGTGTGGGACAGCTTTGTGCATCTGTGTGTGTGTGGTATAGAGGGCAAACAATTTATGAGTTTACCCTGTATAAGCTTTATACAGGGTAAAATGGATTTATTTTGGGTTTGGAACCCATTGGGAACTGGCCAGCTGGGTGTTGAGAACAGGAACACTTCTTAAGCACTTTTCAGTTAAGTCTGCAGCTTTTAGGGGATGGGTGGGTCTGTGTTTGTAGCAGGACAGGCACTGAAGTCCCAAGCTGGCAGGGAAAACATACTCAGAGGTAGTAAAAGCACATCAGGTGGCAGTTCCCATGGGAGTTTCTGTGATCCAATCCATCACAGGCCCCATCTCAGTACCCTCACTGACCTGGCCGGGTCCTGTGCTCAGCCCCCCTGGGCTTCAGCCTGCCCTCACTGACCTTCCACTAGTCCTGCTGCTCTTCCCACTGGACAGACCCCTGGGCTTCAGCAACTTTCCCTGGGCTTCAGTCCTGTTTGCTCTGAGCTCTCCAGTGAGCTGTCTGTGGAACTGCTACTCTTCCCACCAACCAGGCACCCGTCTTTGTTCCTCAAGCTTCACTCAGCAACAGACTTCTCCGTTCTTCTACCTTGTCTTGTATAGGGACCCTCCGGCCCTGGATTGGATGGTCCATCAGCCCCTTTGATTGGCTGCTTCTCTGCAACCACTCTAGGCTGGCTGGGGGACTTCTCTCTGCTCTATTCTGGGGCAGGGTGACACAGGGCTGTGGGGCCTCCAGGATCTAGTCCACCCAGCCCCACATAGCTCCAGAGGGACAATGGTGGAAGCCTATCCCACAGTAGGGAATGTTTCTGTGGATACTAAGTCCAGACAACAATGACCGAAGCCCCAAATGCCTTGCTGAATTCTAAAGACATCCCCATTGTCTGATTCTATATAGATACACTCCAGAAGGTTGGATTTGAAAGTATGCCCTGGCTCTTGAGCTAAGTCACTGAAAAGGCAGGACTACTGCAGGGTGGATCTGTAGTAAATAAGGCAACAACCAGAACAAGGACAACCTGCCCCACTCCCACCCAGCCCGTAGGCAGCAATGGTGATGAGCATCCCCTAGCAGAGGCAGGAACTTTGTGTTCTATGTTTGTACAGAAACTAGCACAATGGGATTCTGCTCCAGGACTGCGGTTCCTAGATATTGTGGTAATAACTCAACAGTGCAACAGGCTTTGAACATGCATAAATGGACAGGAGGCAGTGGACTGTAGCTGATATAGGTGAGGTCTTTCTCTGGTGAACTTGTAAGTTACCTGCAGAAGTTGGGAAGTGGCATGCTGGGGGGGTGGTAATAGTCAGATAGAAAGAGAAAAATAGCAAGTAATAAGAGGAGACTAGAAGAGCTGGGAAATCTGTGCTACTTGGGGGAAAAAAAAAAACAGTCCTTGGAGGGTGTTTGCCCTAAACTTGGGGTGTTGAAGGCCTTTGAAATTCCTGTAGCCTTTGTTGGGGTCAATAATGCTTATCTCAAACAGGAACACTAACAAATTCATGACAATGCCACAGGAGTTAACATAATGGTTATTGCCACCAATCCAAATATCTATGACTGAGCATTGTAAAATACTGTTTCTCCTTTTTTATAATAGGTAATTTCTGGCATAAATGTGAGTGTTTTAAAACAACTAATGCAAAAACAAACAGACAGATTCCCTGCCTATTAGCATGTGCTATTATGCAGAACAGAGTAAAAAATATTCTGTTACAGATGGGCAGTCAGCTGTAACTTCAGCACCCGGCAGATGGACAGCTCTAATGCACTGTTTGAACAGGCACTGGCAGCTGCAGCTCTTGTTATAAACATAATACTCATGTAGAACAGCTGTAATTCTGAAGAGTCCTCGCACAGAATATTTCTTCAATGCCTAACTAACCAGTGCCTTCTCGGCCTTCAATTATTGTACAGGGCAGCACAAGCAGTGCTACCTTGGAAATAGAATTTCCCTTACAGACAGGGTAGCTGCACCAGCATGTAACTGTGCACTTCAGGGACTGTCAATGTTTCCATCAGGAGCTCCTCTTGCCTGTTTTCAGATAGATCTTTTTATGGTCCCATCACTCAAAACCAGACCCTGTTTGGAAGATAAACTTGTACAGACTATTAATCCACAATGTGGCTCAGTGCTTCTGGTTGAGTAAAAAGGCTAAAAATCAAAAAACTGAGCTAGAAAAGGAAAATGCAGAGTGATTATGTTTTCACACTGATTTTTAGTTGCCTACTTACTATTGGTTTTGTGCATAAACATTATTAAATGGCCAAATTCTAGCAGCATAGTCACATGTGGGCATATATGGAGAAGACTGAAGAGATGCAGGTAAGGTGGAAGGAACTAGGAGCAGACAGCAAGGGTTACTTCTCCCCCTCTTTGCCAGTCTGCATGAGGATGGCATATCTAGGGCTCCAGTGATATCCTCAGCTGCTAGCAGAGATGTGTTGTACATCTCTGGACACCTGCTGTCAAGGTTCTCTCCTCTCTCCGAAATCTGGGGTACAGACGTGGGGACCTGCATGAAAGACACCCCCCTCCAGCTTATTTCTACCAGCTTAGGTTACAAACTTCCAAGGCACAAATCCTTTCCTTGGATGGTATTGCTGCCACCACCAAGTGATTTAGACAAAGATTCAGGAATAGGACTACTTGGAGTTCCTATTTCCCCAAAATATCCCCTCAAACCCCTTCATCCCCTTTCCTGTGGAGGCTTGAGAATAATATACCAACCCATTGTCTTTAATAAAAGTACAGACCAGACCCTTTATTTTTAGGGCATTAAAATCAAACTTTATTATAAGGAAAAAAGTAAAAGAAGCACTTCTGGAAAATCAGGATGGAAGGTAATTTTACAGAGCGATAAAAAGATTTAAAGACAGAGGATTCCCCTCTAGGCTCAATGTCAAAGTTATAAAAACAGGAATAACACCTCCCTCTTAGCACAGGGGAAAAAAAAATCACAAGCTAAACTAAAAGATAAACACATTTCCTTGCTATTACTTACAATTTCTGTAATTTTATATGTAGCATTTCAGGATCTTTTTAGGAGATGGGTTACCTGCTTGGTCTCTCTCTATCCAGAGGGAACAATAAAGTGCAAACAACCCCACCTTCCCAGATTTGAAAGTATCTTCTTTTCCCATTGGTCCTTCTGGTCAGGTGCCAACTAGGTTAGTTGAACCGATTAACCCCTTACTGGTAAAATCACTCTACTTTTGTCTGTTTTTCTGGCTAGGAGGGTTTTTATGTTACTGTATACACAAAGGTTGTTACCCTTCCCTTTATATTTATGACATCTGCTGAGGTCTCTCTTCAGAAAGTGTAATGCCTACACGTGCACTTTAAACAGATAAATGGGCAGGTGTTAGAATTTGCAACTGCAAATCTCATTGTGATCAGTGGGCATAATTTCTAGTGTTTGTGTGCAAATGTGAGTCTAAATGGAATAGGCATGCAGGTGTTAGCGGTCATCCTGTGTCATTGTGCATATGTGTGTGGTAAGTGTTGCACAGACACTAGTGGGAAACTCCTTTTGCAAATTCGGGTCTCCAAATCCTATCATCTGGGAATTGGAGAAAATAATGGAGGATATTTAGACAGTGCTTTTTTCTGAGACTCTCCCTATTACTTTCGTCCTTACTATATTACACAGCATATTTTGTTGTCAGTACAGTTAGGAAAACCATGCCCCCTTCCAGCTGCAAACACTGGGGTAGAGAATGCCTGAGAATTATGCAAAAGCGTAAGTACATTTCCCATAGAATGTCAGGGTTGGAAAGGACCTCAGGAGGTCATCTAGTCCAAGCCCGTACTCAGAGCAGGACCAATCCCCAGACAGATTTTTGCCCCAGATCCCCAAATGGACCCCTCAAAGATTAAACTCACAATCCTGAGTTTAGCAGGCTAGTGCTCAAATCACTGAGCTATCCCTCCCCCATAATCTGAACCTTACTTGGGGATAATCAAGCGTGTTTAATTTTTGAAGAAGTGCTTCACTGAAGTAACTTATCAGTTCTCCAAATAATTTCAGGAGAATTTGTATTCCAGGTTCCTTAGCTGGCTTGTCGTGTTGTGCCACACTGCATCACATCACCATGCAACTCTCAGTTTTAAAAATCAAAAACAAAATAAACAGCTCTCCAAATATTGTTGATTGATGCAAAAACCAAAAAGCAGACTTTATATTTTTTCAGCTGTCTTCTCTGAAAGCTATAGCAAATCATAGTTTTTCTGTTCCTTAGAGATACTAGGCCAGTGCTCAGTTGAGGAGTTAGCTATTGTACACTACGGATTATTCTGTTTCAGTACATCTCAAACTCACTGTAAGGTTTGTGCCAGTGGATGAAGCATCCACAGAGATTTGTTTGGTGTGAACTCACCTCAGTGGTCTTCCTCTAAATGCCCGATGCCCATTTTCCCCACGGTTTGTGAGCCACTGTGGGATTTAGGGTATATGGGAGACAGGCATCGGGCAGGTAGAGGGAGGCATCAGTCAAGCCCAGAGGCAGAAATATAGGTGCAGGGGAACTTTCACTACAAAATTTAGGTGTCAAGTGAGTTTAGGCACCCACAGGGCTTGGTGGGAGGTTTGTGCATCACAGTGGAGTCAAATCAGAGACTTGGATGCCTAACTCCTTTTATGCATCCAAGCCTAAGTGACTTGTCCAAGGTCACAAGTAAACCAGTGACAGATGGGAACTGAACTCGGGTATCCTGGGACCGTTCCTCCTTCTTGAGTAGACACATGGCATGAGAACACTCGGGAATGAAAGTGTAATTAAGGCCACAAAGGAGTGTAATCAGCCACTCTGACCTGCAGGACACAGATCACAGGATTTTAACCTACAATTGCTGCTGTGAGGTGACCCTGTAACTGTATAGTGAACCATTGTACCCTCCAGGAGACCTGATCTTGCTGTTAAAATCCACGGTAAAGATCTGGCTTTGGGAGTCGGATCAGCCCCTACCTGGTAAAAGCCTGTTTGTTCCCCCATGAAGGGGTTTAGAATGTTGCTATTGGCTTCACCTGGGCCAGGACTGGGCTCAGTATGTCACAGTTGTATCTGCTAGGAAGTGGGACAAAGAGGCATATTGCCCAGCCATGATAAGACAAAGTGTGGAGAGATGCATGAACCTTATGTTCTAGCCCAGGCTCTGGAAGGGATGTACCCTATTGGGTGCAGCCTTCCATGCCCATTCCTCCCGAAGCTGGATTCGTTCTGCACCATCGCCTCAAACCTGCCCTTGCCCCAGTCCTGTCTCTTTCTGACCCCCGGCTCCGTGTCCAGCATCCCCCTCTCCACTCCTCAGGCATCTCATCCCAGCGTCTCCCCTTCCACATGCCCCATTTGCACCAGATTCCTAGTCCAAATCTACGCCTTTCCCTCCCTCTGGTCCAATGACTGTCCTCTGTGCATTGAAATCAGACAGCTGCCTCCTTCACGCTGCCAGGGTGCAGTGGGTGGCAGGTCATTGAGAGTCCTGGAAGGACAGGCTCCCTGCTCGGACCTTGTGCCCCGTCCAACCCCATGCAGGGCAGAGCAGCTGGAAGTAGCCTTTACAGGGAAGCTGGCAGCAGCCCTGAAGCCTGGGCTGGAGCAGCCTCAGTTGCTCTGTGGCAATGGCCCACACAGTCCTGCCGCCCTTAAGCTGTGAGCAGTTGGAGCGTGCTCAGTTGCTCCAGCAGGATGGTTCACGTGCACTCTGGTCAGCACTAGGAGCTGAGAGAGGCCGGAGCATGCTCTGGGAGGATGAACCTTCAGCAGTTTTAGCTGCTGTAATGGAATTAGTATTTACTGAACATATGCAGACTGATTTTCAGGGGCTTATAACTTGGCCAAATTCAGACAGATTTTCACAGGATTTGCAAAAGGCACACCCCTGACACAAAGGCCACTTCCCCAGTCTCTCATCCAAAGCATAGGGCCACAGAGACATTCAAAGGAAAAGTCACCCAAATATTTTAACATGGGTAAAAAGTTTTCCTAGCCTCCTTCTTTGAAATGGCTGATCTGTTTGTCTGAAGTTCACCAAACAAAATCCAGCCTGAGTTAGACATCTGGCATGTAAAATTTCAGTAAAAAAAATAAAATTTGGCAAGTATAAGGACTTAAAGCCATGACCTTACAATGAGAATTGTCAGGTAATCTTAGCAACTGGCAGGGCTCCCAAAGTGGCCTATAATGACTGGCATCTAGCTAAATGTGTAGAATGAACACAAGTAGTAAACACATTAAGCTAAAAAATCAAGCAGCATGGGCACTAGCACTGTCCAGAGCATGGCAGTTCTGTTTCCTGACAGATTCCAAGTTTAAGTTTTGTTCCAATGTGGAGCAAACACAAAAGCAGCTGAATGTTTTCAGAAAATGGAATTATGTCAAAATGTCTGTGTTTGGATCCAAACCCTCAAGTTTTCAATTCCTGTCTTTCTCTGGAAGTGACTAGAGATGCCAGCCTGGACCTCAGAAACTTTATTGTTGAGAAATTTTTTGAAATGGATACTTATCCATGAAACGTTTCAGTTTTGATGAAACAGCATATTGCAGTGAAAACACAGTCAGTCATTCTCCCTCAACTGCAAAGTGAAGGATTAGTGAATTAGTGTTTCCAAGCCTGGAAACAATGCTGATTAAGAAAAGAGAAGCTAGGCATAGTTTGTGACATTTAACTTGTTTCACTGTGTTAGCCAATCATGGAACATTTTAACAGCCCATTTGGGGGTCTCCTAGTTTTACAAATTTGATTTCACTCCTTGTTTCTGGATAGTTCTCATAATCTCAGCAGGTCTTTGATTTTCCTGCAGTTAGTCACTTCCAGTGATTTTTGATGAAAGTCTTGAACAAATTTGTTTTTCTGATGCCCTTGTGGAGGGTGCATGCCACCACTATTCTCCTTAAGCCATTTTGAGAAGCGTTTGCCTGTAAATATATCCAGGTTTAAAACTCTGATCCCTTCAAAGGTTTTTCCCTTTGGTTGTGGGGCTATTTTGTCACTTTACATTTTCCTCACAGTGAAGAGAGTTATTATTCCATATCTAACAAAGCAACAGCACAATATCTGGATTCTTGTTCGCATCAGTCATCCTATAACAAAGGATTTAATATAACCCAAACATCCAATGTAATAGGGACAAAAATCAGTGAGGCTCAATGCACATAATTTTAGAACTGACTTACCAGCATGTTTTGGGGGAAGAGAGATTGCAGAGCCATGCTAAACTGATGGATTCCAATATTTACTCACCTGAGTTAGAGTTAAACAAAAAACAGAGAGGGTGGTGTGTGTGGGTTAGCTGTTCGCTGCTTGTGTGTATGTGTTCTCCCTGTGTGCTGCCCCAGCTCTGTGCAGACAGCCTCACAGCAGACCACAAGCGAACTGCCCAATTACCACAAGATTTGTTAAGGTTTGGAGGTGTCAGAACAAGTTCATTGTTGACAAAGCACAGTAATAGCCCCTGGCAGACTTGACAGGAGACTAAGACCTGTATGCCCATGAGAATGGACAGAGCTTAGTAAATGGAGGGACTTTCAGCTGGGCAGAGATACTTCCTCTGAGATACAGCTTTATACCCTGATACAAACAAGTTACATATTGCCTCTGACATAGCTAGCCAACTCAGGGGGCAGCAACTATCACCCATCAGCCTGTATATGTTGGATCAATTAAAACATTCCTATTATATGCTATTATTCTGACATCTTTTAGGAGGGATCACTGTGTTCTTGTTATCTTTGGGGAATGTTTTTGTACTATCCTTGATATCGGATGTTCTGGTGCCACTTGATATCGGGGTGTGTTTGTGTGAGTGCTCTGTGACTAGCACTTCTTAGGAATGTGTATTTCTGCAGTATCAGCCCAGATTCTACGAGCACGTCCTACTACAGGGCACAGTTTGGTCCATGTCAGAACAGCAGTGGAGGTAGCTGGTATAATTTGTGAATGGTTCCGTGTGTTCTGCACCTTTAAATGGTAGAAGTGCCCCCTCATCTTTTCAGAAAGCTGCCATTTTGTGTTCCTATACCACTGGTTACAGAGGAGAATGCCACACTGTGCTCTCCTGTGGAGATGTTACTCCATGTTGTGCTGTTTTCAGTCAATACACAGAAAGTGGACTTAGGCAGCTAGTCAGTAGGACCTATCTGCAGGTGGGAACTAGACCAGAAAGGGGACACATGCCATTTGTGGTGTATTGCAAACTGGAATTTCAAGGACAGTTCTGCGCATAACTGAATCCATCCTGAACTGACCCTTATCTCTGGTTTCAAACAGTGCTTAATGGGAATGTCTCTGCTGTTTGCTTGTTAAGTGAAACCCTGGAGGAAAGAGCTGTTTTTACAGTAAGTGGAACATGCAGTTTTCTTTTCTATCCGTGACTGTTAATTTACAGACTGAAGACTCTTTACCCTGTACATTATCCACTAAATCCAGGCACAACTTCAAAGTCTTAACAGTGTAGCAGTCATACTGAAGGTGTGCCCCTTCGTGACAAGAGTTCAGCAGAACAAAGACCATCCAATTGTTTTCAGTTATGTAGCCAGATACTCATGGTCATGTTTTCAGAGGACAGTGAAATGGATGCTTGACTCAAAATTCACAATCGCTTGTTACATAGGGAAAACTCATTTAAAACTATTTGGCTCCATTGTTGTGCTTTCTTTGAGACTATCCAACAGCTCTTGAAAGAATGAACACCCTGCACATTAACTGCAGCTTAATGTTCTGCTGCAAAATTCTTGGAAGAAAAAACACATCCTTCAATGATCTTAGGTTCTGTAGTGTAGCCATAACCCACAGCAGAACTCTACTGCTGGAGAGCTGTAAGCTCTCCTGTGTAGCTACTCTATGATGGTGGAGGGAGCTCTCCCGTTGACATAAATTAAACCATCCCCCAACGAATAGCAGGAGAGTGTCTCCCACAGACATGGCACTGTCCACATCGGCACTTTTGTAGGTGAGACATGTCAGAGGGGTGTTTTTTCACACCCTTGCCCAACAAGTGTTTTACTGACAAAAGTGCTAGTGTAGCCTAAATCTTAACATAATCTATGTGAATATTTTCATCATTAGATTAAAACAAAACAAAGTGGGAAGAACAGCATAAAGTCTGGCTACTTTATTACAGAAAAAGATTTTCACTAGTCAAGCTGTACTCAGGCTTTTCTTCCTAATTAATGGCAAATAAATGTCACATGCTACCTCTTGATTTTTATGGGCACATGTTCAAACAATCATATACACTCAAGGGAGCTTTGTTCACCATTGCAACCTATGAAGTCACATAAGGCCAGAAGGGACAATTAGATCATCTAGTTGTACCTCCTATATCACACTGGTTGAAATTCAATGGCCTGTTACCCATGCGTTAAGCCACATGACTTGCTTCTGAGTACAGCACATCTTCCAGAATAGCATCTTGACTTGATCTGAAGACAAAGGTGGAGAATCCACCACTAGAGACAGCTAGTAAGGGAAATCATCCTTCCAGTTCAAAATTCATGCCTTACTTCCATTTGCAAGCTGTCTGGCTTCTGTTTCCAGACACTGGTTCTTATGACTCTCTGCTACATTAGAGCTTGTTAGTGCTCAGCATTTTCTCCCCTCAAATGTTCCAACACACTGTTGTCAAGTCACCTCTCAGTCTTTGACACCTCAACTCTCTCCCTGTATGGTGTTGTCTCCAGCCCTCAAACCAGTGTGTGACTTTTTGTCCCCATTCCATTTTTCAACATCCTTTCTAAAACGCTGACACCAGATGTGACGGTGCTGCCAGTGGGAGCCAACTGAGATCACTCAATCAGGGTGAACTGCAAACAAAACAGGGCAGACAAATCCCAAACGCTGGTGGTTATTCCAATACTTCGATTTACCAACCAGCACAAAACAGCTTCTATAGTACCTCACTGGTTACTTAGAAGTTTAAACCACGCAGTTCCCTTAAAGTGCCCAGCCTCAGGCCTCCGTCCAGACACACCTGTCAGATATGATGATGATTCCTGAAAATCTTACTTCATCATATAAAAGAAAAGGTTCTTCCAATCCCAAAGGATCAGCCACACACCCAGGTTCAATTATAACTTAGGTCTTACCCAAAATACATGCTATAGCCAATTCTTATTAACTAAGCTAAAATTTATTAGAAAAGAAAAGAGAGAGAGTGATGGTTAAAAGATTAATAGACATACAGACTTGAATTCAATTCTTGAGGTTCAGATACATAGTAGAGGTGAGCTTGTAGTTGCCAAAAGTCCTTTTAGAAATAGTCCATAGGTTATAGTCCAATGTCCATATTCAGGGTGACTCCAGTCAATGACTGGGGATCTCAATCCTTGTGGCTTAAGGTTTCCCCCTCTTGAAACCCAAAGCAGATCTGAGATGAAGAAGGATCGTGTCCCAGGCTTCTTATACATTTCCAGCAGCCTTTTGGCCTGAGAAAACAATAGGCTTAACTCCTTCTCCCAAACATCCTGGCAATTAGCACAGAGTAATTTATCCATTAAACAGTTCAGATACAGGTTACCACAACCTTCAAAGAGACACATAGACAATAACACTATTTCACTCAAGTATCTTCTTAAATGCTAATATTCCTTTTTTGATCTTTGAATTAAAACTATAGCAATAGACAAGACTTGTTTGCTGGCATCCCAAGACCTGAGCAAACACCTCCCCTTCTACCTCTAACAATGCAGACTTGCATTTCAAAGCTCTATTCATTTACATATCTTGCTAACCAGTCCTTAAGGTTCACCCATGGGTCAGGTCAGTTGGTGAGGTGAGTTAATTAACTCTCTGGCCCTGTCACCTTTCAATGAGATATTATATTATACTCATAACATCACACCAGAACAATACAGTATTCCAGGATCTGCCTCAATACTGTATAGAGGGGCAAAATTTTTTACTACTGGCTGTACAAGACATCCAGCATGTATCTCCCAAACTGAAACCCTCCATAATACACTTTTTCTTTCTGAATATTACAGTAACTCATTCTGTACTCAACTATGATTCAGTGGTCTTAATAGACCCTCACCAGTCCCTCGGGTTCATTAAATAGCTCATTGATGTATACGCATTTATGATCCTGTGGTTCAATTGATCATGTATCAACAAATAAATAAAAAAAAAAAACCAACCCAGAAAATAGCGTCCAATATAGTGCCCCTCTCCCCCTTTTACCCAAGGTGTCCATCCTAAACAGGTTATAATCAGTGATTTTAACAGTCCAGTCATGCAAATCATTCCACTCAGTTTCTCTAATGCAACTTAAATCAAATTCCTCCTCAATGAGAATTCCTTTTGCTTGCTACTCACACTCTTAGCACTGGTATTTAAGCAATTGAAAAATGTGTTTGCTTCACATTCTTTGCCACTTCAGTTCAATGCATTTACAAATGCAAAGTGAGCATGCCATTCCAACATCCCTCCAAAACTCCTGTTTGCTGTCCCTGTTCAAGGAGAGAGTTCAGTTGGGAATTGACTTATAGACTAGGTCTTGCTGGTTAGCTCCAGCCGTCCACTCACAGGGTGGAGTTAATCACTTCAGGGACTTAGACCTAACTTGCTGCTGCTTAGCCACAGCATGGAATCCACAAGCCCTGGGTTAGGCACCAAGGCTCCCTGTTCAATACATGGAGGAAGACAGGTGCCTGAGAATGCAGCTCACCACAGCCAGTACTCCCAGTGAGTGAAGCCTATGCTAGCCAATAGCAGATGCCAACAAGAGCTGTGTGTGCGCGCACATGCGTGCACTATGCCCATCCCCTCTCAGAGTTAGGAGCCTTTAGAGGACACCGTTATCTGCTGAAAATTCTCTGACATGCATCCGACGAAGTGGGTATTCACCCATGAAAGCTCATGCTCCAAAATGTCTGTTAGTCTATAAGGTGCCACAGGACTCTGTCGCCTTTCACAGATCCAGACTAACATGGCTACCGCTCTGATACAAAATTCTGTTATTCATACACTCTAGCGGCATCCAGCCTTACTCCATTCCTACGGCTTGGGGCAGAACCTTACACTGTGCAAGTTTTTGGGGTCTTTTACCAATGAAAGAGCCTTATACAGTAATATTCTGCTGAACCTCTATTTATTAACAATCACCAAACTAGAATGCATATGATAAGCATACAAAGCTCAGCACTCCCAATACTGCAGATGAACTTTTCCTGCTGACCAGTCAGGATCAGGTCATCCTGGGACTCCAGCTTCTGCACGGTGTCTTTAGCAGGGTGTTGAGGTCTGGCAGTTCTGATCTTGGGGCTGTGTCCTGGAGTTGGTTCCAAAGGACTTTGTCTCAGACCCCAGTTTATAAAGTGAAACATGAGTCCTGCTTAGCTGTAGCTTAACCTGTCATTGTACTACAATATTACTAAACAATTTTCTAACCAATCCTAACATACTGTAAAACAGATCCTTCAACCAACCTGACCTCACCACCACAGTTCATTTACACCTAGCAAAATTAGTTCTGTAACAGACAAACAAAGAATCGCACAGAGACCAAGCAGATAAACTATAGAGAAGTGGATACCAAATAAAGAAGTTGGGATTTCACAACCACAACTGTTAAGTGATTCCTTGGCAACAGGATGCTGTCAAACAAAGTTGTTTTTAAACCATCTTAAGCTCTGTTTCTCTGTCTGGTGATGGTGGATGCTATTAGGACAGTTGCTTTCTTAACAGACAGATAGGACATTGTTTTAATGGAACTTAGATGGAAGGAGGGGATGTGACTTTCTGCTTTCTAGCTCATGGCTGCTGCTCTCAATCTAGCTGCAGAGAGAGGCCTTATCCTTACAGCACCTGTTCCTGCTTGGGACCCCCAGCCAGAATCCTTCTCCTGGAGTCTGGCACCGAAGCTGCAACTTGCAAGGACAGCAGCAGTGCTTCCAACACCACTCAGACTGGCCAGGGAGGAGGGTACACCCCTCCCCCCCAATGGTCAGTCCAAAGGGTAGGTAACTCACCTGGGATATGGGATCCTCCAGGCCAAGTCCTCCCTCTGCCTGGTGAGCAGGATGTTGAAGGAGGGTCTCTCGCTGAACTCCTAGGCAGTAGAGCCATTCTCTAGCCTAAACACACATTTATGATGGATGCCAGTGGAATGTGTTCAGCAGGAGACTCACAAAGAGGCCCCACATCAGGAGAGCCAGTGGCCAGGGCCTTGGCCCATGAGGGAGCAGAGCCCTAGACAAATCCCTTCACTGCATCAGACGTGGGGAAGAGAAAGAGATGGACCCTGGATCTCCAGCCCTCATGACCTGGGCCAACACGTATCAGGGAAGCTGCCTTCTCCCGCCCATTGTGGAGAGTCAGGCATGAGCCAAACACACCAGACCAGGCAACGTAGGCATCCCACTGGAGACAGCTGGGAGACAGGCATCCATGCAGCGGGGCTCATCCCCAGAGACAGACGCTAGGCACTCAGCAACTTTTACAGTGAAAAGATCAGGCACTGGCTAAGTCTGGGCACCAGCAGGTTAGGCCTAGGCTAGTTGTGCCCTTTAGCCACCTAAGTCCCTTTGTGGGTCTGGACTCAAACCACTGGAATGGATCAAAGACAAAGGTTTGAGCCACGTGGTCCTCAGAGACATGAGCAGATGTCTCCCCCGGGCCTGTCCAGGGGCCCAAGCCAGCCACGTGGCCCAGCTGGAGACAGACTGTGCATGGGTCCCTTGCTCTCCAAGCACATGACCCACTGCTTGGCCCTCCAGATCTCTCCTGCTTGCTGCTCCCATTCTGCTTGGGCAAGGGGGATGGGAGGTTTGTTGGGGAAATGGTTGTTTAGGATTCCTTGTTGAGGAGGGAGTGGGATTGCTTTTATTTGACAGTGGAGCCAACGCTAGCAGTGATTTAGCCGCCATTGCTGAGGAGCTCTGGAGTCTATATACCCCGGGTTCCCTCCAGCATCCCTAACAATGCTCAGCCCTTACTGCAGAAAACTTAAATACCCTTTTACATCCCAGGGACTCAGTCCTGAGAGGTGTGTCATTTCTATAAGGTGCGGATGAGGGAAAAGCAATTCCCTTGAACTTCACTCAGCACCTTCCAGGATTGGGCCTTGTATTGCAAAGAAGTCTTGAAAAGAGACTTATCTGAGGAGGAATGGGGCCCCCTCACCTCCCACTGACACCAATTCTAAATGTGACCACATGGTGTGCACCACAATGTTTGCTACAGTGCTGGTTCTAGACACACCTCCATAGATTTTCACCAGAATGCTTCCTCCAGGTCACAGACTGGTGCATCACCTACTGTGCTGATTCTGCCTGTACTGTTTCTAAAGCATCACATCACAGATAGTTTCTCCACACTGAATAATCAGAGCACTCAGGAATATCTCTGAAAGCTCTCCCCAACCCCATCCCAAATGCTCATTAAGGAACAAGCGAAGTGGAAATATGAATGAATAATCCACATACTTACTACTCAGAGTGCACATCAGAAACAAACTAAAAAGTGAGAATTAGTAATGCCTCACATCCATCTAATTCACGCTCAGATAACACTGATGCAGACCTGGGAGGCAGCAATACCATTCTTGTACATCATAATTACAGCTTCATTTCACATGTTTTAGATCACTATAAATTAGCTGCAGAATCACTTGAGCACAATGTCTGACAGCTTCCACTGTAGATCAGCTGTAAGACAATATACTACAGGCCACGTTTTACAGAAAGACAATTAATGCACATAGAAAAGTATGTGTGCACCAAGTAAGTGTGTGTGCGCATTTGGAAATTGAGGGTTGTTCTGTCTGGTAATGGGGCCTGGGAACACAATATAAAGTTGTTCAGTTCAGCGGTCTGAATGTGGCCCAGCTGGCTGGTTATAGCCCCCACAGCCTTCTTCCCTTGCAGTTTAGTCTTAGTGCAGAGGGACAGGAGAAATTGAGACATAACAGTAAAGTTGACACTAAAACACCAAACAGCCTGGGGTCCTGAATGAAAAATGCACAACACTTCAGCTACTGAGAAGCCCGATTTGGGTTTGTAGGATTCAATAAGCTAAGCTTTATTCTCTTAATTGGTTACATTTTCAAATCCTAGTGTGTTAAATACCCCAAGGTAGGAAAGCAAATCCTGTGTTAATAATTCTAATGGCTAAAGAGCATATTATTTTCAAATGGCTTGTTAATCAGCATGAGGTCTGCCTACAGCTACTGTAACCAGTCATCTCTCACCGATAGTAGTTGGTGTCTTAATAGGAAGCTCCGATGGATTCAAGGGAGCTTCAAATTGCTCAAACTCAAATGAAGTTAAAGGAAATGATTAACCAGCTTGGCTAAGAGCCATCCAGCAAGACATAAACCCTGCTGAAATCCCCGACTGTGAATCCTACAGCGAGAAACAGACAAATCTAGAGGATTTTTGTGTAAGAACATGCACTGCAGAATTAGTTACCTTTAAACCAGATGTTAAAAGGGACATCAAAAGAGTTATCCCCTGGGGTGAAAGGGCTGTTTTCTTGCCAAATGCATGGAGATTGTGACTGTAAGGCAATCCCAGAATTAGAGACATTGCGTATGCTTCTCTCCAAGTCCAGAATCCATGAGCCAGCTGGTAAAGACAAGCTGTCACCTCTCAGATTTCACAGCAGATGCAGAACTTGTTTAGTGAACAGCCCATTCCATTATTGTTATTAATTTAGTAAACATTCCCCAACCATTGAGGAGATATTCCGAATGGAGGCCCAAGTCTGGCAACGTGATGCCTACGGGCAGATCTTGCCTCTGCAGAGCATCATTGAAACACTCAGCGGGACTCCACAGTTTGCCTGGGTGAGTCACAGGGCAGGATCGGGCCTGCATTCAGCTGGAAGGAATTGTGGGGATGCACCTTTCCTCCCATTTGTTTACGAATATGGAAGTCTAGCTTGAAGTGCTTGCCAAGTGGACTTGTGGCTATGGCACAAGGGAGCTTGTCCGCTGTGCTGCACCGGAGTCCAGTTCCACAAAGGTATTTAGATACCATTCAGAGTGGCAGCCGTGTTAGTCTGTATCAACAAAAACGACAAGGGTACTTGTGGCACCTTAGAGATTAACAAATTTATTGGGCATAAGCTTTCGTGGGCTAAAATCCACTTCATCAGATGTATGGAGTGAAGAATACAGGAGCAAGTATAAATACACGAAAAGATGTGAGTTGCCTTCCCAAGTGTAGCAAAGAGTCCTGTGGCACCTTATAGAGTAACAGACGTTTTAGAGTATGAGCTTTCATGGGTGAATACCCACTTCATCAGATGCATGTCATGCGTCTCACGCATCCGACGAAGTGGGTATTCACCCACGAAAACTCATGCTCTAAAATGTCTGTTAGTCTTTAAGGTGCCACAGGACTCTTTGATGCTTTTACAGATCCAGACTAACACGGCTACCTCTCTGATACTTCCCAAGTGTGAGGTCACTGATGACTTGGGTTTTAGGCCACGAAAGCTTATGCCCAAATAAATTTGTTAGTCTCTAAGATGCCACAAGTACTTCTCGTTGTTGGTACCATTTAGGCACAATTGATATTTTTGAAGCTGTTGCCCACCCCCATGGTGGGTAAGTTCCTGCTGGTCACGGATGCTGGCACTAGTGGTGCTGGAGGGGCTGCCACCCCCACCCTCTGGCCTGAAGTGGATTCTGTCAGACACAGCGTTTACAGTTTGGTTGAATAGCTCAGCACAGCTCCCCCTCATACAAATTGTTCCAGCCCTGCTGTCAGTCGGCACCGAAAGCCACCCAGGCCCTGACACTGCACCACAGCCAATGAGCAGCTCAGCTCCATAGTACAAACCAAAGCCCCAGAGACCCTGAAGCAAGAGGTACAAGCTACCGCCTACCTTACCAGCAGGCCCGAGGCCATCAGTGAGCTCTGGGCACACTTCACTGACACCTGTGTGCGCCTGCAGCAGGAGGGCCAGAGGCAGGCTGCCGATAGGTGCAAGGCGACAGCACAGAACCCCCACAAGAGCCGTCTCAGGACACAAGGTGAACGTGAGAGGCATCAGGCATGAGTAGAAGAGACAGAGACTGTTTCAGTTGCTAGGGCAGGAGCTACCTCAGATGCCTCACTGCAGCGAGGGTTCAGGCCTCAGGAAACCAAGCCCAGGAAGCAGCCTGTCTCTGGCCCAGTAACACTAGGTTAGCCTCTTAGCCAGAAATTCAAGGCTGAGGAGTGGGATGTAGGTGCTATCTCTGGCAGATCCCTGTTCACCTTGCTGGCTTCTGAGGAGTCCAGCTCTGCCCAGACATTGCCTGGAGAGCCCAGGGCCTCACTCGTGCTGAGCGTTGCACGAGTGAGGCTGCCTAGGGTGAGGTAGTGCAGGGCTGCACAGAGCTAAAGTCAAGCACCTTGGAGGAGATAGACCTCAGAAGTTCCCTGCTGTCCATCTATTACATGAGAGGTGCCAGTCATTGCTCTGAGTGAGTGACACAAGTTAAGAAGTAACTGTTATGTGGCCCAGTACAGGAATCCTTCACTTGGGATTGAGAGCACATTTACACAGTTCTGAGAAAGAGGCACTTTATACACTGCATGTGCACAAAGATGGTAGAGCATGTCCCCGCTATCATACTGTACTGTTAGTTTGAGTCAGAGCATATATGTGCAGTGGCATTCCAGTTAACTGCATTGTTAGCCGAGCTGCACATTGTCCGGTCAGTGCTATTGAAGTAATTCATTCATACCACGTTCTGCTAAGTCAATCAAACTGTGAGCAGCCTTCCCCCAAACTGTGATAGAAAATGTAAACGGCAGCTCCAGGACACTGTACTCACCACACGTGGCATCTCCTCTTGGTCATTCTGGGAATTCGCTTTGCCAGGCGACACCTCTTCCAGCAGTTACACTCCACCACTCTCAGCCTGCGAGTTCGCTCTCACTCCAGGAACCACAGCATCCTCTGCATGACTCAGCCCTCCAGCCAGCTCACTGTGTGGGTCCCCTTCCAGGGATGGCTATCAATATCCCTGCTCCCCAGCAATTTCATACAGTCCTCCCCCTCACTGTCCTAGGAGCCACTCCTTCACTCGCCGGTAGGGAGACCCAGCACTGCCACGTACTCCATGTTCCAGCTCAGAGGCTATCTAGACAGCAGCCCAGTGTGGGTCCCACCTGCACCTTGGTGCCTTCCCCTGAGCCTCTCCCTCATCTTCTGGCCTTCCCTACTCCTCTGGGTTTGCTAGTCTCTCAACTCCCTTCGCTCAGGGAGTGATTGCAGATACCTCCCAGTCTCCTTTCTTTATATCAGCCCCACCTGTCCCCACACAGGTGAGCTTCCTCTAATCAGGGCTTTCCTCCCAGGCTTAATTCTCCCTGATTGAAGCCTAATTGGCTGCTTGGGCCCACTTCAGCTCTGACAGGGGCAGTGAGGAAATAGACCCCATGACAACTGCATAACAATATGTAGCCATTAGGCAGCGCTTTGTGCAGAATACTGCAGCATATCTTTACTGGGTGCAGGAGACAGTCTGCCTTCCTTTTACAGTGCAGCTGTTCAAGCTAGCGTCCATTATGCCTCTCTCTGTGTGTCACTGGCCCAATATGGTGTCAGAAGAAGAACTACAGTAACTGCAGAATTTCATCCAAATGCCAGTTCCATGCACCAGAGAGCTGCAGCTTTGCCTGACCACTGGGCTAGCCTGACTGCATGGAGCAGTTTGCACACTTTCACATTGCAACTAAACCCCCCACGGGAAGTGGGCAGGTGCCGGGTGTCTACCTCACCTATGCCATGGGCAGGGAAGCTGAATGCATCTTTCAAAACTCTGCCTTTGGGGAGGAGTGCCGGGAGAACAGTCACATTGGTTCTGGCTCAGTCCACCCGTGTAATGGGGTTCCAAGCAAGTGTGTTTCCACCAGCGGGTCCAGACATCTGTGGGCTCCATGGGAACTTTTAGAGTAGCCTGGTATGGCGTGGAAGAAAGCTGTGGTTTTAAAGACAAAAAGGAAGAGCAGGGAAAACAGAGCAGGGAGTGGCATGGAGACAAAGGACAGTCAGAAAAATTGCTAATGAAGAGGGATTGAACCCTTCACACAGAACTAAAAATGCAAGACAATTGGGGATGAGTAAAAATTAAAATAGAAGCAGTGGCTACCAGAAAGGAAGCTAGAAGTGATTTATAGAGTCACAGTAGAAAAGAGGTCCCCAAATGGTCGGGTGTCCCTCTTCCAGGGGGGCACAGAGGCACATTTTGGGAGGCATAGCTTGAACCTGTACCAGCCCTAATGGGGGGCAGGGAAGAAGTGCTACCCTGCTCCACTCCTGGCTCCAGTCCCAGCTGCCGGCCCCGCACCCAGAGCTCCGCTTCCGGCACCGGCTCAAGGGGGGAGGTAAACGTTTGGGGGCCCGTGCAATAGATTTATAGATTCATAGACTCTAGGACTGGAAGGGACCTCGAGAGGTAATCAAGTCCAGTCCCCTGCCCTCATGGCAGGACCAAATACTATCTAGACCATACCTGATAGACATTTATCTAACCTACTCTTAAATATCTCCAGAGATGGTGTCATAAACAGATAGCTAAGGGTTAATGTTTCTTTTACCAGTAAAGGGTTAACAAAGGGAACCACACACCTGACCAGAGGACCAATCAGGAAACCGGATTTTTCCAATCAGGAGGGGAAGTTTTTAGGTGTGGGTTCTTTGTTCTGTCTAGTGCTCTCTCGGCTCTGAGAGAGATCTCTCTACCTTCAGATTTCTAATCTTCTGTTTCCAAGTGTAAGTACAAAGTAGAAGACAATAGGTTTTTATACTGTGTTTGTATTTACATGTGTGTAGTTGCTGGAATGTTTTAAATTGTATTTCTTTTTGAATAAGGCTGTTTATTCATGTTTTCTTTTAAGCCATAACCCTGTATTATTGTCACCTTGTACAGAGATTTATGTCTTTTTTTTTTCTTTTTATATAATTTTCTTTTTAAGACCTGTTGATTTTTTTCCTAGTTGGAATCACCAGGCGAATTGGTGGGAGGAAGGAACAGGGGGAAGGGAAATCTTGGTGTTGGTTGCAAAGTTTGCATTGGCAGGGGACTCTGAGTGAGGGTAAAAACTTGATCTCTGTGTTTGTTTCAAGGACTTTGAAAACACAGTATCTCCTAGTGTACCAGGGCGGGAAATCTGGGGGCAAAGTAAAGAGGGGGAAGGGAAGTGGTTATTTCCCTTTGTTGTAAGACTCAGGATCTGGTCTTGGGGTCCCCCAGGGAAGGTTTTGGGGAGACCAGAGTGAGGGCAGGCACTGGAATTCTGTCTGGTGGCAGCGCTATTCAGATCCAAGTGGTAATAAGCTTGGAGGGTTCATGCAGGTTCCATTTTGGACGCTAAGGTTCAGATTGGGACCTATGCTTATAATAGATGGAGATTCCACACCTCCCTAGGCATTTATTCCAGTGTTTTAAACTCCCTGACAGTTAGGAACTTTTCCTAAGTCCAATCCTTAATCTCTCTTGCTGCAGTTTTAAGCCATTGCTTCTTGTTCTACTCATTAAGGCTAAGGTGAACAAGTTTTCTCCTCCTCCTGAGACACCCTTCTAGATACCTGAAAACTGCTATCATGTCCCCTCTCAGTCTTTCTTTTCCAACTAAACAAACCCAATTCTTTACAGAGCCTTCCTTCTGAGGTCCATGTCTCAAGCTTTAACCTTCTATGTTGGTCTTCTCTGGACCCTCTCCAATTTCTCCACATCTTTCTTGAAATGCGGTGCCCAGAACTGGACACAATACTCCAGCTGAGGCCTAACCAGCGCAGAGTAGAGCGGAAGAATGACTTCTCGTATCTTGTTTACCACACACCTGTTAATGATGATACAGTATAGCTGCCAAAAGCAATTGTAATAAATCCGAAAGGTAGCATGGGGCAAGCCCAGGCAAATCTAACACTTTTCAGTCCGGAGGCACAATATGTGGCAAAGATGAGAGTCCTGAGGCGACTTGTCTTCTGTCGCTGGGCAGTGCCATAAATGCACACAAGTTGGAGGCAGTGTGGGACATGACCTCTGAGAGTCCAGAGTCATGTTTTATGGGATCAGTGACAAGCCATGACACAGAGTCAGCCTGGAGGGTGCCACTGAATATATATGGAAAGATTTTTCACTGAAAAATGGACTTGAGTGCAGAGGTGACAGTCATAACAGAAGGGTCTTATGATCTGAGCTTCAGTCCCTCCCAGGACCGAAACCAGCAGAGAGCCCTGAATAGCCCTGGAGGCATCCGAACTGCACTGGCCAATTGCCCACAGAACACGCAAAGACAAAAGCCTTCATTTCACTGTGTGTGTGGTTCGAGCATAGGAGGGTGACAGTCGCGGGGGGGGGGGGGCAAGAGTGATATGAGGCAGATGGAAGAAGTTGATGGACAAGTTGCTGATATTGCACCTTGAAAAGCAGATCCAGCAGGAATAATCTTAGGTGTCACTGCTGAATCATACCATGTACATACGCCCCACAGAATTCCTAGCCCATTATTTCCCTGGGCCCAGCCAATCCCAGTCCCCTCCCTTATCTCCTCATCTGCTCTGTCTCTCCTCTGCCCACTAGTTCCTGCAACCTCCCAGCCTCCCAGTCACAAAATCCCTGCCCCTGCTCCTCATCCAGTTGTAGTGTCCCCAAACCAGCTCCTTGTCCCAGCCAGCCCCACTTCGCCCCAGCAATCTGGCCCAGGTCTGTATTCCCTTTCCCCTGCCCAACTTCCTCCTGCTACATTGGTTAACAGTCTCTGTCTCCTTGCCCAGCCAGTCCCAGCCTCATCTGATCCCTGTGTGACAGGGATAGTCTCTCCCCTTAAGGGTATTGGGTCTAAGGGTCAGTCCACCCCCTCCCATAGAATCATAGAATATCAGGGTTGAAAGGAACCTCAGGAGGGCATCTAGTCCAACCCCCTGTTCAAAGCAGGACCACTCCCAAAGTAAATCAACCCAGCCAGGGCTTTGTCAAGCCGAGCCTTAAAAGCCTCTAAGGAAGGAGATTCCATCACCACCTCCCTAGGTAACCCCTTCCAGTGCTTCAACACCCTCCTAGTGAAATAGTGTTTCCTAATATCCAACCTAAACCTCCCCTACTGCAACTTGAGACCATTGCTCCTTGTTCTGTCATCAGGTACCACTGAGAACAGTCTAAATCCATCTCCTCTTCTTCTGGGACCCCCTTTCAGGGAGTTGAGAAGCACGCTATCAAATCCCCCTCATTCTCCTCTCTCACATAACATAAGACATAGAATGGCGCTACGGGTCAGACAAAGGTCCATCTAGCCATGGACTGTCCACACAGTGGCCAAAGCCAGGTGCCCCAGAGGATGAACCTAACAGCATGATCAAGTGATCTCTCTCCTGCCCCATCCATCCCTCATCCTCACACACAGGCTAGGGATACCATTCTTTACCCTCTGGCTAATAGTTATTTATGGACTTACACCATTAATTTATCACTCTCCTTTAACGTGTTATATTCCCAGCGATCCTCAGATCAAAGTCCACAAATTGATGTGCGCTGTATTGAAGAAGAACTTCCTTTTTTGTTTTAAACCTGCTACCTATTAATTCCATTGGTGCCCTCGTTCTTGTATTATGGGAATAGTAACATCTTTTGTTATCCCACTTTTCAAATCACTCTAATCATATCCCGCTTAGTCTCCTCTTTCCAGCTGAAGAGCCCTAGCCTCTTTAATCTTTCTTGTATGAGACCTCTCCAAACCCTAATCATTTTACCTCTGAACACCTTTCCGTGCTAGAATAGTGCAGACTAACTCCCAGTTCCCTCAGCCTCCTCAGAAGTCATGTGCTCCAGCATCTTATAATTTTTGTGCCTTTTACTGGACTCTCACACACCACATCCTTATCGTAGTGTGGGCCCAAAACTGGACCAGTACTTCAGAGAGGCCTCACAATGTTGAAATAAAGAGGAATGATCACATCCTTGATCGCTGGCAATGCCCTCACCTAAGCACCAAACAATCAACACACACCACACACCCTATCCAGCTTCTCATCACTGCTACACCCTAGGTCCTTTTCTTACAACCTCCTACACACAACGCCTCATAGTCAGTGGCAGCTGAATCTTCTGTCCTAAGTGAGAATGAAATCTGGTTTGCGAACACTCATAGTTATTTCCCCTCTAATTTCTATTCACCTCATCCTTCCTACCTCCAGATATCTACCACCTCCCGTTTAGTGTCATCTGTAACTTGCTGAGAGGGCATCCATGACATCCCCAGATCCATTAATCGAGAAGTTGAACAAGACCGCCCCCCCGGACCGCGACCCTTGGAGCACTCCGCTTGAAGCCGGCTGCCAACTAGGTATGGAGCCATTGATCACTACCCGTTGAGCCTGATGATCTAGCCAGCTTTCTATGCACCTTATAGTCCATTCATCCAGCCCATACTTCTTTAACTTGCTGGTAAGAATACTGTGGGACACTGTATCTAAAGCTTTGCTAAAGTCAAGGACTACCATGTCCACTGCTTTCCCGTCATCCACAGAGCCAGTTATCGCGTCATAGAAGACAATTAAGTTAGTCAGGAATGACTTGCCCTTGGTGAATCCATGCTGACTGTTCCTGATCACTTTCCTCTCCTCTAAGTGCTTCAGAATCGATTCCTTGAGGACTTGCTCCATGATTTTTCCAGGCACTGAGGTGAGGCTGACTGGCCTGTAGTTCCCCTGATCCTCCTCCTTCTCTTTTTTAAAGATGGGCACTACATTTGACTTTTTCAGTCTTCTGGAACCTCCCCTGATCTCCATGAGTTTTCAAAGATAATGGCCAATGGCTCTGCAATCACATCTGACAACTCCTTTAGCACCCCAGGATGCAGTGCATCCGGCTGCATGGATTTGTGCTCATCCAGCTTTTCTAAATAGTCCTGAACCACTTCTTTCTCCACAGAGGGTTGGTCACCTCCTCCCAGTGCTGTGCTGCCCCGTGCAGTAGTCTGGGAGCTGACCATGCCATGGCTCTTAAGCTTTCACGGAGTCTTATGGATGCAAGGACCTGCAAAACAAGAGAGATTTGTGGAGAAGAAGCGGCCACAGAAATAAGTGGTGTTTGGGAGGAGACCGGTTACTATTTCTTTAGGGGCCCAGAACCCTTGCATAGTGAGCAGGACAAGGCTCCCCTCTCCCAGCCAGCTGGGATGAGCTTTGGGAAGGGGACCAAGTTATAGGCTGCCTTCTACCTCATTGCAGCAGGGGAGGGTTTATCTATGAGGGTCCTCCCAGCCTGGGTGGGAAAAGGGTAAGGAGGAGGAGCTGGCTGAGGCCCTTCAGCTGGCCTAACATGCTACCCAGTGCCCAGGGGAAGAGAGTTACAAACGGCCCGATTTCCCAGCTCCAGGAGGAGTGGTGGAGCTCCTGGTGTAGGGAGAGACAGGGTCTAGCTGCAGGAGAGCCCAGTTCTGGGCAGCAGATGGGTCCTCCTCATCAGGGGAAGGAAGCTGACCAGGAGTGAGAGGGTGTGAATGGGGCCTTGTCTACACTACGCGTTTAAATCGATTTAAAGAGAGTTAAATCGATTTAACGCTGTACCCGTCCACACTACAACGCCCTTTATATCAATATAAAGGACTCTTTAAATCGATTTCTGTACTCCTCCCCGACGAGAGGAGTAGCGCTAAAATCGATATTGCAACTTCGGAATAGTGTTAGTGTGGACAGAAATCGACGTTATTGGCCTCCGGGAGGTATCCCACAGTGCACCACTGACCGCTCTGGACAGCAATCAGAACTCTGAGGCACTGGCCAGGTAAACCAGGAAAAGGCCCCGCGCAACTTTTGACTTCATTCTGTTTGGCCAGTGTGAGCTGTGAATTCACACAGGGGACACGCAGAGCTCATCAGACAGGTAACAACAAGCAGTCCCTGAGAATCGCAAAAGAGACAGCAGCCCTGGAAAAACAAAAGCGCACAAGAGGTACTGCATCTGCTGCTATAATGGGGAGAGGATTGCAGTGGCTAACAGAAACTCCATTCGAAAAGACGAAATGAAAAATATTTGGAAAAGAATTTCACAAGAAGAGTCTATGACGGGAAAGGCCACGCAGGACTCAGTGCAGTGCAGAGTAAAAGTTAAGAGAGCCGACAGGCATACCAGAAAACCCAGAAGACGGCAAACACGGAAGGATTCTGGTCAGCCGAAACAGCGCTTCTATGCGACCCTTGAGACTACTGCATGCAGATTTTAGGAGGGGCTTGCGCAACCAGTAACCTCACTACCAGGCGAGTTCAGTGATGTTCGCTCACGCCCTTTTTAAACACCCAAATGCATTCCACCACCCATCCTGCACTTGGCTCACCTATAGTTGAACAGCTTCCTGGACCACTGGTCCAAGGCGCCTGTAAGGCTTCAATGAGCCATGGCATTCAGGGATAAGGTCTGGGCCAGCACCCGGATAAACTACAGGCATTTCACATCCCCAAACGGTTATTTTCTGGTCTGGGAAATTTTCCCGCCCTTGCTGCAGCCGTTAAACAGACAGTGCTTCTGAAGAGCGAACGTCAGAACCCCTTTTCCTCGGCCATCCAACGTGGATGTTGGAAACTCCTTGTGATCCCACACGCAGTGCTTGCAGCACCATGGAAAAGTACCCTTCGGTTTAGTTACTGGGTGCCCTGGCTCTGGGCAAGATAGGGATAATGGGTTCCATCGGTATGGCCCGCCCGGACTCCTCTGCTGCCCGCACAAGTTAGTGGAACCATTGCAGTACGCGCAAAAAGCCACAAATTACACTATTAACCTGCACAGTTTCCAAGGTCACTCCTTTCCCGTAGGACAGGTTCACGGCTGCTTGGCTCGCTGAGCTTGGCAGTTCCTGGGAGGGCATGTTTGTGATCGAGCACTCGGCCAAGGCCGAGCATGGGGAAGCCCGTCAATGGGTGACAGCTTAACGATTGTTTGGGCTAAAACTTGCCATCACACAGATCACACGCAGCCCCACAGTACTAGATCTTTCTTTCCGCACTCCAAAACAAATAATTGATGTCCAGCGTGCCGTAGGAGGCTGCTGTCTGCAGTTGCAATAGTTTTTTTCCAGAGGGGCAATTGCCACTCCTTCCTCCCACTGTGAGGGGGACGGGCTCTCTCTCATATTGGCGTTTCACAGGCAGGGATAAGCATGTCACAAAGTTCAAGAGAAAGTGCTTTTTAAGCCGCAATATGCGAAAGTTTGGCAGCCACTGGGAATCGTCCCAACGACCTGCACTATGCGGTCCCACCGAGTCTAGTGCCTGTTTCCCGCCCAAAATTGGCGTCAATGAGTAGAAACCTGCCCTCATTAACCCAGCAGTAGCTCACAGTTTTCTGTAAACGCAGGGTACTCGGGGAGAACGCGCCCGCGTTAGGGAGACAATTCAGTGCCAGTGTCGTCAATGCGCCTCCAGCTCTCAATCCAGATATAGATCAGGCGCCGCGCTGGGTGAGGGACCAGACTGCCTCTCCTCCCTCACTCCCTGCTTGCAGGTTCATGGTTCAGCATCAGACAGCACACGAGAGTGCGTGAGGTTTGGACAAAATGTTCACCGGATAGCGTGTTACACTTGTGATACATCCTCCAACGCATGGTGGATCTTCAGGAAGAGCAGCGGGCTTACAGAGTGCCGCTGCAGCCCATGTTTAACCACCCTCAAAGCTCCCCACGTTCCATATCTCCCTCACCCAGACGTGTAAGAACGCGTGGGGAAGGCTTTCTGCACCCGCCCACTCCACCCCCCTGGACAGTCCAAGCAAAAGGCTGTCATTACGTTGAAATGAGCTTAATGGCCTTTTCCTTCCCTCCTATCCCTCTCCCAAAGCACAGCAGGCAGGGATACCTTGATAATTCTCTGCCTCTTTTTATAATTACTTTTTAATAAAGAATACATCCAAAGGGGGAGGGTGGGTTGCTTACAGGGAATGACTTTTAAGAAAGAATACATGATTTTTAAACAATACTGAATGACTTTTAATAAAGAATACATGATTTTTAAACGATACTGACTTTATTTCCTTCAGCAAGCTGTAAGTAAAGGGGAAGGGTGGGTTGCTTACAGGGAATGAGTCAATCAAGGGGGAGGGTTCATCAAGGGGAAACAAACACAGCAGTCACACCGTACCCTGGCCCGTGCTGAAACTCGTTTTCAAGGCTTCTCTGATGTGCACCGCCTCCTGGTGTGCTCTTCTAATCGCCCTGGTCTCTGGCTGCTCGTACTCAGCGGCCAGGTGATTTGCCTCAGCCTCCCACCCCGCCATAAATGTCTCCCCCTTACTCTCACAGAGATTGTGGAGCACACAGCAAGCAGCAATAACAAACGGGCATTGGTTTGGCTGAGGTCTGAGCGAGTAAGTAATGTTCGCCAGCGCCCTTTTAAACGGCCAAATGCACATTCTACCACCATCCTGCACTTGCTCAGCCTGTAGTTGAACAGCTCCTGACCACTGTCCAGGCTGCCTGTGTATGGCTTCATGAGCCATGGCATCAAGGGATAGGCTGGGTCACCCAGGATAACGACAGGCATTTCAACATCCCCAACGGTTATTTTCTGGTCTGGGAAGTAATTCCCTTGCTGCAGCCGTTTAAACAGAGTAGTGCTTCTGAAGACGCGAGCGTCATGAACCCTTCCTGGCCATCCCACGTGGATGTTGGTGAAACGTCCCTTGTGATCCACCAGTGCTTGCAGCACCATTGAAAAGTACCCCTTGCGGTTTACGTACTGGGTGCCCTGGCGCTCTGGGGCCAAGATAGGGATATGGGTTCCATCTATGGCCCCCCCACAGTTAGGGAATCCCATTGCAGCAAAGCCATCCACTATCACCTGCACGTTTCCAAGAGTCACAACCTTTCGTAGCAGCAGCTTAACGATTGCTTTGGCTACTTGCATCACAGCAGCCCCCACAGTAGATTTGCCCACTCCAAATTGATTCCCGACTGACCGGTAGCTGTCTGGCGTTGCAAGCTTCCAGAGGGCTATTGCCACTCGCTTCTCCACTGTGAGGGCTGCTCTCATCTTAGTATTATGGCGTTTCAGGGCAGGGGAAAGCATGTCACAAAGTTCAAAGAAAGTGCTCTTACGCATGCGAAAGTTTTGCAGCCACTGGGAATCGTCCCACACCTGCAAAACTATGCGGTCCCACCAGTCTGTGCTTGTTTCCCGCGCCCAAAATCGGCGTTCAATGGGTAGAACCTGCCCCATTACCAGCAGTAGCTCCAAAACGCAGGGGCCCGCGGTTAGGGAGAATTCAGTGTCCATGTCCTCATCGCTCTCGTCGCCGCGCTGCCGTAGCTGCCTCTCCCTCTCCTCCTGCCTTTGCAGTTCATGGTTCAGCATAGACAGCACGAGAGTGCGCGAGGTGTTGACAACGTTCACGATAGTCAGCAGGGAAAGGCGCGAATGGTTTCCTGCTTGCTTCACCCCACCCCCCACAAGGGAGGGGTGGGAGGGCTGTAAAAAACCCGCGAAACCCAAAAAACATCAGCCACATCAATCACCACCTTGACTAATGAAAATTTCTGCCTCATCAGGCCAAAACTGGGGGTGCTTATTCTCAACGTCTCAGAATTCCAAGGGAACGGGGAGACTGAGGGAACATGGATTAGCTACGGACACAGTGCACCGCTCCAGAAATCGACGCTAGCCTTGGACCATGGACGCACACCATCGAATTAACATGCCTAGTGTGGACGCGCACACTCGACTTTATAATATCAGTTTTAAGAAACCGATTTTAGCTAATTCGATATTATCCCGTAGTGTAGACGTGGCCTGGGAGAGCTGAAAGAAGGTGCTCGTGCTGTGAAAGAGAGTGAATGAACCAGACTCTGCCCCGGGGGATTCAGTCTGAAGCCATCTGGTCTGGGCCATTGATTGGAGGAGCCCGTGTAGGCTGAGGGCAGTGCACTGCAACTCTGTACCAGGTGACAAGGGAGCATACACAGCAGGCAGCCACCCCACGACGCTTCCCATCGACTGGATCCAAGGCCCACCGGCTCTTAGGCCCATCTTCCTTACCTCAGCTACCGTTCCCATTCTCCATCAGCTCCTTGCCCAGACAGTCACTCTCTCTCCCTCCCCCAACTCCTCGCTTCCTTCTGCCCTTGTCCTCCTACCAGCCAACAGTTTGAGTTTCTGCTCCCTCTCTGCCCCCCAGCTCCCTCTGTGCTCCTCTGCCCCACTCAGCCGACCTGGCTCTCCTCTGCTCTGCACTAGAACTAGGTAGCTCCCTCAAGCGGGCTGCCTGGGCCCCACAGGGAGGCACTGAGAGCAAGGCGAGGCTCTCCGCTCTTCTTCCCGTTGCCGGCCCTGGCCCAGTCCTAAGCACAGGGAAAATCCTGCTGAGCCCCAGGTTGGAACGTGCCCCATGTAGCTGGAATCTGTGCGGAATTTAGCCGCTGAACATGTGTGAACTGTGTTGTTCTGGAGGCTTCTCCCTCAGCCTCAGTTGGGTAGATGTCCATGAGGGTGACCAAAGGCACATGCCTGGCAGAAGACACTCCCCCTGACAAATATCTAGTCCATGCTCCATAGCATGTGGTCGCTTGAGCTTTCCAAGAAAAGGTTGCCAGAATTTTTTAACTTAGGCAAAGTAGGAGCATTTTCCCCCAGCCTCGAGCTCAGAAATGGCTGAACCATTTGGGCTGAAATAAAAAAAAAATTGAAAAATAAAAAACTTTCAGCCTGAGGCAGACACTGGCCATGCAACATTTCAGCCCCTGGCAAAGATATAAGCAACTGAAAGCAGGCTCTTGTAATGGAAAGTTTAGGCAGCCTTAACAATGCGCAATGACAGCAGTGCTGCCTGTAGTAAATAGCCTCGACTTTCCCTAGGTCAGCTGGCCCCTGGCTGGCGAGAGCATCCCCCCCCAGAGCTCCATTTATGCTGTATATGCCCATCTGCCCACACATGCATCGTATACCCTACCCCTGTAAATAGCTGTCATGGATGCTGAGTGTCAGGGTCTCGCTATTCCAGGGGCAGAGAGCTCAAATGCACATAGCCACAGGGCAATACCCCAGCAGGAAAACTGTACGGTACTTGTAGAAGAGCCTTTGATTTGAGTCATGGCAACAAGTTTAAGATCCACTCTGGAACTGTGAGCCCTAGATATTGTCATAATCTCAGAACTGAGACACTCAGAGACACCCAGAGTGATGGGCTTAGCTTCGTTCCAAAATGTAGCTGAAATGCCCTTTTTTAAAAAAGGCAAATTTTCCCCAATTTTCATTGACTTATCAAATTTCCTGCATTTTCCCAAAATGTCTTTTCAGCTTTCATTTCCCGTTTTGAATTTGTTTGTTTTTTGTTTCCATTCACCCATCTGGGAATGTTCACTCATTGCAAATTACAGTTGGTTTGGGCAATTTTTCAATATCAAGAAAGTTTGAACAGTGTTTATTGAGGAAGAAAACCAGTCCTCACTCTGAGTTGTGTGCAACATGTCAGAGACAGTTTATTCTCAAGCAATTGCAAGGGGGAGAGTATACACGGATAGGAATTCCCCTTTCCTAGGCAGGTCTCCGCCAGATAAACAATTGGGGCAAGCATTTATACCTTTGGTTGCATACAATAATGATCCACAGCCGCGTCTTGTTTATACATATTCCTTCCTGGTATCTTACTTTTCTCAGCAGTTTCTGCTACAGTCTGGGTTCCATTCTCATCTAACACCAGGTCAAAACAGCATCTCTTACAGTTTTCCTACTCGCTTCCCACTCACCCAGGCCCTGCCTTAAAGTCTCGCGTTATTAGAGTTAGTGTTAGCCTGGCTCTTGCTCTATTCCTAGAAACTAAGATGTCTGCGTTCAAATTCCCTTTATCCTTTTTTCCACTCCCACATTATTAAAAACACAGAATGATTAAAAACTTCATGGAAAATGTTGAAAACAAAAATCAGCCCACTCAGAAAAATACTAGCAAAATGAAGCTGTCTCCCAAAGTTTCACAGTTCTATGTATTGCTTGTTTGACTGATTATTTCTAACACTAGAGTGTTTTTGTGGTTACCATCAAAAGACCGCGCCCACCTGGAGCTACCACAGTATAATATCATAACTTCGACTCCACAACATCTCCCCTCCCTGAGCTACCAAACAGCAAAATCTGCCTTAAAGCAATATCAAAAGGGTTTCTTAATAGAGCAATTTGGCAATACAGAATTATTGGAGTCCACTTTAAATGTAACTCTGTGTGTGTGTGTGTGTGTGTGTGAGAGAGAGAGAGAGAGAGAGAGAGAGAAAGTGTTCCACTGTCATGCTTCAGTACTGAGAAAAATATGAGATCAATAAACCCAGCGCTCTGATTCAATGAAAAGGTTTCACGGAAATCAATATTGCACCTACTTTTCTATTATTTCATTTAATTGGAATTGTTCAATCCTTACCGCACACACACTTCCTTCCGTACAATAAAAACAGGTTGAAAAATGCAAAAGTTTTGCTTTTTAATTAGACGAGGTGATCGGGGCCAGTGAGTTCAGTGGAAGTCGTGTGCCAAGAGAGGGACATGTGTTTGGCTGGCATGGAGCTCAGCACTCCTGAATGGCCCAGGATGGCGCTAGCATCTGTTGCAGCCCATGACCGAGGTGCATTGGAACAGCTGTTGCAGGAAGCACTGACTGACACAGCATTTGCAACCTGCCAGTCCTCCTCTAGAGAGAAAATCATGCAGGGGAGACAGGCGGGGGAACAGAAGGATTTGTAAAAATGAGAGAGGAGAGAAATAGAAAGAACAAGCCTTGAGGCCAAAGTCTGGCCTGAGATTACTGTGTGGAAGTCACGCGTGCATGTCTAGCGGCAACAAGAGTTTAATCACTAGCTCGTTAATTTCAGGGGGCAGTTTCGGACTCACTCTAATGTGACAGCACAGAGAAGTAAGACCCCCTGCAGCAGGGCTACTAGATTTTGGATCCAGGCCATGTGCAGAGCTCTAGGGGTCAGCTAGGGTGACCCCCACCCAGGATCAGTTTGTATGGAGTTGGCAGAGCAACAACTTTGGGTTTGGAAAAATTTGGATTTGCATAAAGAGCCATAAATCTGGGGAAAAAGCAAATTGCTGACACCAGGGTGTCCATAACAGAGCTACTGGAACTCCCCCTGCAAGAGAAACAGACACACAGTGCAGGGGAGGGAGAGTTCATCCCCAGCAACGTTCTGCCCCCTTGCTCAACTCTGCTTCAGGCCCCAGCAGAAAGAAGAAGCCTGAGGTTTACCCACTTATAACAACCATTCTGACTCGGTTTGTAACACAGGCACTGTAAGAGGAGTAGAGAAATGTGCCTGGAGCATGTCCCATGGAGCTGGCCATTGATTGATGATGAAAGTGACTCAGACACCTCTGAGCATTCTTCAATAACTTTATGCTCACTCTAGTTATTGTTTCCTGCTTGGAGCGTTTTCTTGCTACTATCTTAGTACCCAGAGCTGCATGACAACCCCCACTCTGCTCTCTGCAGGGAGCCAGCCAAGGCAGCGATACAGGATTTGAGATATTAAGTCTTTATTAATATTTTCTGTTACATTTTATACAAAGGCCCCTAAACCAGGCATAGGAAAGAAAGAGAAGAGAAACCAATCCCTTTCTCAAAGCCGTGACAGCTCTTGGGGCACTGTGGGGATTTGCATCATGTCCTGCACCCAGGTGATGTTACACATGTTGGTATTGGGAGGATTCCTTCAGAGTAGGTCTTTTTAATTTGATCTGAAAATCTTGCATCTCTTTATGCAAACAGAAGCTTACAAGAAGTGGAAACTTGGACAGATGACACGGGAGTGGGAGGAGTATAAAAACATTGCTCAAAAACATGCAGGGATGTCATCAGGAAGGCCAAGGCACAATTGAAGATGCAGATAGCAGGGGACATGAAGGGTAAAAAGAAGGGTTTCTACAGGTATGTTAGCAACAAGAAAGTGGTCAGGGAAAGTGTGAGACCCTTACTGAATAGAGGAGGCAACCTAGTGACAGGTGATGTGGAAAAAGCTGAGGTACTCAATGCTTTTTTTGCCTCGGTCTTCACAGACAAGGTCAGCTCCCAGACTGCTGCACTGGGCAACGCAGTATGGAGAGGAGGTGGGCTGCCCTCAGTGGTGAAAGAACAAGTTAAGGACTATTTAGAAAAGCTGGACATGCACAAATCCATGGGGCCGGATCTAATGCATCCATGGGTGCTGAAGGAGTTGGTGGATGTGATTGCAGAGCCATTTCCCATTATCTTTGCAAACTCATGGCAATCAGGGGAGGTCCTGGATAATTGGAAAAAAGCAAATATAGTGCCCATTTTTAAAAAAGGGATGCAGGAGAATCCGGGGAACTACAGACTGGTCATTGTCACCTCAGTCCCTGGAAAAATCTTGTAGCAGAACCTCAGTGAATCCATCCTGAAGCATTTGGACAATAAGGTGGATAGAAACCTGGCTAGATTGTCAGGCTCAACAGGTAGTGATCAATGGTTCGATGTTAGTTGGCAGCTGGTATCAAGTGGAGTTCCCCAAAGGTTGGTCCTGGGGCAGAGTTTGTTCAACATCTTCATTAATGATCTGGAGGATGGCGTGGAATTCCCCCCCAGCAAGTTTGCAGGTGACACTAAACAGGGAGGAGTGGTAGATACTCTGGAGGGTAAGAATAGGATACAGAGGGGTCTCGACAAATTAGAGGATTGGGCCAAAAGAAATCTGATGAGGTTCGGCAAGGACAAGTTCAGTGTCCTTCACTTAGGACAGAAGAGTCCCATGCACTGCTACAGACTAGGGACCGAGTTGCTAGGCAGCAGCTCTGCAGAAAAGGACTTGGGAGTTACAGTGGATGAAAAGCTGGATATGAGTCAACAGCATATTGCTCTGTGTGGTGGGGTTGTCACTCTGCTCCTGCCTGGAGAGAGCTGTGGCTGGGGAAAGGCTGATTGGGGAAACAGCCACAGCTGGGGCCAGGCCACAATCAGGCCGCAGCTGGCCCTATAAAGGGGCTGCTAGGCTGGAGCTCGGCTGTCTCTCTCTATCTGTGGAGGGAGACGGCCCTGGCTGCTGGGAGCTGAGCCAGGTACCTAGAGTGGAGCAGGGCTGGGGAAAGGCCAGAGGAGCTGGGGAGCTCCGTCCAGGAAAACTCCCAGGCTGCGGCCTTGTGAAAGGCCGAGAAGGTTCTGGGGTTGCAATGGGGCAGCCCAAGGGTAGGCAGAGGCAGCAAGTCCAAAACTTCCTTGCCGATGATGAGTGGCAATTACACTGCAGTCCACCTCAGCGAGCAGAGGCTATATGGTGACAGGCAGTAGCCAAAGACTGAGGCAAGGTGGGCATAGAGGGTTGGGAATTCCCTGGGGAGGGGAGACCCAGTGAGACAGTGGGGTACTTCAGGGAGCAGAACCCCTAGAGAAGGGGTACCGGGGTCCAGGAGGGATATGGGGGCCAGCGGCAAGGCAAGACACCAGCGTGCAGAGGGTGCTCTGGAGGCTGGTGAGCTAATTCCCTGAACAACCAGCAGAAGGTGCTACCAGGTGAGTCGTCGCACGTTACAGGTTGCATTATTAGGGGCATTGTCAGCAGATCAAGGAACGTGATCATTCCCCTCTATTCAACTTTGGTGAGGCCCCATCTGGAGAACTGTGCCCAGTTTTGGGCCCCACACTACAAGAAGGATGTGGAAAAACTGGAAAGAGTCCAGAGGAGGGCAACAAAACTAAATGATTAGGGGGCTGGAGCACATGACTGATGAGGAGAGGCTGAGGGAACTGGGATTGTTTAGTCTGCAGAAGAGAAGAATGAGGGGGGATTTGATAGCAGCCTTCAACTACCTGAAGGGGGGTTCCAAAGAGGATGGGTCTAGACTGTTCTCAGTGGTGGCAGATGACAGAACAAGGAGCAATGGTCTCAAGTTGCAGTGGGGAGGACTAGGTTGGATATTAGGAAACACTTTTTCACTAGGAGGGTGGTGAAGCACTGGAATGGGTTATGTAGGGAGGTGGTGGAATCTCTTTCCTTACAGGTTTTTAAGGTCAGGCTTGACAAAGCCCTAGCTGGGATGATTTAGTTGGGGTTGCTCCTGCTTTGAGCAGCCGGTTGGACTAGATACCTCCTGAGGTCTCTTCCAACCCTCATATTCTATGATTCTATGAGAATCCCCCCAAAAGTTCATTTCTGCTGAGCTGCCTCCACAGGGGCCATGGCAGCTTCCCACTGACTGCAACCGGCTGTGGCTCAGGCCAAGAGAAGTGGGACACGTTACAAACAAGTAGTAGCGGCACCATCAGCATCTTACCCTTGACCCTCCCCCGCTTTCTGCACTGGCTGGGTCCCACCTGGACCCAGACTGAGCCCCTATGGGCAGAGAGACGTATTTCTATACGGAGTCTGTACTGCACCCACAACATTTTGGGATGCATAAAACAAATCCAACTAACAGTATTCAAACTGCCTCATCACTGAGCGCCGCAGGGAAATCTCTGGCTGCTAACCGTGACAGTTCCCACACAATGTACTTTCCAGACAAAGGCAGAGCTGTGATTCCTGGCACTTTGATGCACAATCCAGACCCTTGCTCTCCCTGGTGCCAGACCATAGGAGGTGTCCTGCCTTAGCCCAAAGACTGGAAGGCCAAATAGGTGGCTTGTACCATTCCCACACCTGCCTCCCAAAGCCTCCACTGGACGCCGCCTGTCCCATCGAGCCACCACGTGAGGGAGATGATCACACTCCAGCCCCGTGTGATAGTGATTTATTATTAGCTGTGTTTATGACTGTGGTGCCTACGCACCAGCCATGGTGCTGCACAGAGTAGCAGACAGTCCCTACCCGGAGATCTTACAAGCAGATGACCAGACAGATCCAGGGTGGGGGAAGGGGCAGAACCCACCAGCAGAGTGAACAACAGGATGGCAGCAAACATCATGTTAGTGTCAGGATTTGGGGGTAGGAGGCGCGCTAGGTAGGAAGGGATCAAATACTTCGAAAGAAAGGAGCAGGGAGCAGAGACGTTGGAGGGAAGGAGCGGATAGGGGATGAGAGGACCCAGAGGGGCAGGGGTAAAAGGAAGCTGAGATGAAGAGTCTGTGACCAGGGGAGGAGGAGAATTGGAGCAAACAGGGCAGGGAAAGCCTAGTCAAACCTGCAGACTAAAGTGCCAGAGGGCCCCTATTCGGCAGCTTGTGACCTGACAGCTGGAGTGTCCCGCTGGCTCCTCTCTTCAGTTTTCCCCAAGTTCACGTAGCAGGTGGGAAGGCACCACCTGAGTCCCAGTCTCCCTTGCACAGTTCAGAGTCTGATGGGTGCTGGAGGGGACTGGAGCTGAGGGTTGGCCCTGGCTGGCCAACACTTCACCCCCTCTCTCTGGTGCAGAAGTCCCTGCTTTGGCACTCAGCTGTGACGGTGGCACTGGAGGCAGGCCCTGCCTGCAGCTCTCCCAGTGCTGATGATGACGCTGAGGAGCCAAATGAAGATTTGGCAGGAGATGAAACCTGCAGCAAACAGAGACTCTCTCCACAGGCTTCTACCTCCACAACTTCTGCACAACCCAGCTGGCACCAGGCCTGCTTTGGCCTGTTACAGACTGTCATAAACAGATAGTTAAGGGTTAATGCCTCTTTTACCTGTAAAGGGTTAAGAAGCTCAGTAAACCTGGCTGACACCTGACCAGAGGACCAATAGGGGGAAAAGATACTTTCAAATCTTGGTGGAGGGAAGTCTTTTGTTTGTGCTCTTTGTTTTGGGGGTTGTTCGCTCTTGGGACTAAGAGGGACCAGACGTCAATCCAGGCTCTCCAAATCTTTCTGAATCAGTCTCTCATGTTTCAAACTTGTAAGTAATAGCCAGGCAAGGCATTTTAGTCTTATTTTTGTTTTCTCAACTTGTAAATGTTCCTTTTTGCTGAGAGGATTTTACCTCTGTTTGCTGTAACTTTGAACCTAAGGCTAGAGGGGGTTCCTCTGGGCTAAATGAATTGGATTACCCTGTAAAGTATTTTCCATCCTGATTTTTCAGAGATGATTTTTACCTCTTTCTTTCTTTAATTAAAAGCTTTCTTTTTAAGAACCTGATTCATTTTTCCTTGTTTTAAGATCCAAAGGGATTGGATCTGGACTCACCAGGAATTAGTGGGGGAAAGGAGGGGGGGATGGTTAAATTCTCCTCGTGTTAAGATCTAAGGGTTTGGATCGGTGTTCACCAGGAACTTGGTGAAAAAGCCTCTCAAGGCTGCCCAGGGAGGGGAAGGTTTTGAGGGGACAGGAAGTGTTCCAGACACTGAAATTTCTGGATGGTGGCAGTGTTACCAGATCTAAGCTAGTAATTAAGCTTAGAAGTGTCCATGCAGGTCTCCACATTTGTACCCTAAATTTCAGAGTGAGGGAGGAACCTTGACACAGACAGAACACTTAAGAGTGTGTATTCCTCCCATCACCTTTCGGGGCTTAAGAGAACAGTGTGAAAGGCATCTTATCTCCCCCAGGAAGCGGCCGAGAAACTTTCACAGATTTGAAATTAATAAGATCCAACAGTCGTATAAAGCAGTTCTACAGAAATTACTCTAAAAACCTGTAGGGTTGCAGTCAGTCATGCAATAGATCCTGGAACCACCCTGGAGAATGCTACACAGAGATGCAATTGTCTAGTTAATTCTATTTTTTTTTTAATTGGAAATATATCAGTCTCCCAGATCTGGAAGGGACCTTGAAAGGTCATTGAGTCCAGCCCCCTGCCTTCACTAGCAGGACCAATTTTTGCCCCAGATCCTAAGTGGCCTCCTCAAGGATTGAACTCACAACCCTGGGTTCAGTAGGCCAATGCTCAAACCACTGAGCTATTCCCCACTTCCTGAAGGCAGTACAAAAAGCCTGCAGAAAGGCCCACATTTTCAATTACATCTCACAGACCCTTTCTGGAATTTTTGCTTGGCATTTCAAGGGGGGCTGTCCATCCCTCTCATTGCCAGGAAGGTTCCACACAACTTTCCCCAACTGTCTTCTCTCCTTATTGTCCTTATCTGACTCATCCTCCCTCTGAGTGTGGGACTGTACTGCTGTCCATCTGGAATTTCCTAACTGGGCAGATGTGGGAGCTGTTGGAGGGTTGCAGGCAGGCCCTGTCGCCAGGGAACAAATGGACTCTTCAGCACTCTCCAGTCCCCCCAAGCAAGCAGCACCAGACAGAAGAGGATTGCAGCTAGTTAGAGCCAAAGCCAGGTCTCAGTGCAGCAACTTAGAGCTCTCAGCCACTTGATAGCGTGTCAGTCGACCTAGCTAAAAAACAGCCCTAAGGGTAATGAACGACTGCGGAGCTACTTTTGAAATTGACCATAATTGTGTGTTTGTTTATGGTTCCCCATCTGACTTATAACCCCTGTCTCCCCTACCGTGGAGCATCATACTACACGGTAGGGGAAATACAATCTCACCTCTAGCACAGAGTCATAGATTCCAAGGCCAGAGGGACCACTGTGATCATCTAGGCTGGCCTCCTGAATATCGCAGCCCAGAGAACTTCCCTGAATTAATTCCTGGCCGACGGAAAGCAAGGCTTTTAGAGAAACATCCAGTCTTGATTTAAAAGCATTCCAGTGAAGGAGAATCCATCACAACTCTTGATAAATTATTCCAATGGTTAATCACCCTCCCTGTTAATTTGTTTCTCATTTCCAGTCTGAACTTCCTTCCACCACCGAACCTCATTAGACTTTTGGCTGCTAGGCTGGAGAGCTGCTTGCACCTACTGCATTGTGCATGACCCTGCAGCCTGGTCACTTCCTCTTAACACTGAGTGTGGGAAGCAAAGTGCACAAAGAAAGACTGGGAAAAAAGAACTAAAACTTCTTTTCCTCAAACCACCAGAGAACTCCTCTTATTTTCCTGCACCTTTCCCCTGCATAGATGTGTTTAATGAATTTGCACTGAGTACAAGCTGGGGATTTCATAGATGACTGACACATGTGAAAATGAGATTTCTTCACTGAACCTTCCTTTAATTAAAATGCTGTAAGCGAGGGAGCATTTAGTCAGTGCTGGATTCCTGGCAAAATGGCCAGAGCTTGCATATCTGAAGCACAATTAAAGAGCTCAGGTGCTCAGTACAGGACTGCTTATTTGTCTGCTAATTAATACTCCAAGCAAACCATTTTTTTAAATTACCCCACATATGACAGGTGTTTCTATCAGTCGCAGGACCTCACCATATAAAAACACTCTTACCAGTTTAGATGTTTACTTAGGAAGTCACATTTTGTCACCCAGAAGCAGAGCCATTCTTTATGAATGCAAAGCCAGAAAGTCCAACAGAACAACGAAGGGGAGTTTATTTCTGTCCTGACCGTGGTCTGCTCTCATTTATGCAAGAGCTATTTGAGTTGGAAATTTAACATCCAGAAACTCTGAAATATTACGGGTAGTTAAAAATATGGGTGGAATGAGCAGGATCCTGGCAGAATGGCTTCATGTTGCTATTGTTTTTGGTTTACAAATGGATTAATCTGCTACATGTCAACAATGCCCAAGTGTAAATATGCATCAGAATTCCTACTGTATTTCCTGGGTAACCGGTGGCTCTGTTTGGATGGGATGAATAGCTATTACTGGGTTTGGGTTTTCTCTCCTGGGACAGCACCATGTTGCTATGATCTCAACTAAGGAAATAAATTTCTTGGCCCAGCAGCAAACATCATCGATTCCTAGTTTCCAGCACCAGAAGGAACTGTTGTGCTATTCCAGTCTGCCCTCCAGCACAGCACACGCCAGAGACGTGCCTCCCCCTGGAAGCAGATCATTTAGCTAGAGATGCTGCCTACATCACTCGCTAGCAAGTGGTGGCCCAAAACCTAGTACTGAACAGGGTCCTGCACTGTCAGGTGCCCAAGGCAACAGCAGCCTAACTCCAATGGTTAAAAAAGCCAGCAAAAGTTGGAGACAAAGAGGCTGGTACAAACGGGATTGTTCGTGCTAAAGGGCCGGCCAGGCTCCTGCTAAAGACAGAGCTTTTATCTGCCTGATCCTGAAAGAGGAGCTGACCCAGAGATGAAGCAAAGAGCATCACCACATTCACCGGATTCAGCTAAAGCCCAAACAACACCTTGTGTGTGAGACTTGGGTTCCTGCTCTCACTTCCTTTCTCGTGTCATTTTCCTTCCCCGTCTTTTCTCTCTCATTTCACTTCTGTCTAATAACAGTCTGGCTGAGCCAGCCAATTGCAACAGGACTGTGTTGCACTAACAAATATCCCCTGCACCTGATCTGCCCGTGCTCTTGGACACCTGTTGGAAAGTTCATATATATCACACTGTCACTTTGCTCATTTCCAGCCCACCACAGGAGAAGTGACACAGGTGCCACAAGGGAATTTCTTTGCTAGCTCCATGAGACAAACATCCTCAAATTCCTCGTTCCATCTTTCTTCAGGAGAAAGAAATGGAAATCCCCAAATCCCAGCCACGCTCTCATAGTTGGCAACATTTCCCCTCACCAGAACGGTTGGACCCCCCAGCCCGTGCCTGTCTGCTCCTCCTCCTTTCACAGGCTCCAAGCTGGTCTCCTGGGGAGCTGTGCAACCCCAGCCCTCACAGCAGGGATTCCTGGCTCAGAACCCCATGACACCTGCCCCGGAGATGAGCACACCCCTCCCCATCACAAACAAGGGGTTTGAGTGTCCCACGGCCTGCACCTTGTGCCTGTGCCAAGCGGGCTGAGTGGTGCGTCACACACGCCTGTGTTGTCAAGAGGTGTGTGTCGTTGTCAGATGCTACCGATGTGGTGCTCAGCTGTCTCCTTGTTGGTATCACTCGGCTGTGTGCGTGTGTTCCCTCTGTGTGCTGCCCCAGCTCTGCGCAGATAGCTGACACAGCAGACCCGAAGAGAACCCCCAATGACCACAGAGTCTAGTAAGGTAC
>NC_133772.1:139073726-139120875 GCF_003597395.2 Chelonoidis abingdonii | reverse complement strand
GTTTATACTTCGGTATGCTAGGTGAATGTTTATGCAACATCAGCCCTTTCCATGCCAGCGTCTGTGAACCGAGCCGGCCTTCAGCTCTCAGCTTGACTTTGCTTTTTAGCTAAGTCTTAACCATACTTTGGTTCAGGCCTCAGGCCTCATACTGGGCCTTTATCAGGGCCTTCACTTACTACAGCCTGTACTCTGTGTGCATGGGTGGGAATCTTAGCACAATGCCAGGCAGTGGGCTTGTGCCGCAGGGAGGGCCATGGCCAAGCTACTTCCCTCTCCTCCTCCCATGCCCTTCTCCAAACCAATATCTCTGTGTTGTCCCTAACACCGATGTCCAAGCTCTCCCCAGCTAAGTGTAAGAAACGACATGGTGAACGATGCAGAAACTGGGAAGCGTGTGTCTGGAACTGGCCGCAAACAGCTGATTTGGCAAAATCACACTGTTCTGTGGCGACGGTTGGGTGTCTCCAACCATCACTATAACGCTGCCTGGCTTCCTGCCAGCTCATCTGGGCAGGCCGCCGAGGGCCTCCTGTGGGGGCTTTGACCTTGCATGGACTGCAGCTCTGGAGTAACTGGGTAGACTGACTGCCCCAGCATCAGGCACCCCAGGGTTTTCAGGGTCGTGGATCCAAGCAGCTGGCCTGGCGGATTGTCCAGGGCTCCATTCTTTCTAGCAGAGAATTCTGCAATATTTGGGTTTCATTCTGAATCAGAACAAAACTATCAGATTTCAAACTATCGAACTCCTCCATGAACTGGAGTTCCTTTCCCCATCCAGCTCTGCTCAAGACCTTACAGTATGGACTTTTCCCTTCCTCTGCGCCTCACGGCCTGCTGTCTCTCCCTGGCCTTCTCGTATCATGTGTCCCCTGAGACTTGTAAAGGGACTGACATGGACGCAAGGGTCCACCTGTGCAGCATCCTTTGCAGAATCGGAGCCCTGGGCTGCAAACTTCCCGGGGAAGGGGCTATCTTTACTTGTCAGCGTAGGCACAGCCTGCTCAGTCTGCAGCACAACGTGTGCTCCACAGTTTGAGCCTGCCAGAAAGATCTAGGGCCCGATTCTTCAATGTGGTTTGCCACGTTTCTGCTGGCACAGCTCCCTTCCTTTCCATGCAGCCTGTGGTGGGACAGAATGGAAGATCAGAGTCCCAAGTGCTGCTGGTTACAGCCAGAGGAGCAGAGCCCAGAAGCTGTGAACAATTCCCAGATAGAACCGGTCCCAGAGAAGTGGCTCTCAGACTGTGTAATCAAGGGGCTTTCACTGGGACATTAGGGGATATTTGTCTAAATTTTCAAAGTGGCCTTTTCACAGGCAGAGCCCTGGGCGCTCTCAACCGAGACGTATGTGCACGAGTGGCTCAGGGAGTCCGTGCTGCTGGGCACAGGACTAAATGTGGCCTGCCCCTGGGCAGGGGAAATAATCCCAGCCTGGGCTGACCACAGCTGCTGTTGTGAGCTCTCGCACAGAGCCAGGTTTGCTTACATGAGCTACGGGTTAAACTGTGTGAACAAGGCACAGCCCAGAGCAAGGGCTGGCGCTCAGGCTGCACAGCCCTAAGGAGAGCACGGAGGTGCTTCGTCTCAGAGACACACCTCCTATCTGGGGACGCCCTTTGCTCTCAGGGATCCCACTGCAGTGATGGGTGAGAGGAGAAGGATGAATGTCACCCCAATTAGCTGCACTGCTCCCAGAGCAGCCAGCATGGGGGGATGGGCAAGGTCCTCCCTGCACATTGCCCTGATCTTATGCAAGGCCCTGACACAATCCACCCTCCACGTGTTCCCTCTCAGCAATGTCTGTCTGATGCAGCCTGAGTCCCTGCTGTCCTCCAAGTGGAAACTAAGGAAGGGGTGGAGAGCCCCTTCCGCTTTACCCCCCAGTGCTGACCTGTCAGGGAGGGGCAGCACACTGCAAAGCCCATGGAGCTCTCTCTTCCGGCCAGACAGCATCCTGCAGGCCCCGCGACCTGGTGCTGCACTGGGGCAGGGCAGCCTGGCACTGCCCCCTGCAATAGCCAGGGCTAATGGGAGTGACTGAGCCCTGGGAAAGCCCTTGCATGGGCTGTCGCTGCAGCCTTGTTCTGAGCAATGGCATCAGCACAAACCCAAACAGCTGGGTGATAAACATAAGCAGTCATTGTCTGCTCTGCATAGAGCCCTAGCCCCTGTGCTGCTCAGCAGAGCTCCCCGTGTCTGACACGAACACGCTCATAGCTGGGCACAGCGTAGGCCTCACATACGCTCGCTAGATGAGCTTTGCTCTCAGTAATGGTCTTGCTGATGCGTTTGAATATATCAAGGGTTCAGACCAGCTTCACAGACACTGTTCTGAGGTCCAGGCTTGGTTCCCACCCCAGAGTTCCAGCCAACTCCGAATTGCTCACACTAACATGGAATGACAAGTGCTATTCTCCAGATCAATGAGGGCAAGTTGTCTGCCTGATCGACTGCAGCATTTGACTCACCTGTGCTCCATAGTGGCTTTACAATGATTCCAGAATCCATTAAGAATATGTTGTCAAGACATAAAACAGAGCCAAACAGACAGTACTTCTTGATGATAAAAGTGCTGATCAGGTGTTTGGAGTTTCAATTTAAAATTAGCTGCTGTTTTTTCTCTTGGTTTCAGTTGAATTTTTTATTTCCTGGACATGTTCAGGAGCTTTTCCTCAGCAGTAATTACCTTAGAAATGTAGCCTATATAGTCCTTATAATGGGATCATGTTTTAAAAAGATTTATCATAGTGCACTAGTTTAATTTCTATGAAGAAATTAAAAAAAAATACACTGATTAAAATAGTTTTCACTTTATACTCCATGAAAGGCATGTAAACTCTCCAGCTTCCTTTCACTTGCTTGTCTTTGATGGTAGAAAATGGTGCATTCAGTTCTTCCTGTGCCTTTTCCCAATATTTGAATGTTGGCAGCCAATGCTAGAGTTAGCTAAAAGACAGTTACCTTTTCCGTAACTGGTGTTCTTTGAGATGTGTTGCTCATGTCCATTCCATATTAGGTATGTGCTCACCACATGCACCGGTGCCAGAAGATTTTCCCTTAGCAGTATCCATAGAGGCTCTGGCACTTTGTGGAGTGGCGCCCGCATGGCACGGTATACAGGGTGCCGCTGGCTATCCCCATCCTCAGTTCCTTCTTACCAGAAACTCCAACAGTGGGGAAGGAGGGCGAGTTGTGAAAAGGACATGAGCAATATATCTTGAAGAACACCACTTATGGAAAAGGTAACTGTCTTTTCTTCTTCAAGTGCTTGCTCATGTCCATTCCATATTAGGTGCTGCCCAAGCAGTACCCCTGGATGTGGGTAGGAGTTCACGAGTGTGTAGATTGCAACAGAGATCTGCCAAACCCAAAGGCTTGCTGAGGGATGGTGTAATGAATGGTAAACGTGTGGACCAAGGACCATGTTGCGGCTCTATAGATGTCCTGGGTAGGGATATGCGCCAGGAAGGCTGCCGAGGATGCCTGAGCTCTAGTCAAGCGGGTTCTGACAATCAGAAGCAGCAGAACCCCATGGGGTCATAACTCTTAGACTCATGGACTTTAAGGTCAGAAGGGACCAATATGATCATCTAGTCTGACCTGCACAAAGCAGGCCACAGAATCTCACCCACCCACTTCTATAACAAACATCTCTGTATGCAAGAGGTGATCCAATTGGAAATCCTCCACAAGGACACTGGGTGACCCTTCATCCTATCCGCTGTGGTGATGAACAGCTGAGTCGACTTATAGAAACACTTGGTACGTTCTAAGTAAAAAGCCAAGGCCCTTTGGATGTCCAGCATGTGAAGATGCCTCTCCTCACGGGTCTTGTGCAGTTTGGGACAGAACACCAGGAGGAAGATGTCTTATTCATATGGAAGGTGGAGACCACTGTTGGCAGGAAGGCCAGGTGGGGCCGCAGCTGACCCTTGTCCTTGTAGAAGACCATGTACAGCGATTCTGAGTTCAAGGCTTTAACCTCAGATACTTGTCTCACTGACGTCACTGCCACCAGGAAAGTGACCATCCATGACAGGTGGGAAAGAGAGCAGGAGCCTAGCGGCTCAAAGGGTGGGGCCGTGATCCTGGAGAGAACCAAGTTAAGATCCCACTGTGGGACAGTAGTCCGTACCTGTGAAAAAAGAGTCTCTCGAGGCCTCTCAAGAATCTGACCGTCATGTCATGAGAAAATACTGTCTGGCCCTGGATCAGTGGGTGAAAAGTGGAGATGGCCGTGAGATGCACTCTAATGGAGGAGTGTGCCAGGCCCTGGTTCCTCAGATGAAGCAGGTAGTGTAAGATAGGCTGTACGGAAGAGCGCAAGGGAGAGATGCCATGCTCGGACACCCAGCAGGAAAACCTCGTCCACTTGGCCAGGTAAATCAGTCTAGTTGAGGGCTTCCTACTTCCCAGGAGAACCTGTTGGACTCCTTCCAAACAAGTCCACTCCTCTAGGTTCAGCCATGCAGCATCCATGCTGAGAGGTGGAGGGACGTGAGGATGGGGTGTAAGAGCCGACTGTGGTCCTGTGACAGTAGGCCCGGACAGTTGGGTAGGGGCCAGCGAGGGACCATTGCTCGGTTCGTGAGTGTGCTGAACCAGTACTGCTGGGGCCATGTGGGGACGATCACCACAACCTGTGCCTTGGCACTCTTGATCTTTACCAGGACCCTGCTGAGGAGTGAAATCAGAGGGAACATGTATATCAGAGAGGGAGTCCTTGCCCAGACCTTGCTGAAAACAAAACCGATGGCATTTCCTGTTTTGCCTGGGGGCGAACAGGTCCATTTGGGGAGTTCCCTACCTTTGGATGATCATGCCTGGTGGAGCAACCACTCGTGGTGAGAGAAGTCTTTGCTGAGGTGATTCACTAGCATTTTCTTGATGCCAAGGAGGTGACAAGCTTCCAGGTGGATTTCATGGCTGTCACAGGACCATGATTGGGCTAATGCAGAGGTCCAGGAGATGGTGTGCCTCTTGGCAGAGAGTCGACGAGCGAGCTCCCCCTTGTCTGTTGATGTGAAACAATGAGAATGTGTTGTCCATCAGGATCTCATCATCTTGCCCGACAGGTGAGGTAGGAAGACTCCACATGCCAAGCAGACCGCCATGAGTTCTTTGACGTTTATGTGTAATGCCATCTCCTCCAGGTACCACACACCCTGGGTCTGGAGATCGCCAAGGTGCATGCCCCATCCAAGGTCCAAGGCATCTCATACCAACTCGATGGAGTGTTTGTGGGGGTCAATAGAACCCCCTCTAGGACCGTCCTGCGATCGGTCCACTATCGCAGCGAGGTAAGTATTGACAGGGGGGTGGTAACAGTCTTTTCCAGGTAGTCCCTGGACTGGGAATAGACTGTCACCAGCCATTGCTGCAGGGGTGCATCTGGAGCCTGGCATGGTGGACAACGTATGTGCATGCTGCCATGTGGCCCAGCAGATGTAGGCAAACCCTGGCTGTAGTTAGGGGGAACGCGGAGACTTCCATGATGAGGTCCACCAATGTCTGCAACCTTTCTAGCAGCAGGAATGCTCTGGGGCAGGTCGAGTCAAGCATTGCTTCGGTGAACTCTGTCCTCTACCAGAACAAACGTAGACTTTTTGGCATTCAACAGTTGGCCCAGGGAGTGGCATCTGGCTTGCAGCACCGCAACATCCTTTGGAACCTGAAACCTGGAGCTGCCTTTGACCAGCCAATCGTCAAAGTACAGGTAGATCTGGATACCCGATGCCTGAGGTAAGCAGCCACCACTGACATGCACTTGATAAACACCCTCGATGCTGTCGCCAGGCCAAACAGGAGAATGCAAACTGGTAGCGGTCAGGTGCCACCATAATTCGGAGGCAGCATCTGTGTCCTGGTAAGATCGCGTCCTTTAGGTCGAAGGAGGCATGCCAGTCTCCTGGATCCAGGGAAGGGATAATAAAGACCAGGAAGGCCATGTGGAAATTCAGCTTCCTTAGGTACTTCCTTGTTGAGGTCTCGCAGGTCCAGAATGGGACGTAAACTGCCCTTGGCCTTTGGGATTAAAAAGTGTAGGGAATAGAGCCCCCTGTTCCTGTTCATGTGAGGAACCTCCTCCACCGCACCCAGCTGAATAACACTTGAGTCTCCTGCACAAGGAGACTCTCATGAGAAGGGTCCCTGAAGAGGGACAGGGAAGGGAGGTGGGGGGTAGGTAGAAAGAAACTGGAAGGTACAGCCCTGTGCCACTGTGTTTACAATACAGCAGTCCAAGGTTATAGCAGTCCATGCAGGGAGGAAAAGGGAAAGGCAGTTGGAAGAAAATGGGGAAGATGGATCCAGGGAATAGTCTGTTCGGTCACCCCTCGGGTGCATCCTCAAACGATCGCCTGGCCCTCTGCTTGTTTTGGATTGAACCCGATTGAGCAGAGGGTGGAGGGGGGTGGCTCGGGTGGTGCCTGTAGCCCTTGGCCTTATTGTGAGGCATGTCCTGCCGACGCTGGTTCCCTTGTCCCTGAGGCTGTTGCAGTTTGAACCGCTCCTGTATCGGGCCTGGGACATACAGCCCCAGAGTTTTCAGGGTGGTGCGGGAGTCTTTAAGCCCTGAAGCTTGCTATCTGTCTGCTCTTCAGATAGGGCCAGGCCATCAAAGGTCCTGCATCAACTGCTGAGCCTTGGTGGACAAGCCTGAGAGGAGCTGCCAGGAAGCTCGCTGCATGGAAATAGCAGAAGCCATGAGGTGGGATGTAGAGTCTGCCACGTCTGAAACCCCCGGGAGGGTCGCTCTGGCTGCTGTTGTGCCTTCCTTGAGGGTCGCCCGTAATACCTTCCTGGACCCTTCAGGGAGCGAAGCCCCAAACTTGACCATGGCCTGCCACATGTTGTAATCGTAGCAGCCAAGGAGGGCCTGGTATTGGTCACTCTCAATTGCAGGCTGGAAAATGAATAAACTTTGCATCCAAAGAGATTCAGCCTCCTTGAGTTGTTGTTCTTGGGGGTGGCCCAGGTTGTCCTTGCCTCTCCTTGTGGTTAACTGCCTCGACTGCAAGAGGACTGGAGGGCAGATGGGGGTATAGGTACTCATGCCCTTTTGTTGGCACAAAGTACTTGTGCTCAGCCCTTTTGGTGACAGGGGAAGGAGGAGGGAGTCTGCCACAGGGCAGTGGTAATTTTCTATACCCCCTCATGAAGTGGTAAAGCCACCCTGTCAGGGACCGAGGAGCAGAGGACATCAAAGAGGGAGTCCGAAGGCGCCTCCAACTCCTCAGCCTGAAGCCCCAGATTAAATACCCTCGTCAATAGTTCCTAAAGTGATTAGCTTCATCCTGAGGAACTGGGTGAGGGAGCTCTGTGATAGCCTCATCAGGCGATGACAAGGTGTAAACGGGGTGGCACTCACCCCCGCGGCGCCTCCTGCTGGTCACTCCTGGGAATTAGCTCAAACTTGCAGCTGGAGCGCCCTCTCCCGGCCGGTGATCCGCCTAGTTTCCTGCTACGGGCCCCGTGTCCCTCCCTGGACCCCGGTGCCCCTTTTACGTGGGGTTCTGCCCCCTGGCAGCACGCTTTCTCTTAGGGGTTCCCTCCCGGGAACCCCCACCCTCTATCCCACTTTGCTTCCAGTGTCTTGGGCTACTGCCATCATCTGTCTAGCCCAATGCCCTGGGGCAGACTGCAGTATCAGCCACTCATCATCAGCAAAGGGGTTTGGACCTGCTGCCTTGGCCTACCCCTGGGTTGTACCCTACAACCCCAGTACCTCCTAGCTTAATTCTAGGCTGCAGCCTGGGGCTTTCCAGGCAGGAGCTCCCCAGCTCCTCTGCCTTTCCCCAGCCCTGCTTCACCCTAGGTACCTTATCTCAGCTTCCAGCAGCCAGGCCCTTCTCTCTCTGAACGCAGAGAGAGACTGTTTGGGCTCCTGGCTTCTCTGCCCTTTTATAAGGGCCTGTGGCTCAGTTTGGGGCATGGCCCCAGCTGCAGCCACTTCCCCAGTCAGCCCAGCCTAAAGGCTGCTTTCTCCAGCTACAGCCCCTTCCTGGGCTGTTTTTAACTCCTTCAGGGCCGGAGCAGGGATCCACCCTGCTACACAAGGACAATGATGGTACCATGAGGTCCTCAACAACCATTGGTGGCCCAACAAGCTGCTCCCTTGGGTCCTCCTGGACCTGTGGGGTCCTTCCCCCCGGAAGTCTTGAGCACTGGAGCAGGTCAGGATGTCGAGGCTCCTGGTCTGTCTGAGGCTCCTGACACTGACCGGGCAGTCTGGGAAGGCTGGGTGAATCCCCAAGGGTTCCGTGGGTACCATGGTGCCAGCCACTGTGTTTGGGGCCATGGGACAGGTTTCGGTGCAGATGATGTAGACGGCTCTTCCCCCAAGGCTCTTTCCCTGCCAGCTAGGTGTCAGGGGAGCATTCATTCAGACCTTGCTTACACACAGAAACTGCTTCTTCCACTGGCAAGTTGCTGGGCAGGCCCCAAACTCCAAACTTGAGCGAGGAGCCAGGCAGGCCCCAAACTCCAACCCCTTGTGGTGCGAGTAGTCAGGCAGGCAGGCTCCGAACACCGACCTCATGTGGTGCGAGTAGTCAGGCAGGCGGGCCCCAAACACCAACCCCATGTGGTGCAAGTAGCCAGGCAGGCAGGCCCCAAACACTGACCCCTGCCAGGGAGAAGGGCCCTGGGCCAGGGCAGACAGGCTCTCTGGTGCCAGGCTGTCTGGTGTGCCGGGGAGGCAGCCTTGTTGTTCCACACACCAATGCAGCCACCTGGAGGAGACCCCTGTGAGCCAGATGGCAGAGGCATGTGGGAGTTAAACCCAAGCAGGACATCACATTCCCAGCCAGAGGGGACTCCTTCAGCTGAGGCCACTGGCTGCAGCAAAGGATCACCAAGCTCGGAGGCTAAAGAAGGGCTGGCCAAGCCCTCTGGGGAAGGCAAGGTTTGAGCAGAGGCAGGGAAAGGAACCCAGTTGCCTGGCATTTACAGACAGCTAAGCGGCGGGAAGAGGATATGGCCGAACCTGTGCTCATGTGGGTGAGAAACCCGGTTAATAGAGCAGAACCCTCAGAGAAGGTGTCTACCGCACACAGCCTTCCTGTGAACCCAGCCCCTGGCCTTGCCAGCCACCTGATCTATGTAGCTTTAGCAGCATCTTAGGGTTCACATTCAGTTCATTCTTTAAAATTAGTTCTTGTCTTGTCTGGCTGCAGTTCCATTAGGTCACTCACAAGTTGCTGTGATTTATAGTATCTCTAAAAAGGGTTCTGGAAATTGCACATAGCTCACTTACCAGTCCCATTAATCAGAGCTGAGTGCAACTAATCACCTATTTATCTCCTGGTCAATAAACATGTTACAATGCTCATTATGGATTCAGTTAGACTGATGAACGGGGTCCTATTATGTGTTTATGGGCATGTAAAATATTATAGAACAAATAATATTCAAAGAGTATGAAATACATCTCCACATAGCTTATGAAGAAACCGTATTGCCATACACATAAGTGCGGCCATATTGGGTCAGACCAAAGGTCCCTCTAGCCCAGTATCCTGTCTTCCAACAGTGGCCAATGCCAGATTCTTCAGAGGGAATGAATAGAACAGGGCAATTATCGAGTGATCCATCCCCTGTCATCCCAACTTCTGTCAGTCAGATACTTAGGGACACCCAGAGTATGGGGTTGTATATCTGACTATCTGAGCTAAAAGTTGCTGATGGACCTATCCTCCATGAACTCACCTAACCTTTTTTTGAATCCAGTTATACTTTTGGCCTTCATGACATCTCCTGGCAATGAGTTCCACAGGTTGACTGGGTGTTGTGTGCAGAAGTACTTCCTTTTGTTTGTTTTAAACATGCTTCCTATTAATTTCATTGGGTGAACCCTGGTTCTTGTGTTATATGAAGGAGGCAAAGAATATTTCCTTATCTGCTTTCTCCCCCTTAGTTATCTCTTTTTTAAATTGAACAGTCCAGTCTCTAATTTCTCCTTATATGGAAGCTGTTCCATACCCCTAGTCTTTTTGGTTGCCCTTCTCTTTATTTTTTCCAATTCTAATACATCTTTTTTAGAGATCGGGTAAACAAAACTGCACACAGTATTCAAGGTGTGGGCAGCCCATGGATTTATGCAGTGGGATTATATTTTCTGTTTTATTATTTAGCCCAGGGGTTGGCAACCTTTCAGAAGTGGTCTGCTGAATCTTAATTTATTCACTCTAATTTAAGGTTTCGTGTGCCAGTAATACATTTTAATGTTTGTAGAAGGTCTCTTTCTATAAGTCTATAATATATAACTAAATTGTTGTTGTAAATAAGGTAAATAACCTTTTTAAAATGTTTAAGAAGCTTCATTTAAAATTAAATTAAAATGCAGAGCCCCCTGGACGGGTGGCCAGACCCGGGCAGTGAGAGTGTGGCTGAAAATCAGCTCATGTGCCGCCTTCGGCCCCATGCCATAGGTTGCTTACCCCTGATCTAGCCCCTTCCTAACAGTTCCTAACATTCTGTTTGCTTTTTTAACTGCCAATGCACCGTGGGTGGATGTTTTCAGAGAACTAGCCACGATAACAGCAAGATTTCTTTGTTGGGAGATAACAGCTAATTTAGACTCTATCGTTTTATATGTGTAGTTGGGATTATGTTTTCCAGTGTACATTGCTTTCCATTTATCACATTGAATTTCACCTGCCATTTTGTTGCCCAGTCTCCCAGTTCTGTGAGATGCCTTTATAACTCTTTGCAGTCAGCTTAGGACTTAACTAACTTGAGTAATTTTAAATTGTCTTCAAACTTTGCAACCTCACTGACTACCCCTTTTTCAGATCATCTATGAATATGTTGAACAGCACTGGTCATTTATTCCATAAACTGGTCATTTATTCCAATCCTTGCTCCTCAACACACACATCTTTTAACCAGTTACTGATCCATCAGAGGACTTTCCCTCTTATCCCATGATAACTTACTTTGGTTATGAACCTTTGGTGAGGAACCTTGTCAAAGACTTCTACCATTTGTATACAAATACTTACAAAATGTTTCAATATTTAGTTGTCAGCTACATGGGATGTAATTGAATGGGACTCTTTTGTTTGACTGTTTCTCGTTAGTTCCTACTTGCACTTTATCAACTTCTATCCTGTCCTCTGAACTAGGATTAAGGAGAGTTCCCTTTAATAAATCCTCTCCTAAGGGATGTCTCTATCTGAACCATGTCCTCCTCCACACCTGTCAGCTTTCCCCCAGCCCTTAATTTAAAAACTGCTCTAAGACCTTTTTAATTGTAAGTGCCAACAATCTGGTTCCATTTTGTTTAGGTGGAGCTCATCCTTCCTGTATAGGCTCCTTCTTTCCCCCAAGGTCCCCCAGTTCCTAATAAATCTAAACCCCCCCTCCCTATACCATCATCTCATCCATGCATTGAGACCCTGCAGTTCTGCCTGTCTAACTGGCCCTGCTCATGGAACTGGAAGCATTTCAGAGAATCTACCATAGAAGTCCTGGACTTCAATCTCTTACCTAACTGCCTAAATTTGGCCTCCAGGACCTCTCTCCTATCCCTTCCTATGTCACTGGTAACTATATGTACCACAACTCCTCCCCAGCACTGCGCATAAGTCTGTGTAGGTGTCTCGAGAGATCCACAACCTTCGCATCAGGCAGGCAGTCACCACGTTGTTCTCCCAGTCATCACAAACACAGTTATCTATGTTTCTAATGATCAAATCCCCCATTACTAATACCTGTCTCTTCCCAATAACTGGAGTTCCCTCCCCTGGAGAGGTATCCGCAGCATGAGAGGAAACCACAATATCATCTGGAAGGAGGGTCCCGACTATGTGATCATTTTCCTCTGCTCCAGTTAGATGTTCTCCTGCCCTGGGACTTTCCTCCTCCTCAACAGCACAGAGGCTGTCAGACCAGGGGTGGGTCTGTTCTATTGTATCCCAGAAAGTCTCCTCTATGTACTTCTGTCATAAACAGATAGTTAAGGGTTAATGTCTCTTTTACCTGTAAGGGGTTAACAAACAGTGAACCTGGAACACCTGACCAGAGGACCAATCAGGAGACAAGATACTTTCCAATCTGGGTGGAGGGAAGCCTTTGTTTGTGCTCTTTCTTCTTGGTCTGTGTTCTCTCTGGGTTCTGAGAGGGACCAGACATGCAAGCAGATTCCTCCAATCTTTCTGAAAAAATCTCTTCTGTTCTAATTTTAGTAAGTACCAGGATAAAGGCAGTTCTAGTCTTTTTGATTGTTTTCTTTATTTGCAAATGTGTATTTTGCTGAAGGATTCTAATTTGTATTTGTGCTGGGGGGGAGTTTTTCTCTCTGGTGTCTATAGCTGAAAGACTCTATAATATTCCATCTTGATTTACAGAGATAATTTTTACTTTTTATTTCTTTTATTAAAAGCTTTTCTTTTTTAGAGACCGGAGTGATTTTTTCCCCTTGTTAAGGATAAGAGGAACTGAGTCTGTACTCACCAGGGAATTGGTGGGAGAAGGGAAAGAGAGGAGGAGGGGGAAAGGTGAATTTCCTCTTTGTTTTAGATTCACGGAGCTTGAATCTGTATTGCCTCTGGGTGAGGGGAAAAGAGGAGGGGGAGAGGTAACATTCCTCTCTGTGTGGTGATTCAAGGAGTTTGAATCACGGTGATCTCCTAGTGTACCCAGGGCAGGAAAAAGCTGGGAGGAAAAAAAGGAGGGGGAAGGGAAATGGTTTATTCCCCTTTGTTGTGAGACTCAAGGAATTTGGTTCTTAGGGTCCCCAGGGAAGGTTTTGGGGGAGACCAGAGTGCCCCAAACCGCTATACTTTTGGGTGGTGGCAGCCTATCAGATCTAAGCTGGTAATTAAGCTTAGAGGAATTTATGCTGATACTCCATCTTTTGGACTCTAACGTTCAGACTGAGGGATTATACCATGACAACCTCTCTGTCTCCCTCAGCTCCCCTAACTCAGCCAACCTGGGCTTCAAAGACTGTACACGGTCTCTGAAGACCAGGAGCTCCTTGAATCGAATGCACACACATGACACCCGCCCACAGGGCAGGTAATCACATATGCTGCATTGGGTGCAATAAACTGCGTAGCCCCCACTCTGTGCTGGACTCCTGCCTGCAATCTCTTTACTCTTGCAAGGGGGTTGGTGTGTGTGTGGGGGGTGGTGGCCGCAGTTTGTCCCTCAGCAAGGCTGTGGGATATCTCACCGCCTCACTTCCAATAGTCTCCCGCCCAGTCCTCAGTCGGGGCGGAACAACCGATGTTGAGTCCAAAAGCTCAGGCCCTCGGGCAAGGCTGAGCAGCAATAATCGTAAGCCCAGCCCTGAGTCAGGGCGGGGCAACAAACTCGGGGTCTGTATGCTCAGGCCCTCAGGCAGGGCTGAGCAGCAATAGCAGGTTTGGGCCTCCTCAGGACAGGGAAAAGGGGGAGTCTGCCACCCTTGGAAGGGTGGCAGGGGGGACGCAGGCCCACCCACTCCACTGCGTCCCAGCCCAGGGCCCTAGCAGCTGTGGGGAGTCGCTGCTGTCAGTGGGGATCCTGGCCGCAACACACTGACATGGGTTCTGGCAGTGCTGCAGCCAGACTGGGGTCGGCTGCCCCCGGGCTACTTCCACTCTCCCCCTTGTCAGGTACCTGAGTCGTCGAGGCGTCACCAGCAGTCTCGAATACCATCGGTTCCTCGGGGTAAGTGGTGAACGGCAAGCTTGGCTCCTTCTCGGGGTACTGGGCAAGCGGCAGGCTTGGCTCCTTCTCGGGGTACTGGGCAAGCGGCAGGCTTGGCTCCTCCTCGGGGTAGCGGGCAAGCGGCAGGCTTGGCTCCTCCTCAAGGTAGCGGGCAAGCGGCAGGCTTGGCTCCTCCTCAAGGTAGCGGGCAAGCGGCAGGCTCGGCTCCTCCTCAAGGTAGCGGGCAAGCGGCAGGCTCGGCTCCTCCTCAAGGTAGCGGGCAAGCGGCAGGCTTGGCTCCTTCTCGGGGTAGCGGGCAAGCGGCAGGCTTGGCTCCTTCTCGGGGTAGTAGGCAAGTGGCAGACTTGGCTCCTCCTCGGGGTAGCGGGCAAGCGGCAGGCTCAGCTCCTCCTCAAGGTAGCGGGCAAGCGGCAGGCTCGGCTCCTCCTCTGGGTAGCGGGAGCGAGGTAGGCTTGGCCAGGCCTCCCCGCGGTAGTGAGCGAGGGGTAGGCTTGGCCAGCCTGGTGCGACGTCAGGCCGACCTCGACCTTCTGCTGTCTCCCCAGCGGGAGCTCGGTCACAGACGTGTGGCCTCTCTGGTGACTGGGCCTCCACTGAGCTCAGCCAGCGAGCCTTTATACTTCCGGCTCTCTGAGGGGTGGGCACAGGACCCCGTGGCTCCACCCACGCTGGTGCTAGGGGAGGTTTGTCCCTCAGTGAGGCTGTGGGGTATCCCACCGCCTTGCTACACTCCCTCACCAAACTCCCATTTGCTGCTCCTGTTTGCTGGCTCTTCTGGTCACTTATGTTTTGGCTTTTCAAACCCATCCTCCATGAGTTAGCCCTTCCCCCTTGTCAAGGGACCCTAAGGTGATTAGGGATCAAAAGACCCTAGTAACACAAGGGTTTTGTTTCTAAGTTTATATATTATTTTATTGAAAGTACAACCCTATCAACTACAGCACCTGAAGCTAAAAAGATAATACTAAATTCCCATACTTCCACAGGCTTATGGCTCATCATTAAAGTAAACCAGCAAATCTGTACTTCTCCAGCACTTGTTAACAAACCATGCTTTCTCTGTTCCTAGTGTGTGCAGCAAGAGGTGGTTGGCATTCAGCACCCTAACATTAGGAAGTGAGGAACCAGTCACTTTCACACAGGAGAATGGGTTCTGGCTGCAGGCATTACTTATTTATGATGTAATTTATTTTTACTAGACTGGGACTCTCAAGGGCACTTGCAGAAATGAGACAGACTATTGCTCTGGAAGGACTTGAGAGTGGGACTCCTTCCTGCCTCTAGTTCTCAAGTAGCTCACCTCCATCGAGCTACTCCCCACTTACCTGAGCAGGACTGGGGGAGAAACAGGTTCTTGATTTCTAACCTGGGTGAGTGTTGCCTAAGGTGACACACAGCCTCCAGGTGCTTTGCAGCCCAGGAAAGCTCACTTCAGGAACTAAGCTAGTTTCACATTCTTCTCTTATGTCAAGGCACAGTAAATGCCTTTCCTCTACTTCTTCCATCCCATGGGATATATGAAACACTTGACAAGCCAAGGTAGCAAGTAAATGTTGATGGGTGTTATTGTCATTGGATGGTACATATTGGCAGAATTTAGAGTTGTACCTGCAGCCTTTTGGAGACACGGTGTCCCATCAGATGTAGGCAGAGAACACATTGAAATCAGAGTTCTGCTTACACTCCAGTGATGTGGTGTGGTTCCCCAAAGCATAGTGGTGAGCCTTCTGGGTTGTCAGTTTTAGCCTATTTGCTCCGTGTTTCATGTGTTTTCGCAGATATTGTCACTTCCATTTGAGCTCTCTGATGCCTCTCATCATATATATGTGCAGAACATTTGGGACTTGATCCAGATAATCATAGCTGACATTGATCTCGGGAAAAATAATGGAACTGCTGATACAGGAGTTGATTGATAAAAATATATCACAGAAGGGTAATATAATTAATTCCCACTGAAATGAACTCATGGAAAATTGATCCTGTCAAACTAATCTGACCTTTGCTGAACAGATTGCAAGTTTGGAAAATAAAGGCAATAGTTGTCAGGTAATATATTTAGACTTTTTAAAGACTTGCTATTGCACTACACTGATTAAAAACTAGAATAATAAACAATCAATATGACGCATATTAAATGGATTAAAAGTGGCTAACTGATAGGTCTCAAAATGTAATTGTGAATGGGAAATCGTCATTGAATGGGTGTGCTTTGAATGGTGTCCTGCAGGGATCAGTTCTTGGCCGTACACTGTTTAATGCTTTTATCAGTGACCTGGAAGAAAACAAAATTATCACTGATAAAGTTTGAAGATGACACAAGGATAGGGGATGTGAAAAATAACAAAGAGGACGTCACTAATAGAGTGTGATCTTGATTGCTTGGTTAATTGGGTGCAAGCAAGCAATATGAGTTTTAGTATGGCCAAATATAAATGAATAAATCTTGGACCAAAGAACACAGACCATACTTACATGATGGGTGACTCTATTCTGGGAAGCCGTGACTCTGAAAAAGATTTAGGGTCATGGTGGATAATCATGTGAACATGAGCTCCCAGTATGTGTCCAAAAGGGCTAATGTAATCCTGGGATGCACAAACAGGATAATATCAAGTTGGAGCAGAGAGGTTATTTTACCTCTGCATTTGGCACTGGTGTGACTACTGCTGGCATACTGTATCCAGTTCTGGTGCCCACAACTCAAGAAGGATGTTGAGAAATTGGAGAGGGTTGAGAGAAAAGCCATGGGAATGATGAAATGATTGGAAAACCTGCTTTCTAGTGACAGAATCAAGGAGCTTAATCTCTTTAGCTTAACAAAAAGAAGGTTAAGAGGTGGCTTAATTAGTCTATAAATACTCACCTGGAGAACATAAATTTAATAATGGCCTCTCCAGTCCAATAGATAAAGGTATAACAAGCTCCAGTGGTTGGAAGTTAAAGATAGATAAATTCAGATATGAAATAAGATACAAATATTTAATAGTGAGGGTAACTAACAATTGGAACCATTTACCAAGGGTTGTGGTAGATTATCCATCACTGGCTATTTTTAAATCCAGATTGGATGTTTCAAACAGGAATTAATTGAGTGAAGTTCTATGGCCTATTGCTTACACCTAACCAACCAAAGGGGGTTGCCCACAAGAGACAGGTGCCACCCTGAAAAAAGACGGTGACTGCAGGTATATCAGCAGAAGAAAAGGTGACGCTCATGATCAGTGGGTGCCGACCCTATTACAATGAGACTTTTTCTGATCCACCTTTTAATTTAATAATAATTGGAGATATACCTATCTCCTAGAACTGGAAGGTACCTTGAAAGGTCACCTCTATCAGGCTTCCATTCAACCCTTCTGGCTAAACCCTTCCTCCAGGGCCTGGGTCCCCAGAGTTTCTACTCTCCCTCTCGGTTTCCTCCTTTCCCTCTCTAGTGCCCAGAGAGTGGCTGCAGGCTCCCTCCCTGCAGTCCCTTTCTGCTGCCGACCTCCTGGCTTTATCCCAGCTCTGCCTGTTCCTGCTCAACTGGGTTCCATCATCAGTCTGAGGTCAGGTAGGCCATCTAATTCCCCTCAGGTGTGGCCTACCTACTTCAGTGGCCCCTTCTCAGCCTCATTAGCCCTCCCTAGCATAGTGTGGGGAGAATACCCCATCTCTCAGTTTTCCATCTTTGAATCTGTGGTTTTTTCCATTAAATAAACATGTTGTGTGTTTTTACCCCTAGCAAAGATTCATGTACAAACTGTGTGGGGTGTGTTTGGCAAAACAAGTTGGTGTCTGTGGGGCTGGTTTCACGCCTTCAGGGTGAAGAACCAGAAGGAAAAGTCCAAGTGTCTGGTAGTTAAAGAACTCGGAGTGAATGGATTTGGGGAGACTCGGGACTGGAAGGGCTGTTGAGGTCACCCTGAAAGGAGTAATTAGCCTGGAAAGTCAGGTGGAGACCTTTATGCTTGTGGGCTGGCTCCTGGAGTCAGGGTTCTGAGCCATCGCAGCACAGCTTTAAGGGACCCCAGGTTACAGAGCAGCTGGTGACAGAACCCCTTAGCAGACTAGGTGATCCCCAAAACGTTACCCTTTACCACAGAGGTGGGGAATCTGAGAAATCCCCACTGTATAGAGGTGAAGTGACTCAGCCAGAACTGCATGGTATGCCTGCTGGAGGTAACAGCACATACTGACTCGTAGCCTTCTGCGCCTTCCGCTAGAGCCTGCACATTGCTCCTGGAAGTACGAGTCCTGCTCCACACATGAGCCCCCAGGAGTATCCATTGCTCTGTGGAGTGAGTGCTGATATGGGTTCAATGCAAAGAACCCCACTTAGGAAAGAACAATCCATAGCACACATACAAAATGGGAAATGGCTGCCTAGGAAGGAGTACTGCAGAAAGGGATCTGGGGGTCATTGTGGATCAGAAGCTAAATATGAGTCAACAGTGTAAGGCCGTTGCAAAAAAAGCAAACATCATTCTGGGATGTATTAGCAGGAGTGTTGTAAGGAAGACACAAAAAGTAATTCTTCTACTCTACTTTGCACTAATTGGGCCTCAACTGGAGTATTGTGTTCAGTTCTGGGTGCCACATTTCAGGAAGGATGTGGACAAATTGGAGAAAGTCCAGAGAAGAGCAACAAAAATGACTGAAGGTCTAGAAAACATGACCTATGAGGGAAGGCTAAAAGAATTCAGTTTGTATAGTTTGGAAAAGAGAAGACTGAGAGGGGACATGATTACAGTTTTCAAGTACGTAAAAAGATTGTTAAAAGGAGAAGGAAGAATAATTGTTCTTTAACCACTGAGTACATGACAAGAAGCAATGAGCTTAAATTGCATCAAGGGTGGTTTAGGTTGGACATGAGGAAAATCTTCCTAACTGTCAGAGTAGTTAAGCACTGAAATAAATGGCCTAGGGAGATTGTGGAATCTCCATTATTGGGGATTTTTAAAAGAAACACCTGCCAGGAATGGTCTAGATAATACTGAGTCCTGCGATGAGTGCAGGGGACCAGACTAGATGACCTCTCAAGGTCCCTTCCAGTCCTATGACTCTCTGATTCTATAATTCTTTGCTGTCTCATGAGGGACAGGACTGGACTCTTTCCTTCTTTCTGAAACATGGTTGATGTCCAGAGGTGCAGGAACTAGAGGTTCAGGGAGTGCTGAAGCACCCCCAGGTTTTATGGGAGGCTCTGCTTCTGGCCCTGCACCCAGGGTCCTGGCTGCTGGCCCTGTGCCCAGAGCTCCACGTCCACCCCCAGTTATTGACCCAGTCTCAGCCCCCTTACCCTGGTCCACATCCTTCTACCCCCAGAATCATGGCCCTGCTCCAAGCCCCAGCTTTAGGGGGCAGGGGGAGGGGCATGGACAAGTGTAAGGGGGGCTGCAAGGTACAAATTTTGGGAACCACTGCTGTACAGTTTCCCTGGCTTTCAGCACCCCTACTATAAAAAGTGTTCCAGTACCACTGTTGGTGTCTGTCTGCAGCACCTCTGGTAGAAGCAGAAATGTCTTTCTAACAGGGTCTCTCTTGTCACCCAGGAGTTCTGGGCTAGAAGCAGGAACCCCTGTGGGAGAGTGTCTGGCCAGTACTGTGCCTTCATGAGCATATTGCTCCTTCCTGGCTGTCAGATCCATGACTAAAGTTACAAACACTGTCTGGCTCTGACAGCATCCACCAGAGTGCTCTGTCAAACTGGAAATCTGTCCTATCTCCAGGCAGTTATGGCCAGTACATAAACCCGAGCCATGGAAGTTAGTATCTGGAATACTGTGTGCAATTCTGGTCTTCCATGTTTAAAACTGAAAAATTCAAACTGGAAGAGGTGCAGAGAAGGGCTACTAGGATGACTAGAGGGATGGAAAATCTACCTTATGAGAGGAGACTTAAAGAGCTTGGCTTGTTTAGTGTAATAAAACAATGGTTGAGGGGAGATATGATCACTTGCTATAAATACATCAGAGGGATAAATACCAGGGAGGCAGAGGAGTTTTTATGTTAAGCACCAATGTGGACACAAGAACAAATAGATACAAACTGCCCATCAACAAATTTATGCTTAAATTTAGGCAAAGGTTCCTAAAGCATCAAAGGAGTGAAGTTCTGGAACAGCCTTCCAAGGAGAGCAGTGGGTGCAAAATATCTAACTGGCTTCAAGACTGAGCTTGATAAGTTTATGGAAAGGATGGCATGATAAGGCTGCCTACAATGGCATGTAACAGATCTGTGACTGCTAGTAGTGAATATCTCCAATGGCCAGTGACGGGACACTAGATGGGGAGAGCTCTGAATTACTAAAGTGACTTCTCTTCCAAGTCTCTGGCTGGTGAGTTTTGCTGACATGCTCAGGGTGCAAATGAACACCCTATCCGGGGTCTGGATGGAATTTTCCCCGAGGTCAGATTGGCAGAGACAATGGGGGTTTTCACCTTCCTTTGCAGCATGGGACACAAGTCACCTTCAGGTTTAAACTAATGTAAATCATAGAATCATAGAATTGTAGAACTGGAAAAGGGACCTTGAGAGGTCATCTAGTCCAGTCCCCTGCACTCATGGCAGGACTAAGTATTCTCTAGACCATCCCTGACAGGTGTTTGTCTAACCTGCTCTTAAAAATCTCCATTGATGGAGATTCCACAACCTCCTTAGGTAATTTATTCCAGTGTTTAACCATCCTGACAGTTAGGAAATTTTTCCTAATGTCCAACCTAATTTTCCCCTGCTGCAATTTAAACCCGTTGTTTCTTATCCTATCCTCAGAGGTTAAGAACAATTTTTCTCTCTCCTCCTTGTAACAACCTTTTACATACTTGAAAACCGTAATCATGTTTCCTCTCAGTCTTCTCTTTTCCACACTAAACAAACCCAAACAAATTGTTTCAATCTTCCCTCATAGGTCATGTTTTCTAGACCTTCAATCATTTTTGTTGCTCTTCTTTAGACTTTCTCAATTTCCCAACATCTTTCCTGAAACGTGGCACCCAGAACTGGACACAATACTCCAGCTGAGGCCTAATCAGAGCAGAGTAGTGCAGAAGAATGACTTCTCGTGTCGTGCTTACAACACTCCTGCTAATACATCCCAGAAGGATGTTTGCTTTTTTGCAACAGTGTTACACTGTTGACTGATATTTAGCTTGTCATCCACTATGACTCCGAGATCCCTTTCTGCAGTGCTCCTTCCTAGGCAGCCATTACTCATTTTGTATGCGGGCAACTGATTGTTCCTTCCTAAGTGGAGCACTTTGCATTTGTCCTTATTGAATTTCATCCTGTTTACTTCAGATCATTTCTCCAATTTGTCCAGACCAGTTTGAATTTTAATCCTATCCTCCATACCACTTGCAACCCCCCCCCCAGTTTGGTATAATCCACAAACTTTATAAGTGTACTCTCTATGCCATTTTCTAGATCATTGATGAAGATATGGAACAGAACCGGACCCAGAACTGATCCCTGTGGGACTCCACTCATCATGCCCTTCCAGCATGACTGTGAACCACTGATAACTACTCTCTGAGAATTGTGGATTCTTTGTAACTTGAAGTATTTAGATCAAAATTTGAGGACATCTATAATTCAGCCAGAGGTTAGGAGTCTGTTACAGAAGTGGGCAGGCGAGATTCTGTGGCCTGCAATGTGCAGAAGGTCAGACTAGATGATCATGATGGTCCCTTTTGGTCTTAAAGTGTATGGATAAGTAGATGGAGTTAGTACGGTGAAAAACCACTAAGTGAAATGGGAATCAACCCCAGTATCCCACAGGTAGCAGAGGCGGGGCTTTATCAGAAGTAAGGCTGCCTCTGTCTGCAGCTGTTAGCAGGACTTATGGGTATAGTTATTGGAAGCAATTTCTGTCTATGAACATACTCCTCTTGTGCACTGATCACAAGGATATTTGGGTCCTAAAAAATTCCTTATTGCCTACGTATGGAGATGCTACCAAGTGGGCTCAGCAGATACTTGTCCATTTCCATGCAGAGCCACTGTTAGCATGTTTGGCTAAACAGGCAAAGGGAAGTACAGCTGTCCAAAGGCATACCTGATGATCCAGTGTCCAGACTAGCCACAAAAGACATGGCATGCTGGGCATACATTTAAGAGACCAGCATGAGTTTGTAGTGGGTTATGTCATCTGTCTTACTGCATTATTTTCAACTCTGCAATTCTAGAGGCGTTTTTTATATTGCAGATGCCCCGAGCATCATAAACAGTGATGTGATGATTGGTTTTTGGCACATTTTCAATATGCCAAGGCAGACTTGCACTGGGAGTTCCTGGGATGCCGATTCTAATTAATGTCTGAGCAGCCTGCCAGGTTTGGAGCCCGGGAGGTGATGGATCTTCTCCAGACTAGTGCTCTTGTACCTGTGCCAGTCATTGCTGGAGAGACATCGCTCTGTCCGGCTGCAGGTGCTAATCAAAACAGACATTGTCGCCCGGTTACTCAATCTGTGCATTACACGTTACTATGTGAAGTCTGCTCTTGTTTCTTGCAGTTTAGAAGAGAGGCTCCCTTGCACATCTCCTTGAGCGTGTCTGCCATCCAACACAGTGACACTAACTCAATGTTCCTGCTTCAGTCCTTCATGGCGTTTTCCAACGTGAATATGAAAGGTGGGAAGAAATCCCTTCTGTCCATACCGGCAGAGTAACTTCCAGGTGGATCCGAACTTTCAGGGCCCTTTGCTGCAGCTTGGTGCGGGAGTGTTCCCAGCTCTTGGAGACTGTGATGGAGCAGAGAGGCCCCAGGCCAGCATAGAATGGGTTCATGAGACCCTGTGGGCCCAGATAGCTCTGCCCTGTCATACCTGCAGCCAATGCCATGCCTGGAGGGGGAATAAAAGGAGAGAGCATGGCTCAGTTGTGGGCTGGCTGGTGAGGCAGCAGGACAGAGCTCTGCCTCTCTGCGTGAAGAGAAATTTGCTGGAAGAGAGACAGGCCTGATAGCCAGTGCCACCACTGGGGGAGAAGCACTCAGCCACCAGGAGAGAGCGATGCTCAACAAAGGGAGACTGAGGATAAACTAATAGTGAGTTGACTTTATTTTTTGCTTGGGAATATTTTGGGACTAAGACCCGCTGATGTGTTAAGATATAGGTGCACCCAGTGGGCACCAGGGATAGAGACTTCCTCCCCTTCCACGCCCTGTGGAAACCCACAGCTGCATGAGGACACTGGGAAGGTCCACAAGGGAGCACTTCTCCAGTCATGCCATTACAGAGGCACGATGGATATGTCTTCATGCAGAGTTAGCACAGGCTAGGTCAGTACAGGTGGAGCATCCCCGCTGCAGAGCGCTACCAGTGCCAGACCCACGTGGCAGTATCGCAGTGGTGCTGCACTCACCCCTGTGCTGTGATGGATGTCTATCAGAATATCCCATGGCTCTCAGTGGTGCAATGAACTGGGCCAATTTACAAATGAATTCGTAGTGTGTGGCGAGAGGACTCTCTGTGTGCCTGTGCGGAAGTGCTGTGGTGAGTATTAGTGATTTCACCCCACAGCTTTCCCTGATGGATAGAGTCAGCTTCTGGCACCCAGGAAGCACAGGAGGAGGATGGGTCAGATGGCATCTCTGTAAATGCTGTGGAAGGGCAGCAGGAATGCAGCAGGCAAACAGAAGGTTAAATGCTGTGCGGAAGAAGAACATAAGAACAGCCATATTGGGTCACACCATGGTCCATTTTGCCTACTGTCCTGCCTCTGACAGTGGCCAGTACCAGGGCTTCAGGGGGAGTTCATAGAACATGGCAGTTATGGAGTATGTACATTTTCAGAAAGCCTTTGACAAGGTCCCTCACCAAAGGCTCTTAAGCAGAGTAAGATGTAATGGGATAAGAGGGAAGATCCTCTCATGGATTAGTAAATGGCTAAAAGACAGGAAATGAAGAGTAGGAATAAATGGTCAGTTTTCAGGAGGAGAGCAGTAGATAGCAGGGTCCTATTTAGCATATTCTTAAATGATTTGGAAAAAGGGGTAAACAGTGATGTGACAAAATTTGCAGATGATACAAAACTACTCAAGATAGTTAAGTCCCAGGCAAACTGCAAAGAGCTACAAAAGGGTCTCTCAAAACTGGGTGACGGGGAAACAAATGGCTGGTGAAATTCAATGTTGATAAAATGCAAAACAATGCACACTGGAAAACATAATCCCAACTATACATATAAAATGACGGGGTCTAAATTAGCTGTTACCACTCAAGAAAGAGATCTTGGAGTCATTGCGGATAGTTCTCTGAAAACATCCACTCAATGTGCAGCGACAGTCAAGAAAGTGAACAGAATGTTGGGAATCATTACAAAATGGATAGATAATAAGACAGAAAATATCATATTGCCGCTATATAAATCCATGGTATGCGCACATCTTGAATACTGCATGCAGATGTAGTTGCCCCATCTTAAAAACAAGATATACCGGAATTGGACAAGGTTCAGAAAAGGGCAATAAAAATGATTAAGGGTATGGAACAGCTTCTGTATGAGGAGAGATTAATAAGACTGGAAAAGAGATGACTAAGGGGGGATATGATAGAGGTCTATAAAATCATGACTGGAGTGGAGAAAGTAATTACGGAAGTGTTATTTACTCCTTCTCATAACACAAGAACTAGGGGTCACCAATTGAAATTAATAAGCAGCAGGTTTAAAGCAAACAAAAGGAAGTATTTCTTCACACAACACACAGTCAACCTGTGGAACTACTTGCCAGAGGATGTTGTGAAGGCAAAGACTATAACAGGGTTCAAGCCAGAACTAGATAAGTTCATGGAGGATAGGTACATCAACGACTATTAGCCAGGATGGGCAGGGATGGTGTCCCTAGCTTCTGTTTGCCAGAAGCTGGGAATGGGTGACAAGGGATGGATCACTTGATGATTCCCTGTTCTGTTCATTCTCTCTGGGGCACCTGGCATTGCTCGCTGTTGGAAGACAGGATACTGGGCTAGATGGACCTTTGGTCTGACCCAGTGTGGCCGCTCTTATGTTCTTCTGAGTAATCCAGCCCTGTGTTTCAGTCTCAGATACTGGCACTCACAGGTGTAGGGTTTCCCCGAGCATCGGGTTGTGTCCCTCAAGGGAGGAGTTAGACAAAAAGGTGGAGCCGAAATGGAACTGAGGGTAGCATGGGAGGACCAGCTGCAGCTGGGTTTGATTAGCCTGTGGTCTCATTGCAGTGCAGCCTGGTTGCCAGCCTGGGCTGAAGCCAAAGCTGAACTCAAACCTGTACGCTCGGCTATGCCTGCCAGTGTGGGCTTGGGGCACCCTGAAACCTGGGTTAGATGTTTCCCTGTGTGGACAGAAGGAGGGTTAAAGGCTAACACCCAGGCTCTGGATGGGCTGACTCTGCAGGGAAGAGGTACCATTTATCTGGCTTCTCTCTAACTCGTATCCAGTGGAGGAGGTATAGCAGAGTGCAGAAAAGCAAGGCCAGAGCATCTCTGTCCTCTCTCAGTTGGGGGAGGCCCCTTAGGGCTGTTACCGTGAGATACATCAACACTGTCTGGGGGCTGCTCTCTATTAGACTGGACCTAAAGCCATCACAGAACCAGATGGGGAACAGGGAGCCTCCACCGAGCCTTTGCCAAGAAGAGTAGCCAAGTGGCTCTGTACTAAGGCTCTCACAGTTCACCCTGAATATGAATTCATATAACCCTAAACCCTCTGCCTGGCTAGTGCAATGCAATGGGATGGGAGGTCAGCTATGACCCTGCTTTGTCTTCTTGTGCCATCGTTTTCTAAAAGTAATATGCATGGATCTGTTCAACAGCATTCAGCAGGACCACTCACAGAGCAAGGCACCACGTGCCAGGAGTAAGGGTGGTTGAATCAGGACCAACATTTACACGTGTGAATTTCTTATTGCAATCAGTTTGCCTTCAGTAAACTTTTAAACTCCCTCTTCTGCAGGTCATTAACAAACATCCTCCACTCCCATGTCAGTCGGGGCTCCATTTGCCATTATCCATTTGCCACAATGAACAGATCACTCACCCCTATTTTTTGTTTTGTCTCCTATCCAGTCTAAAAGATCTGCTCCGGTTGAACCAGGGATTATTTCTGGGAGTCCTATAGCCTGTGCTACGCAGGAGGTCAGACTAGATCATCATAGTTGTCCTTTCTGGCCTTGGAATTTCTGAATCAATTGGTTCACTTGGGTTTTATTTCTATTTTCATAAGGTCACCTGTCTGTCTCACACAGCCCTCTGCACCTTGTTATCTAACCATAGATGGGGTTTCATTTATTCTCTGTCTTCCGTTAAGTGACTTTGTCAGTCACTTAACCAGTGGCCATGTGGAGTCTCAGGCTTTTCATGTCTTTGCTTCACACTTTAGGGCCAGTTTCACTAGCTTCCTCTCTAAACAGCCCCCCTTGTTTCTGGCGTGTGCTGTCAACCTAGAGTGCTTGGCACCTTCCTACTCGCTGGGTTGTTGTCCTCACTGTATTATGGTCACTGTTACTTGGTGTCTCAGCGGCAAAGGGCAAAGTCTGAAGATGGCCTCTTCGTCCCTTTGTGCTTCAAAGAACCATCATTTCCCATGCTGAGAAGTTGCTCTTCATATCTAGTCCTGTTGTGACATGGGGCCAGTTTAGATTCAGGCAATCTGGAGAGTTTCCATTACTCCCGATTTTTAGACTAAGTTGTTTCTTGGATCTCCCTCAGCATTGCACACTTGATATCCTGTTCCTGAGCAGGAGGCCAGCAGTATAACCCTGCTAAGATATTTGCATTCTTAATGCTTGGGATTTGTACGTCTACCATATGGTCCCCACTGTTCACGAGTTTTCCCCCTTGAATTCTCTGCACAGAGGTGGAATGTAATGTTCTATGACCATGGAGTGAGCCAATGCAACTTTCAGGAAGCAGAGAAGTTTGAATTAATGGGACCCTCTTGGTACGACTTTTAGATATTTTTGTTTATTTGCTGTTTTATTCTCTAGTGTATTTACAAGTCTGGCCTGTGAGAGGAGGAGACACTTATGTGCTTTCTCATCTCCCATGCTGCCTGCCCAGGAGACTTTGAAGTGTGTTGTCATAGCTCCTATATAGAAATATCCACAATGATTGCTTTATCCCTTATAAACAAAATGCACAGGGCTCAGTGGGGCTGAGTCTGTGAGTGAAATTCCCTTTTTGTAGTTTGACATATTCATAACCCAGAGTGCCCCTGGAGCTGGGCCTTCAGCGATGAGATATGACTGGGCATGAATTATTGCTCAGCTACAGTGACAGTTTAAACTAGAGCCACTGCGGATGTGAGTTAAGTGAAGCAACCACTCCGAGGATCAGGAGCCCAGCTGTTACAGCTAAAAAAGACCTTTCCTTTTCAGTGGGACAGTCTGGAAAATAGCTAATGTGAGCTGTCTTCTCAAACTCTTGGCCTCAAAATGCACATGCAGAGCCAGAATCTCTGGCTTGTCCTGGCTCTAGATGTACTAGCTGGGCATCAAGGACCTGATCCTGCTGACAAGCAGCCACCTGATGACTACCACAGTGTGCTCTGCCTTTCCATCTTCCTTTTCCCTGTAGCACTGCTGAATTATTAATTTTTAATAACTGGAGATCTCATAGAACAGGAAGGGACCCTGAAAGGTCATTGAGTCCAGCCCCTGCCTTCACCAGCCGGACCAATTTTTGCCCCAGATCCCTAAGTGGCCCCCTCAAGGATTGAATTCACAACCCTGAGTTTAGCAGGCCAACTCTCAAACCACTGAGATATCCCTCCCCCTGCCAGGGTAGCTGTAACTCCCCAGATCTGCTCACAGGCTTTCCTGCAGCTTCCCTCCCTCCTTCCCTGACCTAAAGGTGGGCAGTGCCCCTTGGCTGGCAGAGGTGCCTTGCAGACCTTGCTTTCTGAGGTGGGAGCTGGGTTCAGGCTGTGCAGTGAGCTCCAGTACACCTGGGGCCAGGCCGTGAGGAGGCGAGGCAACAATTCCCTCTTCAGCTTCTCCTGCAAAGTCTGGGTGCGAGCGTGTGAGGCCCCTGCACTGAAAACACAGCGCGTCCGACTAGCCACAGCCAGCAGTGGCCCCCTCCCTTCCCAGCCAGACCTATCGGCTCTGGTTTATATGTATAGCAGTTCCATGCTTTACGCGGTCTGTATTCTGGTTTGGGGAGTGGTGACTCCAGAGTGCTAAAGCTACAGAACGTTCACATGCACCAATAATGAAGTGAGGCAGTGCTGCTTTGTCCTGTTCTTTGCAAGACTGATGCTTATGTGACTCACAAGCCTAGATCATGCATCTGACGAAGTGGGTATTCGCCCACGAAAGCTCATGCTCCAAAACTTCTGTTAGTCTATAAGGTGCCACAGGATTCTCTGCTGCTTTTACAAGCCTAGATCAGAAGACTGAGATCTGTCAGTTTCACTCACTGAATTGGACGTTAGTCTGTCCCTTTATTTTTCTTAACCACTTTATGATCCTCGTACATTTTTCTCATTTCTGAGATAATTAGCAGAACTTTAGCGAGTTCATTAAGTTCCACATTTGAACAAAAATAACTGAAAAACTTTCATTTGTGTAAAAGATTAGTATGACCTGGGCTCCCCGTCATCCCAGTTTAACTTTGCCACCAGGTTGAACAGTTTGTATACGTCTTTAGCAAAAGTATTGCTCCATGTTGACCACGTCATTAATTTTTCTCAAGATCATGAGTCATTCTGTGTGTGGAAAAGTAAAGTGATGTTTGTTTATCAGAGCTGGCTTCTGCTTCAAGCACTCCTGAAAGCTCCAGACACACTGTTTGCGTTTTGGAGACAGGAGCATGGAGAATTGTCGTGAATGGAGCATGTCTTACCAGGGTGGAGTTCTGCTAGTGCAATGATAACCTCTGCAAAGAACAGTGACGGATGGAGTGGGCCAAATGGGCTCTATTCCCAGCATGTGCCCTGGAATAATGAAAGGAGGAATGAGTTTAGGGGGAATGAAAGGGAAAACGCACCTTTTTAACAGGAACCAAGATGCAGTCACAGTAACTTATAACAGCCCTTTGCCCTAGATTGGAGAACCATGGAGTGACATGGGCCATGCTTCTGGAGTCCACAGCCCTGAGCCTCAAGTCTGGCCAAGCTGTTTGTAGGACAGGACGAAGGACACTGAGCTGGCAGCACATCCCAGTTGTGCTCTCCCAGGCTGCCCATAAATTAAAGCAGTCTGAGGGCTGCTCTGAGTGACACTGGTGGGTAGCAGCTGCCTGGAACCACTTATGCCAGCTGGGATCCCCAAGCCTAGCATGCTATGGCCAGGGCCCCTCTGACCCTGCACCTTGGATCTGCTGGGAGATGTGGGCCTGCACTTGCCTGTTGTGTGCAGGCCGACAAACCCCCACATGCACATCGGAGATACCCAGCTGCCCCAGAGCAGCTCACAGGGAAGAGCAAGGGCTGGAATCTGATGCTATGGCTCCCTTAGGCTGTGTGTGAAACAGGCAGAAGTTCTCACATTCAATGGAGTAGCAGCACATATGCCCAGGGCAAGGAGAACAAGTCAGGCAAAGGCTGTGACTTTATGAGTGTAATATAATATCTCATTGAAAGGTGACAGGACCAGAAAGAGTTAATTACCTCACAGACTGACCTGACCCAGGGCCAAACTTTAAAGACCAGTTAGGAAAATATGTAAATGAATAGAGCTTTGAAATGCAGCTGGCATTGTTAGAGATAGAAGGAAAGCTGTTTCCTCAGGGCTTGGGATGTAACAAACAAATCTTGTCTATTACTATGGCTTTGATTCAAAGATCAAAAAGAAAGAGGTACTAGTATTTAGGAAGACACTGGAGTGAAATTGTCTATATGTCTCCGTGAAGGTTGTGGTAATCTCTATCAGAACTGTTTAATGGATAAATTACCCTGTGCTAATTGCCAGGAGTTTGGGAGAAGGAAAGTTAATCCTATTGTTTTCTCAGGCCGAAAGGCTGCTGGAAATGTATAAAAACCCTGGGACACGATCCTGCTTCATCTCAGATCTGCTTTGGGTTTCAAGAAGGGGAAACCATAAGAATTGAGATCCCCAGTCACTGACTGGAGTCACCCTGAATATGAACATTGAACTATAATCTCTGGACTATTTCTAAAAGAACTTTTGGCAACTACAAACTCATCATCTCTGCTATGTATCTGAACCTCAAGAACTGAATTCAAGTCTGTATGTATATTGATCTTTCATCAAGATCAATATACATACAGACTTGAATTCAGTTCTTGAGGGGGGCAGGGATAGCTCAGTGGTTTGAGCATTGGCCTGCTAAACCCAGGGTTGTAAGTTGAGGGGGCCACTTAGAGATCTAGTGCAAAAATTGGTCCTGCTAGTGAAGGCAGGGGGCTGGACTTGATGACCTTTCAAGGTCCCTTCCAGTTCTAGGAAATTGGTCTATTTCCTATTATTTATAACCATCTCTCTTTGCTTTCTTAATAAATTTTAGTTTAGTTAATAAGAATTGGCTATAAGGATGTATTCTGGGTAAGATCTAAGTTATCATTGACCTGGGTCTGAGGCTTGGTCCTTTGGGATCAGGAGAACCTCCGCACACTCCCTGACTCCCCCTCTCCCAGCAATCCCTTCCAGAACTGTCCTCTCATTTGCTTTCAGACTCTGGGAGTATCCATTTGCACAGCTCTTGTGGGCATCTCTTCAGCCCAGCCCCCCAAGTTCCATGCTGCCAGCCCCCAAGGTGGGGCCCAGGGCCCAGTCCCCAGGCTGGGAAGGCCCTTGGAAAGGGCTGCTGTGAGCCCTGAAGGATGACTCACAGACACAAACTCACCCATAGGCAGAGGCTGTGCCTGCCTGCCATCTCCTGGCCCCTGCTGCTCCTCAGCCCTGGCTCCTTCACAGAGTGGCTCAGCAACACCTCCCCCAGCAGCCTGTTCTTGGGAGAACCCTCCCAGCCTGAAAAGAACCTTGCAGGGTGTTTATGGGGGTCCCCGAGCATGAGAGCAGGGAGAACATAGACAGCCCTCCCCTCCTCACAGACGGAGCCCCAGAGGCTATGCAGCTGCTGAGAGTCCCCTGTGCTCTTTCATAGATTCCAGGTCCCAAAGCCACCACGATGATCACCCAGGCTGACTTGTACAGCACAGGGCAGAGCCCCACCCCACAGTCATTCCTGGAGCAGACATGTTAGAAAACACCCAGTTGTGATGTAAAATGCACCATGACCCTGGGTAAATTGTGCCAACAGTCAACTACGTTCACCATAACAAAAATTACCCCTTATTTCCAGGCTGTCTTTGTCTTGTTTCAACTTCCAGCCATTGGACTGTGGGATACCTTTGACTGCTAGATTGAAGGGCTCATTCCCCATGTAGGTTGGAGGGCAACAAAAATGATTAGGGGCCTGGAGCACATGACTTATGTGGAGAGGCTGAGGGAACTGGGATTGTTTAGTCTGCAGAACAGAAGAATGAGGGGGGATTTGATCGGAGCCTTCAACTACCTGAAAAGGGGGTTCCAAAGAGGATGGGGCTCGTCTGTTCTCAGTAGTGGCAGATGACAGCACAAGGAGCAATGGTTAAGTTGCAACTGTGCGGCGGTTTAGGAGCTTTGGAGTATTAGGAAACACTCTGGGTTCACAGTAGGAGGGGGGTGTGAAGTCATCTGGTATATGGTTCCTTAGGGAGGTAGGATGCTCGGAATTCCCATTCTTGCTGGGATTTTTAAGTTAGTGTAAAGCTTGGACAAAGCCGTGTTGGGATAGATGTGTAGTTTGGTGTGTTATGGTCCTGCTTTGATAGGTTGGTTATTTAGTGGCTAGATGACCGCTGATCTCGAGTCTTTCCAACTATGGTATATAAACCGGACTTTGTATGTCCCTATTTTTACGGAGATAGTTCTGGATTTTTGGTTCTTTTTTCTTATATGTGTGGCTAATGGTTTCAGTGCCCACTGTCTTTACCTCCAGCCCATGTCCCATTTTTTCACATTTGCTGTTGGTACCTGATTTAGGTTATAGACTGTGATTTGGATGAGTCCCGCTTACCTTTCTTTTTGTTAAGCCTGTCATAAAACAGATAGTAAAGCGTTACTGTTTCTTTTACCTGTTAAAGGGTTACACGGGGAACCAAACACCTGCAGGATGGATGACTGCTAGCCAATCATACGGAACTGCGGATTTTTATTCAGAAGGGTCAGGCCAAGAGAGGATGTTTTTTAGAGTTGCCGGTAGTGCGTTCTTTGTTCTTCAGTGGCTCTTTCTGGCTGTTGAGGAGTGCTTCTTTCTATTTCAGGGGTTTCTAATCTTCAGGTTTCAGTTGGTGATAGTGACTGTGACAAGGTAGAAAAGGACTAATAGGCTTCTTTAGTTTTGTGTGATAGTGATTTTAGTCGTGTGTCATGTATTGAGTTGCTGGATGTTTTAATTGTATTTCTTTTGAACAAGGTTGTTTCTTCTGTTTTCTTTTTAAGCAATTGGCCCAGGAGTCGAATATTGTCATCTTGTACAGGACATTTTTTATGTCTTTTTCTTGTCTTATATAAAAGCTTTCTTTTTAGACCTGTTTGATTTTTTCTCTGGTTAAGGCTAAGGACGAAAGGAGCAGGGAAGGGGGAAATCCCTTTGTGTTAGATTGACTAAGCTTGAATTTGCATAGCCTCTGGGTGAGGGGGAGAGACATTTAATCTCTCTGGGTTTGTGTTTCAAGGAATGGAAGCAGGGAAATCTCCTAGTGTATCCAGGGCGGGAAAATCGGGGGGGAAGTAAAGAGGGAGAAGGGAAGTAGATTATTTCCCTTTGTTGTAAGACTCAGGGCATCTGAGTCTTGGGGTCCCCCAGGGAAGGTTTGGGGAGACCAGAGTGAGGCAGGCACTGATTCCTGTCTGGTGGCAGCGCTATCAGATCCAACCTGGTAATTAAGCTTGGAGGGTTCATGCAGGTACCCACATTTTGGACGCTAAGGTTCAGAATTGGGACTTATGCTTATGATAAAGCCGCATAGACTAAGCTCTTTCAGTCTGTCACTGTAAGACATGTTTTCTAATCATTTCATTATTCCCAAGGCTACTCTCAAGTCCTGTATCAGCCATTCCATTAGCTTGCCTGGGATCATTGTCTGGCTGACAAGCCAATAAGTAACCGGGTCAACTCATTTATTCAGTTTAAAAATTGACACATTAGCTTTCTTCCAGTTTTCTGGAATGTCCTCTGTGCTCCAAAACTTATTGAAAATCAACATCAGCAGTCCAGCACGCACCTCAGACAGCTCTTTGAAAACTCTTGGATGCAAGTTCTCTGTACCTGCTGATTTCAAAATGTCTAACTTGAGTAGCTTCTGTTGAACATCCCCCTGAGATATTGGTGGACGGAGCAGAGCCACATGCAGGGAGATCTTTCACATACAGATTAAGGAGTATGAATGCATTTGCACCCATCACTCCTTCACTAGGAGCAAAGAGAAATGGGCTTCTTTAAGTGAACCTGGGTTTATGGGATACAAACTGCTTGGTGCCCTTTCACAGCAGAACTAGATAGGGTTTTTTCTGCAGCATGTGATACAGATGAGCACAGTGAAGCCTGGGGTTTAAGCACCTCCATGTAGCAAATGCTGCTGCAGAAAACTGAGCAAAATAATTAATGAGGGGCTCTTATCCTGTCCTGAGAGGGATTTAGGAAGTTGTACAAACACACACACCGTGATCTGATAGCTGGTTAGGTAACTCTCCACTACTGAAGTCAGCATTTAGGATTGCCCTTTCAATTGTTTTTCTACATGCACCATTATATCTTCTACTGAGCACAGAGAACACATACAGAGCAGCTCCCTGCATATCAAAGGCACTATTAATTGTGTCTGGGAATTACACAATAGCTCAGTCCTAATGAAAGGTTGATTTTTTTTAAAGGTGGCTGTTGGCATAAATCAGATTTTCAGAAGCTTTGCTTCAATAACCGACAGCTCATTCCAAGAACAAAAGAGATGCACTGCAATAGCCAGACTTTTCAATTTCAGACAGTCTGCAGATTACAGAATAAATGAAATATTTAGCATCTATAAATATTGTACAGACCATTTAACTTTCATTCATCCTCCTCCAACTTAAACTGGCTTTTAAGTAACTGATAGACCTACCTCAAAAACTGCACTCAAATAAGAATAAACAAACACTTTCAACATATATTACACCTGGCATTCCTAACCATCTGTAGAGGCTATAAAACTATTCCAGGGAGTAGAAAGCAGAAGGAGTCTCACAAACTCCTCCAACAGAACAGCATATAAACCAATACTAAGCCAATGTGTTTCAAGATGCCACATAAAACCTCCAAAGAAACAGTGACCTCTAGTCACCGGCTACAAATTGAAGGGCAGACTGAGAACACAAGCCAAAAATAGTTATTGCTGATAGAACAACATTGCAGAATGTCAAGTATCAGGGGGTAGCCATGTTAGTTTGCATCCACAAAAACAACAAGGAGTCCAGTGACACCTTAAAGACTAACAGATTTATTTGGGCATAAGCCTTCGTAAGTAAAAAACCTCACTTCTTCAGATGCATGGAGTGAAAACTACAGATGCAGGCATTATATAGAATCATAGCATATCAGGGTTGGAAGGGACCTCAGGAGGTCATCTAGTCCAACCCCCTGCTCAAAGCAGGATCAATCCCCAACTAAATCATTCCAGCCAGGGCTTTGTCAAGCCTCACCTTAAAAACTTCTAAGGAAGGAGATTCCACCACCTCCCTAGGTAACCCATTCCGCACTGCTTCACCACCCTCCTGGTGAAAAAGGTTTTCCGAATATCCAACCCAAACCTCCCTCACTTCAACTTGAGACCATTATTCCTTGTTCTGTCATCTGATATCTCTGAGAACAGTCTAGATTAATGCTTTTTGGAACCCCTTTTCAGGTAGTTGAAAGAAGCTATCAAATCCCTCTTCCCCCCCACACACACACGCTCTCTTCTGCAGAACTAAACAATCCCAATTACCTTAGCCTCTCTCATAAGTCATGGCTTCTCAGCCCCAATCATTTTTGTGTCCTCTGCTGGACTCTTTCAATTTCCACATCCTTCTTGTAGTTGGATGCCCAAAACTGGACTCAGAACTTCAGATGGGCGTCACCAATGTCGAATAGAGCGAATGACCAATCCCTCGATCTGCTTGCAATGCCCCCACTTATACAGCCAAAATGCCATTAGCCTTTTGGCAACAAGGTCACACTGTCAACTCATATCCAGCTTCTTGTCCACTATAACCCCTAGGTCCTTTTCTGGAGAACTGCTGTCTAGCCATTTGGTCCCTTTCGTGTGTGAATACTCACTTCGTCAGATGAATGTCATTCATTCACGAAAGCTTATGCTCCAATACGTCTGTTAGTTTATAAGGTGCCACAGGTCTCTTTGTCGCTTTATACAGATCCAGACTAACACAGCTACCCCTCTGATATTTCCCCCTCATGTTATTCTCCCAGGAGATCCTGTCCATCAGTTCCCTCAGGAAGTCAAAGTCTGCTTTTCTGAAGTCCAGGGTCCGTATTCTGCTGCTCTCCTTTCTTCCTTTGTTCGGGATGCCTGAACTCGACCATCTCATGGCACTGCCTTCCAGGTTTCCTATCCACTTGTGCTTCCTCTACTAATTCTTCCCCATTTGTGAGCAGCAAGTCAAGAAGAGCTCTGCTCCTAGTTGGTTCCTCCAGCACATGCACCAGGAAATTGTTCCCTACACTGTCCAAAAGCTTCCTGGATTGTCTATGCACCACTGTATTGCTCTCCCAGGAGATATATAATGACACGTGAAGCTTTACCTCTCCTGGAATTGACAGCTCCTCCTCAATGGGAGTGGACTCCATCTACCCTGTCGAATTGGCTGTGTCAACGCTGGTTCTCCACTTGTGAGGTAACTCCCTTCTCTTCATGTGTCAGTATAACAATGCTTGCATCTGTCATTTTCACTCCATGCATCTGAAGTGGGTTTTTTTACCCACGAAAGCTTATGCCCAAATAAACTGTTAGTCTTAGGTGCCACCGGACTCCTTAACATTGCAGAATGTTTCTTTGATAAATTTGGCTTCCTTTATTCAGTCAATACTTTCCTCTTTTCTTTGACTGAAGGATGTCTCTGTTTCCTAGTCAAGTTTCAAATATGTGCCCAAACAAGACATACCATCCCGATTTTGGTGCCAGGATATGCACGTCAGCTTCATATTTTACAGTGCTGAAACAAAAGCTTGCGATTCCAGAAGGAAGGGTTTTGTTAGGACCATGTTGCAAGCTGGTGGATTCTTGTTTATGTGTCCCACAACTTGCTGGAGCTTTGGCGATCGATATAAAGACCAGGCCACAGCCCACAAGGCTAAAAGTACTACTGAAAATTACCGGGGGCGGTGGGTGTCTATAAACAGATAGAACTAAGGGTTAATGTTTCTTTTACCTGTAAAGGGTTAACAAAGGGAACCACACACCTGACCAGAGGACCAATCAGGAAACCGGATTTTTCAAAGCTCAGGGAGGGAATTTTTGGGTGTGTGTCTTTTGTCTGGGTCTCTGCTCTAGCGCTCTCTCGGCTCTGAGAGACGATCTCTCTACCTTCAGATTTTCTAACCTTCTGTTTCCAAGTGTAAGTACAAAGGTAGAAGACAATAGGTTTTTATATTGTTTTTGTTATTTACATGTGTGTAGGTTGCTGGAATGGTTTAAATTGTATTTCTTTTTGGATAAGGCTGTTTATTCATTTTTCTTTAAGCCAAATACCCTGCTATATTGTCAACTTTGACACAGAGATCATTTTATGTCTTTTTCTTTCTTTTATATTAAAGCTTTCTTTTAAGACCTGTTGGATTTTTTCCAGTTAGATCTCACCAGGGAATTGGTGGGGAGGAAGGAAACAGGGGAAGGGAAATCTCTTTGTGTCAGAGTTGCAAAGCTTTCCTTTGCAGGGACTCTGACTGAGGGTGAAAGAAACTTGATCTCTCTGTGTTTGCATTTCAAGGATTGAAGTAGGGTGATCGTCCAGGGCCATCCAAGGAGGAAGCCTGGGAGAAAATAAAGAGGAGACAAGGGGAGGGGGTTATTTCCCTTTGTTGTAGACTCAGGGCATCTGAGTCTTGGGGTCCCCCAGGGAAGGTTTTGGGGAGACCAGAATGAGGCAGGCACTGGAATTCCTGTCTGGTGGCAGCGCTATCAGATCTAAACTGGTAATTAAGTTTGGAGGTTTCATGCAGGCACCCACATTTTGGACGCTAAGGTTCAGAATTGGGACTTATGCTTTTAACAGGGGGAGAGGGTGGGCCTTGATGCCAGGGCTGGTAGGTTTGGTAGCGGCTGTCACTTATTCACTTCTGTGCAGGGAAGCCAGGGGAGTTTTAAAGAGGAGCAGGAGAAACCAGGAAGGATCAGGGCAGCGTAAGATCAACTTGAGCAGAATAAATGAAGAGAAGGGGTCAGGGCTCTGAGGCAGCCTGGCGAAAGGCCCGGAGCTTGAGGAGGGAGAAGGAAGACAAGAGATGATTGTGAAAGTCTCGTGTTTCAGATCCAGCCAAAGGCGCAGGTTGCAGATGAGCTATTTCTAAGCAATGTACGTGGAGCTCAGTGAGTAGCAGGCTTTGCACATCTCCAGTTGTTGCTGCTCTGGAGAGACAAGAGTTCGAGACTCTCCAAGTTCAGTGGCTGTTCACACTTCCTCCTATGGGCCGACGGACTGCAGCGGAAGGGTCTACAACTCCAGCTAAGGGGATGAGGAGTCATCATCCTCATAAGAGGCAGAGCACGGGCTGTCAAGAGAGCCAGTCAGCTAGCTCCATGGGGCCTGTTCACACAGGTGCTAGCTGGTGTCGTTTGGAGCCGAAGAGCAGTAAAGGCTGATATGCTCATATCATTTCCAAAGGGCCAAAAGCAACTGATTTTCCACTGGTGCAACTCCATTGATTTCAGAGAAGTTATTCCTGATTTACATCAATGTACAATTGTAAGGGCAAAATAAAGCGCGGGGCCGGGGGCGAAAGAGGACATTGATAGCTTGGACTAGGCTCCCTAACGATCTAATCCCTCCATCTCTCATTGATTAGGCTTTATTAACCCCAATTATTTTAATAGCACCAGCTTGGATTCAGAGACGCTAAGGCCAGATTTTGTGATCATCTAGGCTGACATCCTGCATAGCACTGACCAGAGACCTGCCCCCCAGTCATTCCTAGAGCAAACCTTGGAGAAGGCTTCCACCTGCGAAGCAGCCAATAGTGCTCCTTGTATCCCGGGTAAGTTCACTGCTTCCTGTGTCCTGGAGCCACAGGCATCTCACTAGCCTCTGAACTGTCATGTTCTCAGACAGTTTGCAAGCTCTGCAAAGCCATTCAGCCAGGCCAGCAGCCTAATGTCTTCACTACAAACTTTGCCTCCATATTTCTGAATCCTAGAGTAAGAATGAGCTGAAATTGGACAGTGCCTTCAGGGGACTAGGAATGCTCCTCTTGCATCAGGAGACACTGTACTATGCTCCAGAGGCAGCAGAGGCTCATTGTGAATGGAGGACAGAGCAGATGTGCTCTGCATGAGGAGTGAGCAGTGTCGGGGGCAGCAGGGCAGAGGGGGCAGGTTGCGGTGTCAGGAATTGGGGGAGCTGGCTGCATGCTCTGCATGGATAGGTGCTGAGTCTTGCTGGGTGGGCTGGGAGGTCCGACCTGCTCCCTGGCCCAACCCCCGACTCTGCAGTGGCCACTCAAGCCCCTCTGAGTCCCTCTCTCATCTCCGTCCCCCTGTACGTGTGCACAGTCACAGGGAGACACTCCAGGGTGGCAACGTAGGTCAGGCCCCACATTATGTCCATTGCACCCCCTGGTTCTTCTGCCCCTGGTTCTCTCTGCATAACAGCACAATGACCAGACCCATGATAATGGATATCTGCTTTCACTCAGCCATGGGTCACTCAGCCATGACCCTGATACTGGTGGTGTTCCCACTCCTGGTTCACACCAGATGCACTCGGATATACTAAGGGGAGCTTGGGGAAAATGTTGCTGATTTATTTGAATTGTGGCAGTCAGGTAAGGCATGGAAACAGGCCATGTGAACACCGAAGTATTCATTACTTCCACAGTTCGTATTTTAGTACATTCTGGCCTTACTTCATGAAATACCTGCCATTTTCTTAAAATAGACTGTCTTTGACATCCCCAAGTCATCTTTAATTTCCTCAACCGGAGTCTCTGACAAGCATCTCTCCCATGGGCCAGACCACGTGTGGTACAGCTAATGTATGCCAACGTCTGCTGCCAACTTCTACAATATTGAAAGAACTAGAACGTCCTGAACCCCCGACAGCTGGACTCAGCTGTGATTGTAGATACATTAGTGGGAGCAGCTGAGATCACATCACATGCCTTACAAAGCAGGTGCTAGCAGGGTAAAGTCCTCCTGTTCAGAGCTGCACAAAGGAAGCCATTTGCCAGCACTATTACAAGGAGTTGTATTGGCTCTACAAATCCCAGGAACTGTACAATATATTGATTGCCATCTCCTGGCATCTTGTTATCTATTTATATATATGTAGGTAAAGCGCTTTCAGAACTCGGCCTTCTCGGCAATCAGCTTTCTTGGAAATTTAAATGCCAGCAACACAATAAGCTGCACACTAATCTTTCTCCCCAGCATCCCTGCAGGACCTCTCTGTCCAGCCTAGCACAGCACTCCAGTAAGAACTTCTCTTGTAACTATTGTGCATCTCTAGACAGTAGCAAGCTTTGGATATTTGTGAGTTTAGCTGAGCACCTAGCTACTTATGTGAACAGACCCGAACCCTTCTGGGCTCAAAATCTCGAGACCAGGCTGGAAACAGAAATTGCAAAGACTGAGTAAGTCTCTCCGCATTTGCTCTGTTTTTCACTGAACTATAGAGCCAAGCTGCTGCAGCCATATGGAGTTATCCCTGTGCTGTCCTGGTGCATGCTCCTCCATTGGCTCTTAGCAATGCACTCACCCTCGACCTTGCTTATTTTATTGAACTCTCTGTCCCCTGCTCCATGTGCTCTTTGCTGCAGCAGTCATGACACCAGGCTCAGAAGTTGCTATCTGACCCCAATAAAGGGCTTCCCACCTTCAAGTGACTATGTTCACATTGTAGAAGAAACAAAGTGATTTCCTGCCTTGTGTGGGTTTTTTTTTTGTTTGCTGTGGGGAGCTGATACAGGGGCTGGGAGAAGGTGGGGTGAACTTTCCAACAGCAGTAATATTCATCACCTGTTGTGCTAATAAACTACGAGAGCTGACAAATAGGAGAGATCTTAGCTACATGGAGTTCTAGTTTTTACATTTCTGGGCAAATAATTTTGAAGACTATGTGCACAGATGGTCTGCTCCTGCTGAAAGGTCTGCCTGGTTATCTTGCCAGGTCAATAAAGGAGTCTGACTTATTTTGTTTAGATTTAGGGGGGTAATAAACAAACTTGCAAGAAACCAGGTAATTTCTTCATTTTACATTGCAGACGATCCCACTTAGTGAAGTGGGTCACTTTCCATTTCCTTGATTGAATGTCACCATTTATCCATAAATATTCACTGCTGGCAGTCCATTGACACCTCTCTAATGGAGTTTTCCGTCAAACACGGCATGGAAACATTCCTACATAACCCGAATAAGGGTTTGTATAATTCGCAATTGATCCAGGTCTACATGTTGCTCTCCACCCAAACTGCACAGAGCCTCTCTTCCTTGGGCATTAGCCAGTCCCTGTACATGCTCTTCAGGATGTTGCAGTTTCCAGCCATGGGCATACAAAGTTCTGCACAGTCAATGACACACACCAGACATATCTCAGCTTCCCCTGCTCCCTTCCAACAAGATGACCGTTCCAAGGCTTTTAGGATGGCTGCATAGTATGGAGCATGGCTCCTGCCATGCGAATGCCTCTCCAGCCGGGTGAGTTCTCAGGGGCCAGGAGGAGGGAGGCTGGTCTGCATGAAGTTGGAGGCTCTTGCCAGTGTGTGGGCTGGAATGGGCTGTGACAGGAAGTTGGGAGGCAAAGACCACGGTCAGAAGAGCAGCATGTAGAGCCCCCAAAGGGCTTGGGCAGCATGTGTGACTTTCTGCGAGGATCCTGGAACAGCCGGCAGCAGCCCAGCCCCTGACACAAGCAACAGCAGCCTCAGGTCTCCTGTAGGTGACACTGGCTTTGGATAGCACCCAAGGGGTCATTGCTCCAGTGGGGACTGCCTGCGCCAGCTATCACCCTCATGCCCCACTGTGCTGGAGGACTGGGGGAGGTGATGTAGATCTGGTTGTACCAGCTGCACATTACTCAGGGCTTCTGATGCCAGGAAACCCTCAGGGATGCTTAGAGCAGCAATGTGCTGACAGAACAATCCACAGGGCCCTTACTGGGCACCAGGAGTGAGGGGAAGGGCAGCGACTGTGGGAGACAGGGAAAGGCTGGGATTCCAGCATGACAAGAGGAGACAGGTAGACCGGGAGTGGGGCGTGGGGGGTGGAGCCATTGGCAAGGGCTGGTACAGTTGTCTTGGAGGTGAGAGAGGGAATTGAATTGAATATAGGCGAGAGAGCAGCCCACTAGCCCAGGAGGGGAGCAGCTGGTCAGAGTAGCAGGAAAGTGTGATGAGTCTGACAACAGCATTTGCACAGGAGTAGGGCGAGAGATGGGAGAGCAGGGCCAGGGCGAACGCTGTCACTTCTGCTGATCCTGCTGGAGCACATTGCCTGTCACACACACACACGGCACGGCACCAGGGCTAGTGCAATTAGTGCTCTCTAGGGGCCTTGGGCTCCTCAGTTGAAAGGGATGTCCAGTGCCACTGTTCTCTGTGAGCAGTGAGTGCTCAGGTTGTTAGAGCATCTGCTCAGTGCCTGGCAGCAGGGACAGAAATGGTCGACTTGCAGGTTGTTGCAGAGAGGTATCAGGTGAGAAGTGGTGAGGGTCTGGCCTACAGAAGGAAGAGGAGGGAGAGGCTATGGGCCCAATTCTGTTCTGATGCCAGCCTGTGACTCAGGGAGATGCAGCCCAGTGAGAGACTCTCTGAATCAAAAGAATGAGGCCCTCTGTGTTGCTTCTTTACAAACTCCTGTGCTGGGCTAAGGGACTGGCCTGTCTGTGCTATTAGCAGTCAAAGTCATAACTTCCTATTAGATGTTAATAGCCATTTAGTAGTTCATAAAATATTTCTTGCTAGTTCAGAAGCAGACAGTAGATATTTCATATGTCAGGAAGGTTGTTTCCTTCCCCAGTGGAGATGTCATTTGCAGCTCCTGAACACCAAAGCTTTTAGCTATAAACATTCGATGTGAATAGGGTTATTTACAAGCAGAAGGGAGCTCAGTGGAATGAAATCATAAATATGCTTCTCTTATTTCTATTCCTCAGACAGTCTCTGCTTTATGCACTAAAATCTACCAAGGCGGAGATTCCAGGTGCCAGTTCATGCAGGTACAGCTGCCCCGCCATGTGCTGTGTGCTGTAACAGTGGGGTCTCGGATACTGCCATGTGTGGATGGAGGAAGATTTGCATATCCGAGGAGCCTTTTAAGGAGCAAGCACTGGAGCATTATCGCATCATTGCATCTTCTCTTTACTCTTCGTTCTGACGTGTCTTCAGGCACAGCAGGCAGGTATGGATTTGTTACAGCCTGGTTCTGAACATTGGCAACATTAATGACTGTAGAAGAGCGACTCACTGGCTGGCATGGTCCCTTCTGTCTGGGCGTGGCAAAGCAGCATCTTCTGACGTATAGTCCCACCCCTTCTGGTGAAAACCAAGTCCAGCACAACAAGAGTCCGGAGCCTCCATGTAGGGTCTTCAGCTTGACGCCAGACCCCACAATCCTTCCACTCCTTGTCACCTTCCCCTGTGGGTGTGTAGGGAACCAGGCAGTGCCCCTGCTCTGCAATCCAGCCCAGGGACCCTGAAGGAAGCAGCTAAATTCTGCCTACTCAGACCCCTGCTTCCTTGCTGGGCCACTCCCTACCTCAGCCTGTTTTCTAGGCTTTTCCCACAGCCCTGCCTCAGGCTCACACCTCCCCTCCCACATACTGACTCCTCCCCACCCCAGCCCCCTTGGGAGGCTCTGGTGCCTAATAGCATCTAGGAAGATCCTGGCAACCAGCCTGGCCTTTGTCTCGGCAATCTCTGGATGTCTGCTGGGCCCTAGGCCTTCTTTCTGGGGCAAACAGGAGAACTGTGCTCCTCCCAGTCAGTTACTCCTGAGCTGGGCTTTCCCCTACCTCCCCCCAACCCCCTGCCCCAGGCCTGACAGCTCTCCCAGCATGGGGTCTGTACACCCCCTCACCAGGGCCGTACATCTTCACAGGGTAACCTGCACAGTGCTACTTAGAGCTTATTTCTTTCCAGTTTCACTAGATGGTCCGTATAATTCTTAATGACAATAACAGGAAACATTTGCCAGCAGTTACCAGATGGTGATACCAAAGATTAAAATACTATTGTTAATGCTTCTCCTGAGATCGGTGTGCAGTAACTCTTAATGCTCCCCACACCAGTCAAAGGCCCACAGCAGATAACTTCACCCTCATGTCTCAGCGAGAAGAATGCAAAACAGCCACACAGAATCCTCCCAAATAAATGTCTCCCAACACAGTCTGACTTTCAAAAGCTCAATTACTTTAAATTAAATCTTGTTTTAAACATCAGCAACAAACCCACTGAACTGAGAACTCTCAAAACAAACAATTCTAAAGAAAAAGATTGATGTGCATATGAAGCAGCCCTCGGAGATTAGGTTTATAATGGAAACACTCACACAGCCTTAACTGCTGTATGACCACATGAATAGTGCTGTTAGAATAGGTGCCATTTTTTCAGTGCCTCCTCATGATATTGCCAAAAGTGCTCAGAAGGTAAGCGCAGGCATTTCAGAAGGCCATTTAGCATAAACTGTTTGATGGTCCTTCCTGGAATTATTATTGACTGCACGAAAAAAGTGATAAAAGCAAGAGGGGAGCTCTCAGCTTTCCATTAGTGTGAAATAAATTAAAGTGGGCATAAAAGATGTAGAGTATTCCCCTTACAGAGGTAAGGAGCTAGATGGTGTAACTTAACTGATCACAGATGTCTAACAAAGAGCAAGACACGTTTACGGACAGCTGCTAAGGTAGTAAAAGAAACCAGCTAATTAAACTGGGCACGCAGATCTCTGGGCATGCAGATCGACCTTAACAAAATTTAATGTTTTGGAGGACAGTTTAGGGACTGGGTTCCAAATGGTGAAAATATGAGTCCCCTCGATTGTGCAACTTAGTTTCCTTCACTTGCAAACAGGTTTATGCATATGCTGGTGCATTCGCCATCATTGCAAAGTCAGCACTGGCCAGAAGATAGCACACTCTGACATCTGGGTTTCTGCAATTTCCCCTCTCCTTAGAGTAAATGCAGCATCTCAGAGATTGCTAGGAGTTACCTCCTAGCAAACTCTGACTTTAATGTAATGACAGTTGTACCCATTAAAGAAATGCAATTTGTCCTTCAGGGACCCATAGATATGCTACAGCCACTTCTGAGCAAAAGGACTTAGAAACCTGACAAAGGGTAGGATTTTCCCAAATCAGTGGCTTATGAGCCTATGTTCATAAGTGTTTTGGGCACCTCAGAGCCTACAAAAATTTTACCCAAAAGCATAATGTACAAATGAAGGGGGGAAGGGATGTGTAAGGAAGGTGTTCTGGCCACTGCTTTGGATGTTTTTTTTCTAAAGAGAAGCCTCTACTGGAAGAGAGGAGAAGGACTGAGAGGGAGAATTTGTTTCACTTATGCTTGTTGCCAAGTGAGGATCACGTCCAGTATCAGTGAACAATAGTCTCTAGGGTAGAGTTGGTCACAGCTTCTTATGCAAAAAGTTTTCCTTCCAATATACCTTATTTGACTGAAAATGAATGTTTTAGTGGGGAAATGTCAATTCTGGTGTAAAAGTTTGATTTTCTAGCAAGGAAGATTGAAAGGAAAATTTCATTTTGAATTGACATTTTGAAATTAAACAACTTTTCAATAAATTTGCATTTCAACATTTCTGATTCAAAACTTTTTGGAATGTGGAACTGGAAGGGAATGTTGGAATTTCCTATGAACAAACATTCCATACACCAGACAGCTGTGCCCCAGCCTTTTATTCGGTGGACGTGGAGCCCAGCCGAATCAGCACAGGTCTGTCAGCAGGTACTGCAGCTAAGCGGAGCTAGCAGCAATGGCCATGCCATGCCAGTCTTCCAGCAGCTGAGTCTGTTTGTCTCACATCACCTGTGTGGAAGTGAAAGGCAGGCAGTCATCCTCACCTGTGCTCTCCTCTAACCTTGAACATTTTCACTTAAGCGGATGCAACTGTGTCTCAAAACCTGGGCTCAGCCTTGATGCAGCTAGTAGAAACAGACATTTTCCACATCCCAGATTCAGTTTAATACAAGTTAAAAGGATCACACTGCACTATTAGCCTCTTTTCTTATAAGTGTGATGAGTTTTAGGGAGTATGTAAATTGATGCTGTTTCCAAATTGGAATGTGACTAGATCTGAATGCCAGACCCCTGAGTAGAAGTCCAGCTCCGAATACAAATGTCCGCACGCAAACACAGCTCTCGCTCTAGAGCAAGGTACAACAGATTGGACAGCTGCATTTCCTGGGCATGGCTACCAAATTGTCATTGGACTGCACTGGCAGCAGAGTCAGTTAAACCTTTCTGGTCATTTGTGGGAAAGGAGATTGGAATGTCCCATTTCATCAGTGTAAAACTGACCACCAGGCTTGTTCCATTATCTCACCACAAAGTGCATCTAATCCTGCAGAACCTACAGCATTCAAACAAAATCTCACTTGCCCATTTTTCTGTGTTCCACATCACGGAAACCTGCCTGCACCAGCCTACTGGTGGAGACTAGCAACTCAAGGACATTATTTGTTATCAGAGAGAGCTAGGATTGTGCTCTGAAAATTCATGAAGGGTGAAAAGCACAAAATATGAAGTTAGCCAAAAGGAGTCCTCTGGGGTGAAATTCTTCGAGTTGGATCACAGAAAACCCCTTGGGAGCTGCCAACCAATAAGCCAAGACTACTTCTATCCCTGTTTTCCCTGCAAGCTTAGGACTTCAGCACCCTGTCTTGCTGAGCCAGACACTCTTGTCTACTTCAACAGAGACCCAGAGTCTGAATTACCTGCCCCAAAGCTGCAGGTTTACCTGAAATCAGCTCACAGAAGTGTGCTTGTCTTTAGCACCCAGATGCCCAACTCCCAATGGGGTCTAAACCCAAATAAATCTGTTTTACCCTGTATAAAGCTTATGCAGGGTAAACTCATAAATTGTTCACCCTCTATAACGCTGATAGATATGCACAGCTGTTTGCTCCCCCAGGTATTAATGCATACTCTAAGTTAACTAATAGGTAAAAAAGTGATTTTATTAAATACAGAAAGTAGGATTTAAGTGGTTCCAAGTAGTAACAGACAGAACAAAGTAAGTCACCACATGTTAAGGTTCCTTCTCCACTCTGAACTTTAGGGTACAGATGTAGGGACCTGCATGGACACTTTTAAGCTTAATTACCAGCTTAGATCTGGTATTACTGCCACCACCCCCAAGTACTACCTTTTTCCCTGAGTAGTCTTGAGGGACTTCACCAATTCCCTGGTGAACACAGATCCAAACCCCTTGGATCTTAAAACAAGGAGAATTTAACCATCCCCCCTCCTTTCTCCCACCAACTCCTGGTGGATCCAGATACAACCCCCTTGGATTTAAAAAACAAGAAAAAATCAATCAGGTATTAAGAAAAAGGCTTTTAATTAAAGAAAAGGAAGGTAAAAGAAAACCCTCTGGGAGAGATTAGCATACCAGCTACTTTCACAGACAACAGATTTAAAACACAGAGGATGTTCCCCTGGGCACAAATGTAGTTACACAAAAAATACTCAAATACTCAATTTTGATAATTCCCTTAATGATACCAAGACAAGTTACAAAGAAAATAAACATAAACCTATTTATCCCTTTTTAAAACTTAATACTCTGATAAGAGGCTGGTTCCTTGATCTTTTTCACTCCGGCTGAAACTGAAACTGTAAACAAGGAAAACTTCCCTCTTTCCTTTTGAAACATCTTGTTTTTCCATTGGTTCCTTTGGTTAGGTGTCAGCTAGGCTAGGTGAACTTTTTAACCCTTAACTATCTGTTTATGACAGCAAGCAAAATAAAATGCGCAAATCTATGTCTAATCAGACTGAATACAATAAGATTCTCACCAGTTCCAGAATGCTCCCTTTTACAGGCTAGCCTGGGTCCAGCAATCACTCACACCCCCTGTAGTTACTATTCTTTGTTTCAGTTTCCTTTAAGTATCCTGGGGTGGTGGAGAAGCTCCTTCTTTAGGCAGCTGAAGACAAAATGGAGGGGTCTCCCAGGGGTTTAATTAGACTTTCTCTTTCGGGTGCAGACCACCTCCTCACCCTGTATAGAATCCAGTCACAAAATGGAAATTTGGAATCACCTGGACAAGTCACATGCCCATGCATGACTCAGGAACTGCAAGTATCAGAGGGGTAGCTGTGTT
>NC_133772.1:139010491-139073669 GCF_003597395.2 Chelonoidis abingdonii | reverse complement strand
AACAGCTAAAATTGGTGTTACATAAACAAATTACAATAGGCCACCACCACAGCTACGCTTGACTACCTTGAATGTCCTCAGGTAGACTTCTTATGTGGATTGGAGTCTTCCAAGCTCTTTTGTCTGTTAAGTGCTTCTGGATTGAGCACTTAATTTGCACATTCCTTTCCCAAGAAGTGACCAAAAGGGCTACTTGAAATCAAGCAATTATACAGCCAGTGTTCATAACTCTGAACACACAAATGGTGCCTGTATACAACTAGGATGAACATAACCAGTAGATCATAATCTTTACATGTAGCAAAACCCTATTCCAGTTGTATCATACATACATTTATGAGCACCCCCACCCCATAGAGCCTTATGAGGTACACTGTCACAAGGTGGAAAGAACAAAATATGAAGATAGCCAAAAGGAGTCCTCTGGGGTGAAATTCTTACCCAGACAGAGGAGCCAGAACAGGCCCAGGGCCCCGCTGAAGTCCTAGTGAAACCCTATTTTGAAGGTTTATGTGGTCTTCAATGGTTCATAAGCTCTGTGCATTCCCTCTGCCCAGGGGTGACAGTCACCCAGAGAGACAGAACAGAGCTGTGTCTGGAAGGACAGGGGTAAGAAGGTTGGCTTTCAGCACCCCCACTACTAAAAATGTTTGTGCCACTATGCTGGGTGCTCTCGTGGTGAAGGGATCCATTCCTTGTTGCCCATTCCCAGCTTCTGGGAAACAGAGCTAGGGACATCATCCTTGCCCATCCTGGCTAATAGCCTCTAATGGACCTATCCTCCATTAATTTATCTAGTTCTTTTTTTAACCCTGTTATAGTCTCAGACTTCACAACATCCTCTGGCAAAGAGTTCCACAGGTTGACTGTGTGTTGTGTAAAAAACTCTTCCTTTTGTTTGTTTTAAACCTGCTGCCTATTAATTTCAGTTGGTGACCCCTAGTTCTTGTGTTATGAGAAGGAGTAAATAACACTTCTTTATTTACTTTCTCCACTCTAGTCATGATTTCATAGACCTCTATCATATCCCCCCTTAGTTGTCTCTTTTCCAAGCTGAAAAGTCCCAGTCTTATTAATCTCTCCTCATACGAAAGCCATTCCCCTAATCATTTTTGTTTCCCTTTTCTGAACCTTTTCCAATTCCAATATATCTTTTTTAAGATGGGACAACTACATCTGCACACAGTATTCAAGATGTGAGTGTACAATAGATTTATAGAGGCAATATGATATTTTCTGTCTTCTTATCTATCCCTTTCTTAATGATGCTCAACATTCTGTTTGCTTTTTAGACTGCTGCTGCACTTTGAGTGAATGATTTCAGAGAGCTATCCACAATAACTCCAAGACTGAACTAGCCTCATTATCTCTAGCCTGCGTCTTGCTTGCATATATATACCTGCCCCAGGAAATTTCCACTACGTGCATCCGACAAAGTGGGTATTCACCCGCTAAAGCTCATACTCCAATACATCTGTTAGTCTATAAGGTGCCACAGGACTCTTTGCTGCTTTTACAGATCCAGACTAACATGGCTATCCCTCTGATACTATAGGAAAGAGGCACTCCAACATTAGAAAGAAGAAGAAGTACAAATAAGGAAAAGTGGAAAAATCTCCTACTGAATATGCATTGAACATGATGTATTGTATTATAATATAATGTATTATAAAAGTGGCATTCCAGCCTAGGGGTGGTAGGAGAAGAAGATGTAGCCCTTGAGAGGTGCCAGGATGATGGTCACTGGTGATGATGGGGAAGGTGATGGTGGTGAGGAAGCTGATGGCTAACATTTCAGATTGGTCTTGTCATAAATAGATAGCTAAGGGTTAATGTTTCTTTTACCTGTAAAGGGCTAACAAAGGGAACCAAACACCTGACCAGAGGACCAATCNCTGCTCACCAACCTAAATTCAAAGATCAAGCAGTGAGCAGCTAAAGTATTTAAGCAATTCCCCAACACAATATAATCCTTCACCGTTTGCCACCACCCACTCCAATTTACATTGACACAGCCTTCATAGCTTTCCTTCAAATTTGCTAACACATATATGGTCTGCATCATTAGAACCACACTACCTTGTCACCAAGGGTAGATTTGGCCATACTGTGCTGGCCATGTAAAATTCCATCTCTCCCGCAGAAGAAAGCATTTATCCAAGGAATTCAAGGATGGCCAACACTCTTCATATTGTGGGAAAGGAGGAATTTTAAAAGATCTAAGCCTGTCTGCAGTAAGTGCGATTCGAGTGAGTGAAGGTTAGAATAGCCTTTAGCTTTACAGTCAATGACTTCTGAGGGTTTAAAGTTCTAACATAACATTGCATCAACATAAAGTTTCTTATTTAGTTGCAATAGTAAAAGTTTGTGCTCTATCTTTGAAAGAAAAAAGCATCTTCTGGTTGGTTAAACAGACAAAGGCTATATTTTTGTCTTCAAAATTCTCATTAGATCAAAATTAATACAATTGCTTATAATAGACTCTAATACTAATTCCTCAAATATAACATTAATTTGAGCTGATGGTATATTAGGAGCCAAAACTGAGATAAAAGCTGGAGACATTCTATGCGAGTATGTGCTTGCCTCAAAGTATAATTTTTTTAATTGCTAATTACCTGATATTTTGCATTTTACAGATAAAGTCCCCATTTCTCATCCCCACAAAAGCATTTCAGAAGATTAATTAGCTCATCATTAATAAATAATTAAGCATTTTATCTGCTCATTGCCCAAAAGCAATTGTAAATTTGATGTTACTAATTTGATGTCCTGCGAACAGCACTGCTTGAAGAATTTTTTTGTAAATCAGGCTTATGATATATTTGCTGCAGTTTGCTTGTCTCTCATTTCCTTGTAATTGTTGCAAACTACAATCCCATTACATGAATTATGTGCACCATCAGAGAAAACAGGAGGGCCAGCATTCACCCCTTAGTGCAGCCTTTCCAGAGGGGAGTTGACCAAGCACTGTGCTGCAGGCGAGAGCAGGGATCATGGAGGGCCCTTGCAGGAGGGGTCTTGAGTCTGAGTGGATCCAGCTCGATCAGCTTCAGTAATTAGCATAAGGCGTGGGGCCTATGAACTTTGAACAGATAAATGGCCCAGATGAAAATCCCAACTACTGGGGAGCTGAAAATAGAGGGTTTAAAGAGAAGTTCTGACCACAGTTACATGACCCAACCACAAGTGTGTTAGTGCAATGAACTGATCAGGTACATGAGCTACATCCCCAGCTATCTAACCACAGGAGAGCCCTGGCAACAAATTGACACATATGATAATAAGTTGAGATCACTGATATACTCACCTATAGGAGAAGGACACCACAACATTAGTAAGATGAAGAAATACATATAAGGAAAAGGGGGAAAATACCCTACTGAATATGCATCAAACATAGAGACGTCAGTGTAATGTATTATAAAAGTGGCATCCCAGCCTAGTGGCGGTAGAAGAAGATGTAGCCCTTGGGAGGTGCCAGGATGATGGTCACTGGTGATGATGGGGAAGGTGATGATGGTGAGGAAGCTGATGGCTAACATTTCAGGTTGGTCTACTGGAGAAAGTGTGAGTGTATGGACGTGCAGATGTACGTTCTGTAGTATCTCTATCTCCCCTACTGAGCTGGGGTGTTTGTGACTGTGCTAAATGTATTAATGAACTATATTTGTGAATATAAAACAGTTCCTATAGTGTGAGTGTTGCACTGTGCACATCAGGGTTCCCAACTAGATAATACTTTGGATAATACTGGGCCTGATCTTGGGGCAAGAACCTGTCAACCCTCAAAGTGATAACTGGGGATTCTTAAGTAATCAATATAATTAATACATAATCTAAAGATTGGAAGTAGATTGCCCTCCCCAGTGATCAGGTGCAGCAGCCTACCTTGGAAAATGTCAGCAAGGAATTCCCTGTGACCTCTGCTTCTCCTCTATGTGCAGAAAGAGCAACAATCTCGCAGCTCATTGTTGGAGTCCACTATAAACCAATTTCCTTCTGCACTGGCTCACTGCTGCCCCACACCTGTTGTATCTTTCATGCAGAAGGAGCGGTTGCCAATGGCAGCGAATTTTAGTGACAAATGATTGTAGGAGTGGCTGCAGGCCATGAGAATGGAGTGTACATATTCAGTTTCAACAAGGCAGCTAGCCCCTGGAACTGCAGCTGCTCAGAACTCAGACAATCTTAAGCTTCAAACCCGAGACACAGGGAAGCGCAGAAGAGAGTGAATTGCTCTGAAGTGAAACCCAGCACAGGGGTTATGTTCCCATGTGACTCTCTGTCCTCTCTCCCTCCCTCCCTCCAGCCCCAGGGATACAGTGGGGAATGATTTCTTCACACAACAGTGACCATAAAGTGGTTTCACTCACATGATAAAATCTGGTTACAGGTCTGACAAATGGATGCTATCATTACTGTGTGATAATAACAATAAGCCATGCAGGAAACTCACTGCCAAAGGTTTGACAGGCCCTTCTAAGCTGACAGGTAGCTAACGTGGCCAGCTGGTGAAAAGGAAGTAGCAGCATCCTAGCACTCTCCTTTTTTTGAGAGCAGTGGTTCTCAGCCTTTTGGGGCTCAGTTTGCAAAGGATGATGGCCTGCTGTGACCCAGGAAATAGGCTGTGAGGGGTTGGATCCTGCCCCGGGGCAAGGTGGGAGGCCCACAGGCAGGGGTTGGGTCCTGCGAGGGGGTGGCTTCCTGAGTGGGGTGAAATTGTGTCATAAACAGATAGTTAAGGTTTAATGTCTCTCTTATCTGTAAAGGGTTAAGAAGCTCAGTGAACCTGGCTGACACCTGACCAGAGGACCAATGGGGGGACAAGATACTTTCAAATCTTGGTGAAAGGAAGTCTTTGTTTGTGCTGTTTGTTTTGCTCATTGTTCGCTCTTGGGGCTAAGAGGAGCCAGACGTGCAACCAGGTCTTTCTCCAATCTTTCTGAAACAGTCTCTCATGTTCAAAATAGCAAGTATTAGCTAAGAAGGTGATTAGTCTCATGTTTGTGTTCTTAACTGTGAATGTGTATTTTGCTGGAAGGATTTTACCTCTGTTTGCGTAACTTGAATTTAGGTTTGAGCGGGGAGTCCCTGTAGTCTGTATGATCTGAATACCCTGTAAACATTTTCCATCCTAATTTTACAGAGATAATTTTTACTTTTTTCTTTCTTTATTAAAGCTTTCTTTTTAAGAACCTGATGTGATTTTTTCCCCCTTGTTTAAGACCCAAGGGGATTGGGTCTGAACTCACCAGGACTGGTGGGGCAAAAGGGGAGGAGGTTATTTCCTCTCTGTTTTAAGATCCAAGGACTTTGGATCAGTGGATCCTCTCAGGGTAGCCAGGAGGGGAAAGTCTGGAGGAGGGAAAGGAGGGGGGATGGTTTATTCTCCTGTTTAAGACCCAAGGGTTTGGGTATTGGTCCCCAGGGAAGGTTTTGGGGGAACAGAAAGTGTGCCAAACCCAATATTTTGGCTGGTGGTGCGCTATCAGATCTAAGCTAGGAATTAAGCTTAGAAGTGTCCATGCAGGTCCCCACTTTTGGAGCTAAAGTTCAAACTGGAGGAGAAAATACCTTGACAAGTTGAGAGCCCACCCTGCACACTCCGCAGCAACGTTCTTGTGATTAGCCCATGAGTGGCACTTGGCTCCAGCGCCTGGACATTAAGACCACTGGGGTTGCAGCATCGCTCAGGTTGGCTCCACAAACCCCCAGTAGAGGGCAACTGGGTCACATTTGTGTGAGTGCCCTTTTACATGGTGCATGGGAGGCACACCATTCACTCACCTCACTGGAGTCCATACTGGACAAAGGTTTTCCTATCCGATCTTTTATATGTTCACAAGAGCCATGGTAGGCTGTATAGCACCATGTTGTCATATGTTAATAACCAGCTGAAAGCAAGAGATCATGGATCATCTGCAGTGATTTACTGCAGCCCGTATATTTGAAGCTGCCAGTTGCAATCTGACATCATTTGTTCACCCACTTTATCTGAGCTTGAGAATTAAGTCCGAAGGTAACTTTTTCAATAGATTTAGGCTAAAGAATATTCATCAAAAATTTATATATGGATTTCATTTCTTTTTTCCAATACATTTCAATATTTCCCCCATTATTTACCCAGCCTAGAGTTGGTACTGACAATTTGTTGAACGTTCATTGATAATTAGTCAATTAATTGCCAAATCGTATACACTGGGGTTGTGGAGTCTTCGATTCTTGCCAGCTCTATTTTTTGCAGACCTTTGTACCAAGCTTCCTTGGGACCCTTATTGGGAACTGAGCAAAATCTGGCAACTGGTAGCTTCACAATTGGTGGTGTGCGTCAGGTGAGAGAGGCCCTGTCACCTGCACAGGATTCCAGAGAGAGAGTGCTACTTTTCAGTGCTTTGCTTTGCTTAAGGTATTGGCTCCCAGCTTCTCCCAGGGACAGAGGCATGCCAGGGACATGTGGGGACACAAAGATTGTGACAGCTGCACATCAAGGAATTACTGAGAACCAATAAAGCATCTTACCCTGCTGTTCTGAGGCTAGAGAAAAGAACTGTTGAAGCACCAACTCCAAGTCATGAGGAATATCAGGGTTGGAAGGAACCAGGAGGTCATCTCATCCAACCCCCTGCTCAAAGCAGGACCATCCAATCCCCAGGCAGATCTTTACCCCAGTTCCCTGAATAGCCCCCTCAAGGATTGAGCTCACACCCCTAGGTTTAGCAGGCCAATGCTCAAACCACTGAACTATCCTTCTGCCAAACTCAGAAGGCCTCAGAACTCCCTTTGCACTCACCACACTTTTCTGCTCATGGGACTATAGCTCTGTGACACGTGCACAAACTTTGTTTTGATGAAGGTTACCACATGAACTACAAAGCCAAGAGCACCTGCCTCTTGGGGATGAAGGAGGTTTATGTGGTAGGACTGTCTCATTTCAAAACAGTTCTACAGGCTGTGCAAAGCTTCTGTGCTCCTGGTAGGCCAGGAGGAATATACGACCAGCACTTACAATAGCTGTCATTAGCTTTTGGCATCTTTTTTACCTATCCTTGAGTGTGGACTCTGGGGATGATCTTCAGCAGCGACAGGCCATTGTTACTGACAGACTGATTTTGCTCACCATAATATCAAGATATTAGTATGAACAGAAATGAGCACCCAGACTGAATCTCCAGACAATGCCTTGGAGGAGGCTGCTAAACCTTCCATGTCTGAGGGAGAAGACTGGAGACTGAAGCTATAGATGGAGATGGATGATGCTGTCAGGAACCAGGTCCTAGGAGAATTGTTTATGTTGGAGAAGGAAAGCCATTGCCTGAGGTATGCCAGTACTTATATGCAGGTTTTCAACCAGTTCTTTCAAATGGTTCATTAAGTTGCAAGTTGTTAGAATGACAGTAAATATGTTTTAAAATTTAGCTTCAGATACCGAGGAAATGACACATCTTGATACCATAACAATGTAAGCCAGAATCAGCAATAAAGGGAAAAATGCATTGAGTGCCTATCATAGCATTCCCTCTCAGATTTGAACCTTAGAGTTCAGAAAATGAGATGCTAGCACATGAATCCTCTAAGCTTAATTACCAGCTTAGATCTGATAGCACTGCCACCACCCAAAAATATAGTGTTTTGGGGCACTCTGACCTCCCCAACCTTCCCTGGGGACCCCAAGAACCCAAATCCCTTGGGTCCTTAAAACAAGGAGAAATAAACCATTCCCCCTTCTTTCCCCCTCCCAGACTTTCCCTCCCTGGGCTATCCTGAGAGACTACTGATCCAAACTCTTTAAATCACAATACAGAGAAGCATGTCCCTTCCCTTCCACAAAGAGGCAAACAGATTCAAGGAAAACAGAGAGAGATTCTACCTCTCCCCCCTCCCATCTCCCCCACCAGTCCTGGTGAGTTATCCCAATCCCCTGGGATAAAACAAGGAAAACAAGAAAAAAATTCAATCAGGTTCTCTAAAAAGAAATCTTTTAATAAAAGAAAGGAAAAAGTAAAGAATTATCTCTGTAACTTCAAGATGTAAATATTACAGGGTCCTATAGCTTACAGACACCAGAAAGAAACTTTCCCCCCAGTACCAATACAAATCAAAATATTCCCAGCAACTACACATATAAAAGTTAACCAGCCAGATCCACAATTGCAAATAGAGTAAAACAATCAAAAAGCCTAAACCGCCTGTTTTTACTTACTATTTGAACAGAAACTTAGAGAGCCTGTAGTAATGTCTGGTCTCTCTCAGACCCCCCGAGAGAAGAACACACAACGGACAAAGAACACACACAAAAGCTTCCCTCCACCCAAATTTAAAAGTATCTTGTCTCCTGATTGGTCTCTGGTCAGGTGTTCCAGTTCCCTGCTTGTAATCCTTTACAGGTAGAAGAGACATTAACCCTTAACAATCTGTTTATGACAGTGCCTGTCTGCTAGAACTGGCCATAGCAGTCATACTAACCATAGTGAATATGCCACTATGCTTGCTGGTGAAGAGGGATTTCTGGTTTACAATTATATACATGTGTGTGAGGAAGACAGGACACCACCATTTTAGAAATTGATGTCTCATATCATGTTTTGGTTTCGAATATCCTGAGTTTTGTCTCTGCTGGAAGGACCCAGGGCTTTTTGATTTAAACAATTATTTCTTGATCTTCACATCCAGCTTTCCTGGGTTATGAAGAGGCTAAAGATCCATTTTGTTAGTGTAAGGGTAATGAAAACTGTTCCCAACAACCTTCAAAAATCACTTTAAAATGTTCTACACAGACAATTTGAGAATTCAGTGCCTGGGAGCTGAAACAGTTGAACAAACCATTTTATTATTAACCAAGGAGTCTGTATGGTGATAAATGCTAAAAACAACAATAAATACTTAGCTGTAATATATAACATATTCATGAGAAAAAACAAAATGCAAAGCAGGGAAAAATCTCTATATATACATATAACTTTAGCAAAAGCGACACCATCTCTTATTCATATATGATCACCAGTACAGCCTAACGTTCATAGAATCATAGAGCCATAGCTTATGAGGGTTGGAAGGGACCTCAGGAGGTCATCAATTCTAACCCATTGCTCAAAGCAGGACCAATTCTCAATGAAATCATCCCAGACAGGACTTTGTCAAACCAGACCTTAAAAACTTCTAAGGAAGGAAATTCCGCCACCTCTCTAGGGAACACATTCTACTGCTTCACCACCCTCTTAGCGAAAAAGCTTTTCCTAATAGCCAATCTAAACCTCCCCCACTGCAACTTGAGACCATTACTCCTTGTTCTGTGATCTGCTCCCACTGACAACAGCCTAGATCCATCCTCTTTGGAACCCCCTTTCAGATAGTTGAAAGCAGCTATCAAATCCCCCCTCATTCTTCTCTTCTGCAAACTAAACAAGCCCAGTTCCCTCAGCCTCTTCTCATAAGTCATGTGTTCCAGTCCCCTAATCATTTTTGTTGCCCTCTGCTGGACTCTTTCCAGTTTTTCCACATTCTTCTTGTAGTGTGGGGCCCAAAATTGGACACAGTACTCCAGATGAGGCCTCACCATCGCTCACATGGACTGGAGAAGATATGATAACTGAATCACAGTGCATATTAACAAACCACCCAGGCATCATTCTGTGATGAACTCATCTGACTTATTGCATACACAACTTGCTTTTTTCACAATGGCCAGCTCATTTAAACATATGTGAAAGCACAATATCTCCAAACCAAGCAGTGTTTTCCAGTATTGTGAAATCTCTTTGCAATGTCATATATTAAAAACAACTGGCACTGCATAGATATAGAATGTGATTATTTCTATTTAAGAGCCAATTGAATGGATTTGATAATGATTTAGCAAGCAGGCATTTCCAAGTTAAATGAAACTTGCTTCAGTGAGAATTCTGCATAACCAACAACACTTTTCATTCTCTGATACTAGTTTTGCCAGTAGAATACTTTTAAAATGTGCCCTTGTTGCATCCATTTCAGTTTGTTGGAGTGACACATTCTCTGGTAGCATTCCTAGACCATAAATTGGAGGGAATTGACCAAACACTATATTGAAATAAATGAGTAAAATTCCATAGAAATCACTGGAGCTGTGGCCATTTACCCCAGCAAAGCATTGGGCTCCATATTTCCATGGTGATATTCATACAGTTTCTAAACAAATTCAATTACACATGGAAGCAGTGGTATACTTCCCAAGACCCAAAGTCCATAATAGCTGAAAATTAGTAAGGTCTTTATAATATTTTCTTATAGGTATTTCCACTACAGTGAATTATTCAACAGGTATCTCTGTGCTGAAATAAAGTGAGAGAGACAAGTGTCCCTCCAGGACACCACAGCTGCCTGAAGCCCTTCTGTATATATTCATTCCAGCGTAAATGGTTCTTTTTTAATTTGCATAATACATATACCCTATATATATATATAACTGAATCTGTGAAATGTTCCACTGTAGTTGTTTTGCTAAAGAGATTGGACAAGGTTTATTTAATATACCAAAATCTTTGAGACTGTTTTGATTTTCTTCCAATAGTGAGCTGGTAATCCGATTAGTATCAATGTCAAGTAATTTTCAATAAAAAATATACTAAGAACAGACAAAACTTCTGAGATTAATATTTAATGTGCTTAGATCCTTGACAATTTCAGTGTATGCAAATAAGATGCTAAAATTCCAACTTTTTTGATGTTGCAAACTGGACTTAGGTCTTTTTAATTTTCTGAAAACAACAGCTTCCCACGGATAGCAGAGAACATCTTGTTAAACTTCCAGGAATATTCAGAATTAAATGTTGAATTAAAAAAAGAACTTGAAAATTGAGAAACAATAAATGAAATAAAATGTTCTAAAGAGGGTCTTTTTCATTACTGCAGGGAATTTCAGCTCGACCACTTAAACAATTGTAGCCTGAACCCCTAAAATATCACAAAAAAATATTTTTCAAGATCCATGGGTCCTGCACATGCCTGTCACAAAATGACATGTACTCCATCCAGTGCACTAAATAACAACTCTGTTTGTGAAACCAGACAATCACTTCTCTCTCTAATGAACTCACACAGGAAAATGATACATGAGAAAAAACACCTGTCACCTGTGGGTGAACACTTTTCACCAGTGATCACGCTATATCTGACCTATCAGTCAGCATCCTCATAGTATTCCTGGGGGAATTCTCTGCCACTGTGCAGTGAGGGATTTTGCATCTATTGGGTTTCTGGGATGCAATGAGGGATTTTGCAGGAATTAATGTTGGGAACCCAGAATTCCCTGCCCCTTCCAGAAATGTGCTGCAGAAATGTTGGCTGTCCAGCTCGCAAATAGAAGACAAGGCCAGAGGGAGAGGGAGCGAACCGGAGAGTTCCCAGAAGCTGCAGTTCTCAGAAAGCCCTGAAGGCAGGAGATGGCAGCAAGCAGGAGACTCTATGCAAGCCTGGGACCCAGCATCAGGCTGTTTCTCCCTGTGGATCCCTGGGTTCTAGGAGGGTGGGGGCATATGTGCCTGGGCCAGGGTCCTTCGCAGGTGGGCTCTGGAGGTGAGGGGGTATGAGTGTTTGGGCTGGGGGGGTGCATAGCTGGGCTCTAGAAGAAAGTGGATGTGAGTATCTGGCCCCCTAGACGGGCTCTGGCAGGGAGGGGGCAGAGAAGCAGGAACTGGGTTGTCATAGCAGTTTCCTTAACTCTCTACTTCTGCGGAAAATTTTGTGTGTGTTTGTATTGTTACAGACATACTTGCTGACAGGTATTTCGAAATAAATTACCAAAATAAATGATTATATAGTGTTATTTTGAACAAAAAAAAATTAAGTGTGATTATTCGTACTGTTAAACAATAATATAATACCAGCCAGGAATGGGAGGACTCTACTGAATGAAGTTACAAGGTGACGGCATGGCATCTGGCAGTTGCTTTGTGATATTTTCATCATAACCTGGAAGCAATAGATTCAATATGTGACTATGTTATGCTGTGGTGATGCAATGCCATAATGGAAATTTCTCCATGTGGTATCAGGATATGGAAATTGCTGAAGCTGATTTGCATTGTGGTGGCCCCGTCAAGGATCCCATAGTGCTAGGCATATCTGCACTGACACATACTGAAAACACAGCAATTCCAGATAAGCAGTGGTCATTGCAATCTAGTTGCTCAACCATTGCCACGTGTATTACCATGATGGATTTGTGCCAAGGCCTTGCTCATTTGTTGTCTAAGTCCTTGCTCCTGCAAACATCCCCATACACATGATCAAGTTTGTTTTCTGGGATAGGCTCATTAAACTATCATGAGTTTCAGAGCAGCTCAAGCAGGTGCTTAATGCTTGAGTCATTAGAGTTAGCAGGAAACATTTTTCCCAATCCCTGAATATTTTTGAGATTTCAGCAAAAAAATCCCATCTCTATTTGAGATGAAAAGTTGAAATCTCAAAAATCTTCACAAACCAAAAAACAAAGCAAAACAAACAAAAATCCTTTCAGGTCAATCAAAACTTTTGGTTTGGATACTTTTAACCGTATTATTTTATTTTCTAATTTGTTTTAAAAAAACAAAACTGCTTTTATTTAGCTTAACTTCCAAGCAGAAAATCATTTCAAATCCAGACCCTGGAATTTTTTGTGTAAAAAATATCAAAGGAAATGTTGGGGAGGAAGGTAACATTTTCTCAAATTGGGAGATTCATTGAATTCAAGCCAGCAACACTCAAAATGCAAGCTTAGCTTTTCTGGAGGTACAGTAAAGTCTGCATCGTTCTTGTATTCTCCCATTCACCCCTTTTTCACATGCCTCTGAACCACCTGGTGCTTGCCAGGCCCTACGTCACAGAGCCAAAATATCGGACAGCACGTGCAATGAACACATGTTTAATTGAAAAATTCCCCACCATCTCTAGTGTCATGAGGCACTCCCTTACTGAAAGCCAAGCAAGTGCGGGACTGATTGGCACGTCAGAGCCTGAGTCCTTTTGCAGCTCTTCTTTAGTCTTCCTGACCATGAGATTAGAAAACACAAAGTGAGGTCAGCATGAGCGGCTAAAAATACAGCCTTAATGTTCTGTGCCTTTCCCCATCTTGATGTTCTATAATCCAGCATAGAAAGTAACCCCAGCTGGGCTCTGAGGCTTCCATCTCTAGCTTGAAAAGGAGAGTGAGCCATCTGCTAAAAATGAGTGTTAAATGTTCTTGTTACCTAACCTGTTCATCATTGTTAACTAGGGGGTTGTAATAAATCTGTGTGATCTGCAGCTGGTGGTTTGATTGTACAGTACGAAACAAAAAAGGATATGAAACTTTTCCGGGTTTTTCATTACAAAACTGCAGTTCAATCAAGTAGTGTGGAGGGCTTCATAAATCACAAGAACCAAGTTCTCATACATCATTAGAACACCAGGAATGAATTTACTTTTAATTATCAATCTCTTTCTTCAAATCCATTATTTTAATGCATCTCGAAAACATGTATTTGGGGCAGGAAAGTATCAGCTAAACAAAAATACACTGAGCTAAATGAATCCCTGCTGTAACTTCTATGTCTCCAGTAGTTTCACCAGGGATTAATACAGCCCATCAGCACTAAAATTACCCCATCTGTAGAACTATTAGGAGATAAGTAGCCTTTTAAAACCTCTGCGTGGCATTATTCTGACAGCCAGACAAACAAACGCACAGGACAATTATCTCTACGTTTGTAACCCCGGGGAGCTGGATGCATCTGCACTCCTAGCTCAGGGAGAGGCACAAGGCCCTGGAGGTAGGGTCCTGGTTGCTAGGCAACCACGAGGGAGAGGCCCTATTCCAGTGATAGGGCCCCGCTGGCTGGGGAGGGTGGCAGGTGCGAGGGTGGCCGCCAGCTGCCTGCTCAGAGGAGAGCAGTGTCTGAGAGGGAGGGAGATTGAGTTCGGATGATGGACAGGAGAAGCCTGGGAAAGGAGCACTGGCCTGACCAATAAGGTCAGTGAGACGCCTGCCCCTGGGAGTACGGGGAGAGACTGGGTGGGGGGGTGCCAGGGTGCATGCAGGGTCCCCCTGGGAACTGGCCTCTGGGTTCCTGGCAGCAACATCCTCACCTTGGTCCTTTCCTTCTTCAGAGTGACTCCCAGTTTGTCAGATTGTGTTGGAGGCAGTCACCATGAGGCTAGCGCTGCTCCGGCTACCAGGCCAGGACACCTGCTCGCTGCGAGCGAGTCTGAGCTCTGATCTAGGTGTTCTCACCATCTTCCCCTGAGCTCCGCATCCCATTGTGGTGAGCAGCAATCTCGGCACGGGAGCAGCCTGACTCCTGTCTAAAGAGGACACCTGCCAGCTGCCAATGCCAGCCCCTCCTTAGCTGCTGAGCTCTCCACCTGAGCGTCAGTCGTGGAGTTGAGAGTGCACCATCCGTTAGTTACCTGGGAGACCCCTATTCCCTGCACAGTGTCCTCCAGAGAATGCTTGGGGATTTCATTCCCTATTGTCTGTTAAACCTCTGGAGTGTCTTACCATCTTATCCCATTTGTGACTTTTTGGGGCCAAGTTCCTTATCACTGCTACAGAAGATATCATTTACCAGTTTAGCAAGGTCCCCCATGGAGTACACGTACTGGCGGGACATTTCAATCTTGCTGTATCAGGTCATGGGACTGGAACCTAGGGGAAATTCATGGCAATTACCAGCCTGGGAAGGGTACCAGTAACCCTGAGAGTGTTGGTTTTCCTTGTTCTGTCATATGTACTTCCTGCTTAATACAAGTACTCTGTTGATGATATACTGTGAGTTCGTGTTGCAGCTTGGGACTCTCCAACTGTTTGGAACATAACTAGGGGTTACGTTGTGGTTAGAATTTCCCTTCCAAGCTGCCCTCCTGACCCTGCCAGGAAGGGGTGAGAGGGTGGAGGCCCTGCCATCTCTGGGACAAGAATAGGGAAGTTACATCCTGCTGAGCAGAAGGCAGGATCCAAAGGAACCCTGACCTGTCCTGCAAAACCCGTGAGGAGTTTAGTGTTAAAGGACGTAAGCAGGTGACTAGGGGTGCTACATAATACCATACTGCACATCTACAGCTGGTAGAAATTAGTTCAGATAAAATTATAATTCATTCAAATTGCAAATTTAACTTTTCTGAAATTCAAAAAAGATCATCATAACTCTTTCATTCCTTCCTTCTTTCCTTTTTCTCATGCCTTTGAACTTCCTGGCCCCTGCCAAGGCTGAAGTGGAAGTCCACGATATCCTGATAGTGGGTGAGAGTCTGCTCTTTTGCTATTTCTAGCCTCGGCGGAATGTGAAGTCCCAGAAACCTTGTGAGGAAAAAAACCCAAAAACTAACCCTCAAAATATTTCCCACCTCATTTTACAGACCCAGGCAGCTTGGGGAGTTCAGATTTTGGATTCTTCTCCCCTCTCAACCTGACTTCAGAGTTACCCCTCATTATTTTATAACATTTAATGTAATGGAGGGGAAAAAAGTAATTCTGAAACTCAGAAACAACAGTGAGATACTTCTAGTCGCTGGCCAGCTGGAAACAGTGCCAATGTATTCTCTCTGGTTTATCCTTCATCAAGACCAAGTCCTGGTTCCACTAAAATTGGTGGTAAAACCCTCAAGGATACATACCACTAGGAGCAGGCCCAAACATCTGCAGCAAAACCAGCCTGAGCTTCATCAAGGCTTGAAACTTTGAAATTTTGCTGAACTATGAAACGACAGCATCTCTGCTGAAGGAAGAATATCAGTCAGCCAACTTTTCAAACCTTCCAGGAGAGAAAGTTATTTCTAGTAAAGTACAGCATACAGAGGGGGTAATTAGTTAATTAAAAAACCCAGCATCCTTTTTTCTCTGTGCAAAGAGTGTTAGAATACTTGAATGGGTAAGTGGAAATTAAAAACCTGCTTGTCAAATGCAAAAATATGAACTCCAAGCCTGGCTTCATCACAAGAAATCCATCTTTTACACTCTTACCTAGGTTTGACCTATTCTAAATTCTCCTGTGTATTTGGCAATATTAGTCCCTGTGAGGTGAGGATAGGGTGATTTATATGTTGTGATTTCATACTAGGAACAAGGCAATTAACTCACTTCACCTGTGTGACGGTGTTGCCCATGGGAGCCAGCTGAGGTCACTCAATCAGGGTGAACTGCAAACAAAACGGGGCAGACAAACCCCAAACGCTGGTGGTTATTCCACTACTTAGATTTACCAAGCCAGCACAAAACAGCTTCTATAGTACCTCGCTGGTTACTTAGAAGTCTAAACCACGCAGTTCCCTTAAAGTGCCCAGCCTCAGGCCTCCGTCCAGACACACCTGTCAAACATATGATGATGAGTCCTGAAAATCTTATCTCATCATATAAAAGAAAAGGTTCTTCCAATCCCAAAGGATCAGCCACATACCCAGGTCCACTTATAACTTAGATCTTACCCAAAATACATGCTATAGCCAATTCTTATTAACTAAGCTAAAATTTATTAGAGAAGCAAAGAGAGAGAGTGTTGGTTAAAAGATTAATACACATACAGACTTGAATTCAATTCTTGAGGTTCAGATACATAGTAGAGTGAGCTTGTAGTAGCCAAAAGTCCTTTTAGAAATAGTCCATAGGTTATAGTCCAATGTCCATATTCAGGGTGGCTCCAGTGAATTACTGGGGATCTCAATCCTTGTGGCTTAAGGTTCCCCTCTCTTGAAACCCAAAGCAGATCTGAGATGAAGAAGGATCGTGTCCCAGGCTTCTTATACATTTTCAGCAGCCTTTCCGCCTGAGAAAACAATCGGCTTAACTCCTTCTCCCAAACATCCTGGCAATTAGCACAGAGTAATTTATCCATCAAACAGTTCAGATACAGGTTACCACAACCTTCAAAAGAGACACAGACAATAATCCTATTTCACTCAAGTATCATCTTAAATGCTAATATTCCTTTTTTGATCTTTGAATTTAAGCTATAGCAATAGACAAGACTTGTTTGCTGGCATCCCAAGACCTGAGCAAACACCTCCCCTTCTACCTCTAACAATGCAGACTTGCATTTCAAAGCTCTATTCATTTACATATCTTCCTAACCAGTCCTTAAGGTTCACCCATGGGTCAGGTCAGTTAATTAACTCTTTCTGGCCCTGTCATCTTTCAATGAGATATTATATTACACTCATAACATCACAACCTGGTTCCTAGGCTTTAAGTAAAAGGTCAGTTTATTAAATTTCCCTGCTGTGTGCAGTTCCCCATAATTTAGACTGAGCAAACTATTCAAAGAGGATAAGTTACTAGTCTTTTATCTCTTTTTTGTTCCTGAGTTTTTCATAAACAGAATTCAGTGTGCATTAGGATGTGTGTGTTTGTTGGCTTTGATGTGCCCAGACTGTACTGCTCACAAAGCGTTTATTGCTACCAGGACTTTGAATATGTGCTGTTTAATTCTGTGTAAGTCATTTCAGCATCACTTGACAAACCCTCCCAGAGCCAGAATTCCTATGCAGGTATTGTCAGGAATATTTGTGTGACTTTTGCCTTCTAAACAAAAATAGAAAACTAATGAAAAGGGTCAAAGACAGAACAGCTCCTGTAAGCTAGGCTGCTTAGGACAGGGGCTCCTTGGCAGAATCTAGCACTGAATGTGCATTTTATTCAAGCAAATTGTAATAGGGTTGTGTACCCCTTTTGAACCAGGGGGGCTGGGGAGCAGCCAGCCCTGCTTGCAGATAAGCCCAGCAGACAGGTGCTGGGAATCATCTGGACAGCATCTCCTGATTGGGTTGATGTAACCCAGCCAGGAGATCATATAAAGGAGGGCCCAGGCTTGCTGAGGGTTGTTGGGAACAGGTGTGGGGTGGGAGTCTAAGTTGCTGTGGTTGCAGGCTCTGTGGTCTTCCTTAAGCTGGGGGAAGATCCAGCCTATTAAACCACAGGGAGCTGGAGGGTCCAATAATCTTAGCTGAGTGCAAAGCTGTTGATGTTGTTCCACATTTTGGCACCTGTATGCTAATGAATAAATTGGGCCCTGAGGCAAGAAACTAAACTGTGCCTGGCTGATTGTTTGGCTTAGGCAGGTCCACCAGCCTACACAAGTACTTGCTAACCCCAGTGACCGTCCAGATCAGGCAATGGTCAGCAGTATTGCAGTGATGGGCTGTGGCTTGCGCAGCCCACTTTAATCTTTGGGGACTGGCAGATCTTGTAGCTCTCTGCCAGGTCATGAGCAGTCTTTTCCTAATGTTTTTAGTTGAAAGCTGACTGTACAGTAGGGGCTGAATTAAAGATCCTTGGTGAAAGGTTCCCAGTTAAAAAATATTTGAGCTGTTGCAATGGAGCCAGACTACCCCGTTTAAAGCTCCAGTCTACATGTTTTCATCTCTCATTACAATTCAACACATCTTGAATGCAGCTTTTTGCTGAACCCTACCACTTTTTGTTTGCTTCACAAAGATTTCTGAAAGAATAAATATTCATAGATTTGTTTGGATGAAATAATTCCACATTACTTCTTTGGGGGTGTTTCAAGCAATCTCTCATTACTTGTGTCTCCAACTGAGTACCAGCTAATAGTATAAGATTTGGAATCTGCCTATCAGTCAGTCCATCCTTTCAAAGAATAAGCCCCAGAGCTACCAGTTGGCAAAGTTAAAACGCAGTGTTCCAGTTTGCTAAGTTAGGATAGCTATATTTAATTAGGGATTTCAAGAAGTCCCTTTTCTTTTTAATCCTTCATCTACAAAGCTTTGCATTAACAGAGCACTGCAGTGCTGTCATGAAAAGGAGAATACTTTGCTTTTCTCCCCCTCCCCTCCAAGAACACTGACTGCTATTGCTCAGGGAAGTGGAGAAAGCATACATGTGAGTGAATAATTTCACAGAGGACATGATATTTCTTCAATGAATGTCCAGTGCTTCGTTCTGTAGCTGTTGAACTGAGATGGGCAGGAGGCTGAGTGATGTGGTTCAGGGGGTTACAATGCATTCAGTATCATGGCATGAGCTCATGACTGCTTGCTGTTATGAGGAGGGATAAGAATTTAAGAACTTGCCTGGCAGCCAGTAAACTAGGTTTAAAGAACAGTTCTCAAGGTAGGTCTCACCTCCCTGCAATGTGCTCTTAATGAGGTCTGCCTTTGCCCACGTGGAGATGAGGCCAACAGCTTCCCAAGCAAGCGACTCCCCAGTGGAGCTTCCCTTGTATGTGTTTTTGTTTTGGTGATTTTTGCTGCAACGAGATTTTGTTTACACTGATGTCTGGGGACTGATGGGCGAACCTTACCCAGGGCACATGGGCAACACAGACAGCGGTGTTGGATCAGGCATCTTGTGTGAAGCAAACACTCTTCCTCAAAAAGGTTGATGTAACCTCACTCTGAGGTGGTGACGAACTCTGATACATGATTTGACAAGCAGGTAGGGTGAAGGACAGAAGTAGGAGACTCCTCTAGACAGACCAGGGGAGGCTGTGAGATTGACAAGGGAGAGGTGAAAAAGGGACTTGATTTCTAGAGAGGTAAAATCTTCTTTTCTCTGTTGCTAAGCCAAGAGCAGCTGCCTGACCGATATCGAAAATCAGTCACATGAGGTGTGCTGTCACTGCTGTGCAAATCAATTCTTTGGTTTGACTCCATTTTCTCCCTGTCTTTAGCAAATCTTGTTTTCAGGGTGACTGCTTTTCTATGGGCAACTTGATGCAGATGTCCCCAAAGAGGCAAGAATCCCTCTAAAGAGAGGGGAGGCCAGGTAAGGAGTCCCTGGAGTCTAACTCTATTCATAGTCTCGAGCAGACATGGCTTGTCTTCTCCCAATACTGTGTATCTCAAGGCCTGTGGCAGGCAGATGGGAGAAACCCAAAAAGCAAGGAGGAGACCGGTCGGAGGGTGACAGTGTGACAAGAATATATTTCTGACACAGTCTTTCAAAGCTCAGACATGTAACATTTCCTGATAAGTTTTAGCCTTTTCCCCACATTTGTGCGGATCTGTTAGGCTGACTGAATAGCACCTCAGGCCAGATCTTCTGCTCCAGGTCAGCTTGTTTGCAAAAATTCAGGGATTCCAAGAGTCCGGAAAGCAGCTTCAGGAAGCAACGGAGGCATTCCAGCATGGGGGAATTCCCAGAGGTTCTGTTTTCAAAACAGAAAATTCATTAAAACTGACACTGACCCGGGAACCGTTCTGGATTCCACAAATTGGCATTTTCTGACCAAAAAAAGTTTCATCAGAAAATTCTCGACCAGCTGTATTCCATACCCACTGTGTCCAGCTACAGGAAGCAAATCAGTGGGAGACTGGCCCTCAGATACTAACTCTGGGCTGGTCTAGACTACGGGGGAAAATCGATCTTAGATATGCAACTTCAGCTACGTGAATAACGTAGCTGAAATCAAATATCTAAGATCGGATTACTCACCCGTCCTCACTGCGCGGGATCAATGTCCGCGGCTCCCCCTGATGATTCCGCAACTCCGTTGGGGTTGGTGGAGTTCCGGAATCGATATAAGCGCGCTCGGGGATCGATATATCGTGTCTAGATGAGACGTGATATATCGATCCCCGAGCAATCAATTGTTATCCGCCGATACGGCAGGTAGTGTAGACGTAGCCTCTGACTGATAAGAAGAAGGAATTTTAGTTTTCAAAAATTGTCACCAATAAATAGCTCAGGGAAAAGCTGGGTTTTTTTTAGAAATGCCAGTTGTCCAAACAAAGCTGTTTTTCCTTTACTGGATCTAATGTTTTAATAGTTTTGAACTCAGCACTGATTAGAAAAATGCATCTCTTTCAAACATCAGCTTTTCAAGGGGGAAAATAGCTTGTCCATGGATTGTGACAACTTCAAGCAACCAGCCAGCCAAGGCAGCTTCAGGGAAAAGCAGCCAGTATTCTGAGAAATAGAATATGCTTTAGGCTTCTAAGGGGCTTAAGCATGCAGCTTGTTTATATGTAGTTAACTTAACTGGATAAAAGACAAATAGAAAAATAACATACAATTCTGATAAATGCGAAAAGCTTCTGAAGACTTGGTTTGCATTTACATGCACACTGTGACATTTAATAGTGTTAAATATCGAATCCAGATATTGGGGACAACACAAACAGGAGCTGTCTTACTCTTACAGTGTGATATGGAGCTGGTCATATGGCCCAATTATTTTCTTTTAATTAAAAAGGTGTTTTTTTTCAAAAGCATGAAAGGTATTTCAGTGCCCAGTTCTCATTTCAGCTTGGTCTCTTGACTCTCGCTTCAGTGCCCTGTCCGCTCTTAGGCAGCACTGCCTTTCTAGTCATCTTTTTCTTGTTAAGCTATGTCACTGCCTTTATGCATGGAACATTTACCTTCTCTCTGTGTGTGTGTCTATGCAGCATTTAACATGTTCAATGCATTTTGCACACACCCTATGCAACGTAACATTTTGCTAAGTAACTTTCACAAATTATTTTGGTTACATAGCAGGATTTATGTTTTTTCTGCAATTGGCAAGCAGTGTGAGAGGTAAAAAGGAAGCTGAATGTTGAGAAGAGATTCAGCAATAACGATTGTAACATCGATTCATGAATTCAGGGCAGATTTGAACATTGGCAAAGGTGAAGCTAGTGACTTAGGGGAGTGAAATTCCCAGGCCAGGCTGGCAAGTTCACAATTCCCATCAGCTGCAGGAGATGAATCTTCCCACAGCTGAGTTGGCTATTTGGATAAGTAGTAGGTGTAGCCATGTCCATCGCTGGGTTTTATTCTGAACCAGCATCTAACACTGGGGAAATCCAAGACAAGACAAGGGCTGCTGAGGTTAACACTGTTTGTCTGATCCCAAGAACTCATGAATAATGCAAGTGACATGAGCATCTCCATGGATAAAGCTGTTCCACAGGCCCCACAGGGTCTCATTTGCACCTTCACAGGTTCTTGTGAATTTACCTCCTGATGCTGGCAGTGAGGCAGTCATTTGTCTGTGGTGCTGCAGAAGCGGCACTGACAGAGCATCCCTGTTCGTAAGGGCAGTCAGCTATAGAACAAGCCACATTAGGATGTGGATACACTGCTCTGTGACTAGAAACAGAAAAGCAAAAAACAAACAAATAACATAAATCTTGGACCTGCAATATAGTGAACAAAAGACACTCAAACTGCCTAGTTTGTTAATGACACTGAAAGTTAGTCTGACTAGTCCCAAAGGTCAAGGGTGCTCAGACTTGAAGTGGCTGAGGCTTTCTACCACTTCTTTAACTCAGGTTCTGTCCAAAAGTGAGACCAGATATTCTTGCACCTGGACAACAAAATAAGCCGTGTATTCAGGCTCTGCCCCTGTGCCTGGTCTTCTGAGTGGTTTGACTGATGACCTGTAGCGAAAGAAAAGTGAGCTGAGGTTGGCTGAGTGGATAGGAGTTTGAAGAGAGCCAAGAATATTGTTCTCTTCCCTTCCATGACACCAAATAATGTAACGTGCTCTCTGCACAGTCAAAGTCATGAGTCAGTCACCAATTTAGTGCATGTCTTCTAAGCCGATCATGAGGAGCGGGAGCTCTGAAGCTGACGGCATTCATTCAGATTCATTTCTCCTGCAAGATTGTTTATTTTAGTCTGGCATATTTTGTGCCTGTAAAACCCTGAATCTCACGCACCGGCTAAGAGATCCTTGGTCTGGGGTTCAGCCACTGCCTCTCCAAAGCCTGTTAGAAGGGTCATTGGTGAGCTAATGCAATGTGTGTCAGAGCACTGTTGCCAAAAGGCTTGGCTGACACTCAGTATTTCCGGATCCAGGACACTTTGATATTTGGAAATTTGGTTTGTTCCTATTCAAGGGGCTGGAAGCTCTGAGGACCCCGGCTTGAGGAGCCTGGAGCCCAGATTTGCAGGGCCCCAGCTTGAGCCACGGTTCTAAGAGCAGCAGAGAATCCTGTGGCACCTTATAGACTAACAGACGTTTTGGATCATGAGCTTTCGTGGGTAAATACCCACTTCGTCAGATGCATGTAAGAGCACTAAGTAAGAGCTTCCTGCCAGGGGGCTGCCCTAGAGCCAAGGACCCTGGAAGCCTGCCAGGAAACCACCCTGCCCGTGATTTGAGAAGAGTTTATCAAACCTGAGATGTTTCTGAAATCAAATGAGAACTCGAGCGTGTGCACCTGTATATCATAGAGGGAACAGAGCAAGGCCAGCTTGGGAGACTTGCCAAAGAACTACCTGAAGGGACTGCAATAGTTCAAATCATTTTGATTTTTAGCACTTGCTTGGTGCTCAGACTACTCCGTTAATTCAAACTGGCTCCGAGACTGAGGTGCGCATGATGATGGAACTGCTGGGTATGGCTTTGTTCCTGTTGTGCATCTTTAAATTTCCAGGTCTCTGCCTGCAGATGGCAGCTGCTGTTTCATCAGGCATAGCTGATGCAGCGTATTACAGGGGAACCGTATGGGGCCAGAGCCTGAATCCCTGCACAGGACCCAATTGGTATAAAACTGCTTTAACTGATTGGGGGAATTCCCAGCTTGTGCGTGTCTACTGCACTCCCTTCCAGCACCCCAGTCCTGAAAACTAGGGGTGTGGGAGTTCCCCCTGGCAAAGAGGTAGGGGCCCGAGTCACAGGGGGAGCACACGTGGCATCCCCACTCTCTGTTCCCTGCCCCCGACTGAAGCACAATAAGTAATAAATCAAAATAGCTAAGGCTGCAGGTGTGTGGGACTGTGAGAGCAAAGAGCTCTGGGCAAACCTTGGGATGGTCAGACTCTGCCGCCCTCCCCCTCCAGCTGGAGTGAGGCCCAGCAAAGGGCCATGTTCAACGCTGAACACAGCCCTTGATTCTCTGTCCCTCTGCTCCCTTTGTGCTGCTCCAGCACCTGCCCCCAGGGGTGAGAATGAGAGAGATGAGGAGGGGGCAGAGATGGCGCCACAGGGAATGGTGCCAGTGAGGGAACACTGCAGTGCTCCATCTGTTCACTGGCCCTAGGACTGATAGTTTGGCCATTTGAACAGTAGGGACTTGACGACATAACCTCAGTGAACACACTCATACTCTCTGACCTCAGCTAGACTGGGGACACTGCAGTATGTGGGGGGTGTCAGTCATCTGAGGCAAGCGCAGTTACCTACAGTTACGCTAGTGCCACTCCAAACAATAACCTGCTGTGCCTGTGCCACCTTTCAGCGCTGTAGATGCAAAGATAACGAGCTCTGCCAAGCACCTGCAATGTTTAGCAGATGCTAACTCTTGCTAGGATGGGGTGTGTGGGTGGAATAAGGATGTCATCTCATTCTCAGTCTGTGGGCTGGAACTACTCAACTCTACCTGGGAGTTCTCTTGTCTCATCCAGTTTCCTTCCACTCATTTTCATAACACAGGATCACATCTGCTTAATACCCACCATGCACATTCCTTCAGTTAAACCCTCTGCGTATGCCGGCCAGCCTGACATGGGTTCCCCAGTGTCACTGACAGACAGGAATTCTTTGGTTAATTTTCTGATATAATTGAAGAGCAAGAAAAAGAATGTGTCTGAATCTCAGAATCAGAATCCTTCCAGGGCTATCCGGCAACACTTGTCCATGAACAGGCTCTGCCATCCCTGTCTACCATGGGACACTCTTTGAATCTTCGGTGTTGTTCAGTCCCTTAAGTCTTCCCTCTTGGTCATGGAGTCCCCGGGTGATGCTCTGGAATTGCTCCCCACAAAGCCAGTCAGGACTTCCGGGAGCCTCCTCTCCCTTGGAGCTGACTATCTTTATGGCAAGAAACTCACACGTAGCATTCAGCATGTGCCCCTCCATGTGATTCCCCCAGAAAGTCCACCCATTCAAGGTCCTGGGGAAGCCAGAGGGTCCTGCACCCACACCCTGCAGTCAGACATGACTCTCAGTCAGCCAGTAAAACAGAGGTTTATTCGATGACAGGAATAGTCCAAAACAGGTCTTGCCAGTACAGACAACAAGACTCCCCTTAGTAAGGTCTATCTGGGGCCTCCTCGGGGCTCCCCTCCATTTCCCAGCCAGCTTCCAAAAACTCCCCAACCCCCTCCAGTCCCTCCTTTCTGGCTGTGTCTCTTTCCAGGGCCAGGAGGTCACATGATCCCTCTGTCTCCAACACCTTTAGCATCCCCTTGCAGGGGGGAAGGGCCTGGCCATCAGTTGCCAGGAGACAGAGGATCTGCCCAGCTGAGGCCCCCACACAATATTCAGAGGCAACCTTAAAACCAGCCCCACTTTGTCACACTCTCCAAGTAGTGTTTGATGGAGGGGTTATTTCAGTTGGCCCCTTTTGCACATTCCTCCAGCCATGTTCCTCATGACAAGCCTTCCATAACAGGTGTTTGGGCTTCATTCTTTCCCCAAAAGAGAGAGATTCTTCTGTAATTATAGCATTGGTAAGTGTCATCAGATGTAGCCAGTAATATTTGTGATGTGTGAGGATGTCTTTCCCCATAGATTATGAATTAATTACATAACCAGAATTATCCTTATATGATCTTTAGAAATAGTCACCTAATAAAACCTTTATTTTAGATTTAACACGCTGGTTGTTTATGTTGCGTTACAATATGGACCATGGGGGAGCGGAGCTCTAGCTGAAAGCCCTGCTACAGAGAGAAACAAGACAGATGAAATTCCTGAGTCAGATGCCAAGCAGTTGATTGGCTACCAAGAGGAGGCGAAATTCAAGGTTGATTTGGAAACTGACCCTACCCTGTGATTAGTTCGAGTCCCTGACCTGCAATTGGACCCATGTGGATGACATTTGACATCAGTGGGGCTTTGCCAGAACACAGGGATTGGTCAGTGGTCTGGGGGTGAAAAACAGGGAAAAGGGCCAGATTCTGAGCAGCCTCTGCATGCATGCTCAGTGGAGGAGAGACAGAAAGAAACTTTCTGCTCTCCCCATACCACCCCTGTAGACAGGCTGGCTAAAATCCCACTGGGTAACATCGTCCCTGCTCGCCCTGTGTATGCCCGGGAGTGGCAAAATGATGGATGGACAGACATACATCTTTCTTAAATTGTGGTGCTTAGAATGGGACACTGTGCTCTAGCTAAGGCTTCACCAGTGCCTAGTAGAGCAGGACAGTTACTGCCCGGGTCTTACGGACGACACTCCGGTTAATACATCCAATCATATTAGCCTCTTTATCAACTGGATCAGACTGTTGACTCATATTCAATTTGTGATCACCTATAACCCCTTAGTACCACCCCCTAGTCTGTTATTCCCCAGTTTGTAGATGTACATTGGGTTTTTCCTTCCCACTGAAGTACTTTGCACTTGCAGATGAGGACAGAATAATCTTGAGATGATTTTTTACTTGAATTTCTGGTATTAAATGATGGATATTGTCTGAAATTGCTTGGTGAGCTTGCGGGAGGTGCACTCTCCAATATGATAGCAAGACATAAAAACCTCTGCAGTTTCCATTCTCTCTCCTCTTCTCTAGGCCTCACCCTCATTCCTTTCTCCTGGCTTCCCCATCTCTCTCCACTTCCAGCCCTAGAGGGCAGGCAGCCTGAAGGTTGGAGAAAAGGCTCCAGTCATTGCCCTGTGCCACACAGCCTCAATCAACAATGGGGAAATATCCACCTGGTGCCAGGTGTTGCAAATTACCATGATTGACATCCCCCTTTAATGACAGCTACCATGGAAGGTCAACATGGGTACTGAGCCAGAGTCATTTATTAGTGTTCCCACTCAAGGAGCACTGCTGCTTTACTCAGTTGGATTCCTGCAGTTGTGCAGGACTTTTGAGGCAGCCTAGCAGTGTGAGCCCTCTCGGGTTGTACAGGGTGCTCTTATTGACAAGGAGGAATTTCACATAACTCCTGTGAACTAGCATAAGCTCCCTCGGGCAAGCTCACAGACACTCAGCAAACAATCGATGGGCTTTTCCCATCCCTAGTAGCCACACAAACTTCATAATGGACACATTTTTAACAGAGCTACTGGAGCAGCACACTGGATTCTTCTCAGTCACTCTCCAACAGGTCCTGGGAATGAAAATGGGGGTCAGAGCGATAGAGACCAAACCGCCAACCATCCATCATTTCTGTTGTGAGGGAGAGTGAGGACTGTGTGTGTTCTGTTTCAGTGCATTGCTTTCTGCTTTGTCTCTGCACTGCTTTGGCAGAGCTGGTAACAGAAGGGTTAGCGCTGAAGCCATATTGATTTCATGGAGTCTAAATAAATCATAACAACCAAAGCAATTTCTGGATAGCAGGAAAACCCCGAACAGATCCTGCACTTCTCCAGAAGTGTTTGCCCTGCAGAATATGGCATTCTGCTGCATAATAATAGCCCATTTAATGACTTGTTAGCAACTTTCTTCAGGCTCACTTTAGAGTAATAATGAATCAAGAATGAAGCAAAGTAGTGATGTTTATTTGCTATGAGCTCAGACAGTGCCAGGTGTTCTGGAAGGGCTGTAACGCTACCCACGGAAGGGCCAGGCACAGTATTTCATGGCAGCAGTAGGACATGTGGTGCCTCTTCCTTCTGAGTACTCATGCAGAGCCGATAGTGTTTGTGGAACACCCTGTATCAGATTCTGCTGTCTCTTATTGCTCTGCAAGCCATAGGAGCAATGATACATGAGTGGCACCAGGGTGTACAGAGCTCTGCATGCTGGAGCAACAGCACAGCTGCTGGCCCTATGCAATGGGACATCTCTAGGGTGTGGGGCTGCCATGAATCATGGGCACTCTGCATGCCCTGGGCACATCACAGCTGAGGCCACTTCTGGCTTTTGCCATGGAGCCCACTAGTACAGGAGATGGGAGGAGGTGGCTAGTGCATATCACATGGCCATGAATCAATGACAAAGTTTCTAGCCCTCAGACGAGTGAGGTTCTACAGCAGCCTCCCGTAGGAGAAGTGAGGGCAACAGAGTAACTAGGAGCTTCCTGAGTTCATCGGGAGGTTTACATGACTGCAAGACCCAGGGGGTCCCGTTCCCTAGCGGCCTGCCAGGACCCGCTGCACATAGACCTGACGAGAGGCGGTGGTGGTAGCACACATGTCCCATGCCAGGTTAGCAGGCAGGGCCGGCATTATGAACTGCGGGACCCGATTCGAATACTTGGCGGCCATCCAGAGCTTCGGCAGCACTTCAGCGGCGGGGAGTCTGCTCTGGGTCTTCCATGGCACCGAAGGACCCCTCGCCACCGAAATGCTGCCGAAGACTCAGAGCGGACCCCCCCCAAGCTGCCGAAATGCCACTGAAGACCCGGAGTGAAGTCCCACCCCCACCACCGAAATGCTGCCGAAGACCAGGATTCCTCCCCCCACCCCCATGGGAACCGGGTGAGAGGGGGGAAAAAAAAGGAACCTAAGGCTCAGGGCTCACTTAGGCGCAGGCACAAGGCCCTCTTAGGCGCGGGGCCCAATTCACAGGAATCAGGAGACTCGGTTTAAAGCCGGCCCTGTTAGCAGGGATGAGTCCAGCCCTTCTGCTAAAAGGAACAAAGGGGGCTTAGCATGCCTAGAAGCGGAACATGACAGTCCCCGAATGCTGCTCTCACATTCAGAGAGGTTCACAGAAGTGGAGAGGAAGAACCATGGGGTTAGTTTCTTGTCAGTCAGCGGAGTGATCCCATTGACCAGGCTCAGCAAGCAGACACTGAGCTGGGTTCCCATGAACTCACATAAGACCCTCATTGAAGGTGAGAATTTGCAAACCACTTTTCCATTCTCTTCTAGCCTTTAGTTTTTCTCCAAGAATAATACAGTGTATAAATGGTATTTCCAAGGAAAGAGAAATCTTAAATATTCTGAGTGGGAGAGAGAGGGCAGAAAATGCACCAGGTTGTGTGAATATTTTTCTCTGTTCCACTTTTCACAAGCTCCCCTTGTTGGTTTTTGCACCTCCACGACTCTATTTTTCATACTCTTGTTTCATTGGAACTTTTCACCCAGCTCCTACGCAGGGGTGAAAGTAACTTAAAGGACTTATGCTGGAGTCCTGAGCGGGGGCGTGGCTTCAACTGGAAGAGGCGGGGCCTTTCAAGATTTTAAGACCCTGGGTCTCCAGCTGTGGCTGGGAGACCCAGGGCCTTTAAATCACCCCAGAGCTATCAGCTGCAGAAGCGGCTGGGAGCCCCGGGACTCAGAGACAAATTAAAGGGCTCAGGGCTCCGGCAGCCACGGAGCTCCAGACCCTTTAAATCACCATAGGAGCCTGGCTGCTGGAGCTGCGGTGGTGCTTTAAAGGGCCCGGGGCTCCCTGCAGCGGCTGGAGATCCGGGCCCTTTAAATCACTGCCGGAGCCTGGCTGCCGGAGCTCCAGCTGGGATTTAAAGGGCCCAGGGCTCCCTGCAGTGGATGGAACCTTGGGCCCTTTAAATCACTGCTGCGGAAGCTGGTCCAGTCCGGCACAGTGTACTGCCTCTTGCTGGTACGTCCTACCGGACTGTGCTGGCTTATTTTCACCTTTGCTCCTACCCCACTCTTCCAAAGTCCCTGAAAAGCTTCAAACTCAAGAGGAATTTCTAAAACCTGGAGCCAGATTCTGCCCCCTCACTTGCTCTGAGTAGAGACTGTTCTACCCAACAGGAATGTAGCGCAAAGGGCAGGGGGACCTGCTCCGCCCCACGGTATTCCTCTGAATTAAAAAATGAGGCAAAGCAGCTCACCCATCCAAGAGCCGTACAATTTAACATGTCAGCAAAGACCGGCAGGGGATTCAGCTCACATATGGCCTCAGCAGGCTCTTTGGAAGAAAAGTCTGTATTTCTTTCAGTGGGATTAATTAAGTATTATGGGTTTTTCTTTCCCAATCAAAGATAAGAACAGAGCTTTAAAACAATGGTGTCTGATGAAGTGTCAAAATATTTCCTTGTATTTTTGTTAGTTCATATGTAAATCCTGGTTTGGCTTCTTTTTTATGTTATGCCATTTTTCAGCTTTATTTTTCCTCACACTTCTCCTTGATCATTTCAGGGCAAAGAACTGACCTCTAAATTATTTCTTTATTGCTTCAGTGTTTAAATTCCTGATACAGATAAAAAGAGACGCAGTGATGGGAAAAATCTATCTTTGTCCCACATGACTGCTTTATTTTTACGTACTGTAGGAATTACTAAACTGGTAAATTAGTATCATAGATCAGAGTGTATTAAATAGCAGAACAGGAAAAATATAGTGGAACTGGAAAAGATTCAGAGAAAGGCAATAAAGATGATTAAGGATATAGAATGGCTTCCATATGAGGAGAGACTACAAAGAGATGACTAAGGAGGATATGATAGAGGTCTATAAAATCAGGAATTGTGAGGCAAAAGTCAATAGAGAAGTGGTATTTACCTTTTCACACACTACAAAAACCAGGGATCACCCAGTGAAATCAACCAGCAGCAGGTTTATTATAAACAAGAGGAAATGCTTCTGCACAAAATGCACAAATAACTTGTGGAACTCATTGCCATGGGATGTAGCAATGGCCAAAAGTAAAACTGTGTTAAAAAAATAATTAGATAGCCATTGATGGACCTATCCTCCATGAACTTATTAGCCAAGAGAGTCAGGGACTCACCTTCATGTTTGAGATGACTCTAAGCTCTGACTAACCAAAGCTGGGAGTGGAAGATAGAGGTTGATCACTCCATAATTTCCTCGTTCTGTACATTGCTCCTGAAGCTCTGGTACAGGTCATTGTTGGAGACAGGATACTAGAATAGATGGACCATGGTGGCTGGTCTTATGTTCTTATGTTCTAACTAGTGAGGATTCTAATAGACAAATCTATTTGTATAGAATGGTACATGAACAAATTACTTGGTGATGAACAGCCCTCAGATTCCCAGGCTGAGTATATGGTGTGCTCAGTTTATGGATTTGACTGTTGGGTGAATGGGCGTATTCCAAATTCTTCAGACGCTGCGTAAATGTGATGTTCCAGAACACCATATGTTTATATGCTTCACAAGGGTACCAACTGACCCATGAGTAACAAGGTTCTTTAATTTAGTCATTCTTCTTAACATATACACAGCAAGAGATTACCGCTGCCAAAAATATATAGATATATGAGCAGCATGCAAAGAAATAATTCTTTAAAGGATTTTAAAATGATAATATGGGGAAATTATTATGAGAGAACTATAAACCAGCCCCTACAATGCTATGGCACACATTGTCAATAACCCAACAATATTTGGGATGGTTTTAGAAAGCTACCATAAACAATAGTGATGGAGAAGTTCCATCAAACCTCTGGTATGGGCACGTCTAACAATGTTGTCTTGTCTCAAAGAGGGGGTTACAAGAAAAGTTCTGTGTCATCCTGGACATAGGTGGATGCTGACTTGCTCTTGTAGGGACAGTCTTCTAGACATTACAACCCAAAGGCCTAAATGAAGAGCTTGGGCCTGTGCTAACTCAAAGGGTGGCAGAAAGATGTGTTGGGACCAGGATGTGGAGCATCACTTTTTTGGTGGCTTGGCTTAGAGGGGCTACTGGGAGAAAATGGGGATGTGGCCAGGAAATGGCTGAGACAGTCACCCTCCACACTGCCCAGGATGAGTGCCCTGTTAATCGGTGTGTCTCTTGCAACACATAAAGTCTGCTTCCATGCCAGCTAGAATTTCATCCTTCTCTGCAGAGAATCCCTCCCATTTGAAATCAATGGTTTTGAGTCCCGTTTTTGGCTGAGGCAAACATTGTTCATCTCGTGACCCTTGTTAATCTCCCATTGCAACTACCCATGGAAGAAACGAAACCTCACAAGCACCAAGACTGCAATAGAAGACACAGACATAAATGGCCCTTTTCAGGGCCTCAGTCAAAGACAGCGCTCAGAACCATCAGTTTCAACATGGAGGGATTCTGTGCAGAGAAAGGTGAAATTTTGTCTCACATGAAAGCAGATACTATGGGCTTGCAAGAGACAATAACATCATATATCCCTGTCATGCATATGGCTGCGAACATCGAAAGTAACGGCTATGGTAGCACCATGCTTGTACATGACAAAAGACTGTTGTGAAACACCATGGTACAATGGAACCTGTTATCATTGTGGAACTCAATCAACTAGCAGTAGTTTCTGTTTAAAAAACACAGGATGAACAGTTTGCATGGGCAACTAAATCTCTCCTGTCAGAAAAACTGTGCCTTCTCAAAGCTGATTTCAACAGTCACAGCATCATCTGGGGATACCCCAACAATGACAACAATGGGGAAGAAGTTGACGGCAACAAACAACTTGACCTCAATCTATGATTTCAAGGACAAATAGACCTTCCAAAGCATATGATGGAACTAGGCAACTTCAGAAGGGAGGCCATGGCAATGATCCCAAGTGACATGACAACAGAGGCTGCAGTGTAACCCAGGAAAACAAAGTATCTGACGAGATTCAACTGGGCTTCCTGGGAAGGTTTTCCCTCTGAATTTGGTGAAACTATCTGTAATATTTCTCTAACACAAAGCTCTATGGAGAATTTGTCTCCCTAGTGTGGCAGATTGTCCAAAAGCACATCCCTAGGGAAGGTTGAACACTATATGTACTTGGGATTTTAGAACAGACACACCAACAATATGGGAGATATTCAGAGATATTAGAAACAGATCCCTTTGGTGAAAAACCCTCTGGGCTCCTGGAAAGGCTTATGAGAGACATCAGAATGGAGTGACAGAACCGCTGGAAGGAGCTGATTGAAACAACTAATCTGTGCTCTAATAGCAAAAAAAAAAAAAAGCATGGGTCATGTTCACAAGCTGAACCCTGATGGAAAACAGTCAAAGCGCACCACTGCACCTTGTCCCAGCTAAGTTGCACGCCAGCTCATCCTAAATGGTAAAACAGACCACACAGTGAAGAGTAGAAAGAAACGAGAGAAACAGGAACTTTGCTCACTCCTCAGAGGCAGCAAAGTCCACAATGAGCAACTCAGCATTGAGGAGTGACAATAGATATGAAAATCCTAAGATGTGGAAAGGCAACTGGACTTGATGGTCTATGTAATGAACTATTACTACACTTCAAAACAAGCAGACAAAAGAAGCTGCTTGACTTCTTTTACTCTTGCATGGAGACAATGCAGATGATGCCTGGGTTGTGAAGACAGGCCAAAGTGGCTCCGCTACTCAAATCACCCAAAGGACCTAACTCTGCAAAGAATTACCAGCCAATATCCTTACTCTGTTCAGCCTATATGTTATGTGAATAGATGATAATTGGTAGAATAGCACCAACAGTGGAAGGGCAGCTGCCTGATGACTATGTTGGTTTCCGCCTAAGATGTTCATACTGTGACTAAGTTGAAAACCTAACTCAGTTCAATGGACATGGCTTTGAACCTGTAAAATGACAGGACATGTGCTGATCTGTGGCTGCTGGCAACACTGCAAACCATTGTGCACTTCTTCTGGAACTGGCAAGATTTCTGAGAAATAGCAAGATGGTCCATCGTCCAGCTATGAATCTATGACTCTATGAAAATAGGCTACACATGGTGGTTTTAATATAAGCCAGAGATCATTGTTTAAGAAGTTCCAGTTACCAGGTTGTGTCAGCAGAGAGAAGTAACCATTCTACAGAGAAATACAAGGAGACATCCCGATACCACTCTCCCCCTGCATTCCTGTTAACTTTGGGGATGCATGGGGACAAGTGAGGGCAGCATTAGCCTTGTATCTTCAATAAAACATATTCATATACAAGCAATAGCAAGAAGAGACTGAAAGAATGTTCTGCTGCCTTTGAGATTCATTGACATGGCCAAAAGCAAGCTAATCATCCATCCCTATGCATGGAATAGGCACCCTATTCTAGTCCTTCAAGCCACTAACCTCTCTTCGCTCAGTTGCCCCCAAGACTCACCATTGCTGCAATTCCCACCAGAAGTGATCAACAATAGTATGAATAATCATTTACATCTACCTATCCCCTCCCAGTAACCTTTGCAGGTCAGAGATGGTTTGCAGATAGTTTCACACTGTGCCAAGTATTCTATTCTGCTCTGTTATAGCTAGGTTTAGGTTCTTGTATTGTGCGCCTCACCATAGCACCTGAGTGCCTTTCAGACGTGCATGAAGCAACATGACCAACATCTGTCACATCTCTGTTCTCTCAGCCCACTGCCCCACAAGGGCAAGAAGTGTGTACAGGGGAATGCCTTCTTTGGCACATTTTTATTGTATTATTTTATTTTAAAGTATCTTGTTGGTGCTTTCCAAACAATAATCCTGATCTCTCTAAGCCACTCTCCACCTACAACACGACTGGTGGAGAGTGGCTTAGAGAGATCAGGATTATTGTTTGGAAAGCACCAACAAGATACTTTAAAATAAAATAATATAATAAAAATTATTATTTTCCATTAGAACGTTCTGAGCCTGGAAAATTTATGCCAGAGTGGCGTTTGGATTTCATAGCTAGTTTCATAGCCATGGAGCTTCCCAGAAACCATCTCAAAGGCACATGGCCTCCCAAACCAGGTCTCTTTGTGAAGCTGATTGTTTAAAAAGACCAGAGTTTCCCAAAACAAATGTTATGAATTTGTTTGGAACAGTGTGACATTTTTTCAGTGCTCTGACATTATTTATCTTCACCCTCACCAGCTGCATCACAAAGAATAAAGAAGGAAAGGGAAAGAAAGAGATGAGCTGAACTTCAAGGACCAGCTGCAGAAGGGGCACTCTAGGGAAAGTGGTATTTGATGTCATTGAAACCGGGCTTCTCTTAGATGTGCAGGTTCAGCTAAGAGCTACACTTTATGGCTTGTAGGAAAGTGTTCAGTGAGATTTTAATATTTTGAGAATATAGAGCACTGTGCTACATTACAATAGTTAAACAACCTGAATGTCAAGTTGTACCCAGTTATGACTGGAGTTTTACCACAATTAGTTATTTTCCACCATAGGAGAAAGAAAGAAAGATAGAAGGACATTGAATGTGAGTGAACAAACCTGCAAAACAGCCATACTGGCCTGGGACCTGCTTAGAGCATTTCCGGACACATTAAAGCAAATAATGATCAGTTCCACTCATCCCAAGCATGGTTCTCCTTTCCACTTGGTTTAATATCCCATTGAGTTTAACAGCAGCCTGCTATGCTAATGTCTCTCAGGGTGCAAGTGTCATAGTATTCTTTCCCAAAGCTGAACCTTAGAGTCCAAAAATGAGGTACTAGCATGAATTCCTCTAAGCTTAATTACCAGCTTAGATCTGATGCGCTGCCACCAATCAGGACTCTGAGTGCCTGATAAAACCGGGTCCCAACCTTCCCTGGGACCCCAAGATCCAGACCCCTGGATCTTAATACAAGGAAAGTAAACTCTTTCCTCACTAGTGCCTCTCCTGGCTTTCCTCCCTGGTTACCCTGGAAGATACTGGATTCAAACTCCTTGAATCTTTAAAACAGAGGCTGCCACCTCACCCAGAGCGCAATCACAGATTCAAGCTCCGTGAATCTAACAAAGGATTCCCCCTTCCCCCTCCTTCTTTCTGCCTCCCACCACTTCCTGGTAAGTACAGACCTCAATTCCTTGAGCCTCAACTGGGAAATAATCAAGGTCTTTAAAAGGAAGGTTTTAATAAAAGAAAGAAAATATAGATATCTGTAAATTCACAAGATGTAATATACAGGGTCTTTAGCTTATACGACACCAGAGAGATAAGCCTGCCCCCCAGCAAAATAAAATTTAACACACTTCCAGCAAACTACACATTAAAACTTCTATCAGCCAGATGCACAGCTCAAATACGAAACAATCAAAGACTATAACCACCTTTTTACTCAACTCACTATTTTTAAATATATAAGAGACTGTAGCAGGGAGATTGGCAAGAAACCTGGTTGCCCGTCTAGTCCCTTCCAGGACTCAGAGAGAACAAAGCAAACCCCAAAAACCACAAACAAAGGCTTCCCTCCACCGAGATTTGAAAGTATCTTGTTTCCTGATTGGTCCTCTGGTCAGGTGTTGCAGGTCACTGTTTGTTAACTCTTTACAGGTGAAAGAGACATTAACCCTTAGCTATCTGTTTATGACAGCAAGTCATATTCTCCTGCCCCTTGCAAGACACCTGCATGGAGCCTCTCCCTGTCTGATACCAGCACTCTCTATGGGGCAGCGATATAGCCATTCCTGGTGTTTCTTTACATTGGGGTTAATGAGATCCATATTTAGAATTGTGTTAAAAATAGTTGGCTGTATAGAAAAGCACACATTATCTAGTCCTAACAGAACTGGAGAGCGCTAGATCTATCCCTTTTAAACTACTGAGATTGGACAATGAGATGTGGTCAGGGTTGGACAAGCCAAGTGCATGGACTTCTCTCTGGAGCCCCAAGGGAGTCTTTCCAGGCACAAATCAGTCAGTATCTGCTCTGCGGATAAATGCCAGTGCTGCCAAGCTGACACCTTTCACAAGCACTGAATGTATTCACAATGGCAAGCAAATTGTTTTGAAAAATACAATCAGTGTAGACTACTGTAATTAAACATCAAGGAGAGAGCTCTGGGATCTCCAAAAGGCAATATGCCACAAAAGACAAAATACGCTAATGCTTCTTTAACATCTCCATTTCCATATCATTGCCAAGAGGGAGTAAACTCTAGGTCTAATCTCTGTGACACTTCACAGTGCCAGAGCCCAGCTGCCTGAGCTGGGGGCTTGCATGATTGGATTCGACTGTCCTAAAACAAAATCTTGACAAAGAACAAGAATGCAGACTTGAGCTGACCCAGCAATACCAGTGGCTATAGTGTGTATTACAAAGTTGTGAATTTAAAATACTGCCCTAGGATCCCACTCTACGGTAGAGAAATTAAACAGTTTTTGCAAGTGTAAGCAGAGTCAGGATGAGCTCTACCTTGACATCTGGTGGTGAATTATGGGAAGTGTGGAAAGAATTTCAGGAAGTGTGAAATCTCAGGTATTTGCGTGGGTACACCCAGCATAGCCCAAGGCAGCCTGGGATGGTTATTTTGACAGCTCTGGGATCCCCAATTTCTTTGTTATTGGGGCAGGATAAATAAAGTATTGCCACCTGATTATGTGAATGAGGAATTACGAGACTTCTTTATGACAGAGATGTCTCAATATAAATTAAGTGACACTTGCTAGACAAGGGACATGGGTTCCAAAACCCAGTGAATTGAGAGAGGTTGGGGACTGGTGTGTGTACCTGATGGTATAGGCCCCTTTTGAGAGCCTGGAACACCAATTGCACATTCTCCTCTCTAATTTTGATTCCATTAAGAATCCATCTAGAGACTGCTGAGCTGAATTCTTGTTGGGCCAATGGTGCACCAGCACCAGGGCTCCCCCTACTAGTTAACGCAGCACTCAATGATTTCAGCTCTTAATAGGGGAACCCTGGTGCTGGTGCACCATTGGCCCAACATGAATTCAGCTCAGCAGTCTCTAGATGGAATTGAAATTAACTCTACTCTTTAACAGTAGCTGAGTGCTTGTGGGAAGGAGACACCTATCAATGTGCTAAGATTGCAGTGGAAAACCACTGTGAGCAATGGCTATCATTGATGCTCCTCAGAGCTGCACTCTCATGCATTTTTCACCTGGCAGTAAGTACTGAGATAGTAAGACAAAGATCTGGAGACAGAAATCAAGCCTCTTCTCTCTGTCCTCATCTCACATCTCCCATAGCTCACAATATGTCCCAGGGTCAGTGACACGCTGAAATTGAAAGTCTGATGAGGCCAATTCATCCAGCTTTTAGACTAGCTCACCCTAAAATCAATAAATACTATACAAACAAATGCACTTGCAGCCCACTAACTTCTGATTACACAAGTACCCACTGAAATTCCAGAGTGAGCAAGATCAGTCCGTTCTGAGAGTGGCTCCCCCCCCCCCCCCCGTGGATAAGAACACAGAAGATACATAGGTAAAGGTGGACCAGGTGCATGCCCTACCTTGCCTTGCTCCAGATTGAAATAAAGGCACCACAATGTAGTAAAGCTGCTCAGGCTAAAACAAAGAAACCCAGAAAAACTCTTCACATTTATAAGCAGACCAACTAAGGGTTAACTAAGAGGCCTTATAAATCTAAATGCAATCTTCTCATTACAGGCCATGTGCTAATGTCCCCTCGCTGTCCTGAGCTGAACATGCCCGATTCTTTGCAGAGGCTGGTATCCTTCTCCTTAGGGCTATCTTCTTGCTACAGCTGGTAAAAGCAGGCCTCGGGGCAGAGCCCTCACCTGCCCTTTCATGCTGCTCTCTCCCTCTGGGTCTGGCTGAACTAACTGAAGAGTTTGGTGCCTTTTTATCCACTTGAGAATGGGATTGACTCCACCTTTGGAGATGTCTTACCGAGCATGCACCAAGGGTTCCCCCTCAACCCTCAGCTAGTCCCAGACTAGCTGAAATTAATGGAAGCTGCTCCACACTTCTGGCAAAAAAACTGACTCCTACTGCTTAGAGAAGCAAGTGCCAGAGGCATGGGCTAGACTCTGATGAGCCAATGTCCTATGAACAGCATGTTGGGCCCAGAATGTAAATATCTGACACAAACTATCCAGTACCTGCTGTACCTTGCTAATCAAATGACTGTTCAGAGATGTGCCTCCCTGACTCCATAGTATCAATTCCAGCATTGCACTATGACACAATGAAAGGCTTCCTTTCTGGGGCCTTTCGTTGATGATAGAAAGTCCTAACAGCTAGAGCTTGAAATGTTGGGGGTGACAGGGCATGAGTGGCTGGACTCTCCTGAGCTCCATGCAGTTGAGATTCTCATATGAGACTCCACTCCCAGTAAAAATCCATAGCACGGCTGGCTGAGCGTTGGACAGTGCAATAGTGAAGTGTTAATGTTTAACTTGTCAACATTAGACTTCAAGGCTAGACCCTGAAGTGAGTAGAGCCAGTTCACCCCTCCTCATGCTGTGTTTTCAGGCTGTCTGAACACCTGCACAGCTATCACTCGAGTTGTTTACATCCATTTAACATTTTGAAGTTACTTTTCCAACCTTAAGGCTAGAGGCTTATTTTTTAATGAAAGCTTAGGTTAGGGCGGTAGGATTTGAGCCTCCAGAAAATGCATAGGTGTGCAGAGCCAGCCCAGTTTGACTCTTGGAGATTCTATTTTTCCAGCATTGGCTACCTGGCTTCAGACACAGTGCTCCGAGTCTACAGAAGATACACGATTTGATGTGTTTCTGAAGATGGTGGCATGTCTGTGAAGTGATACAGTGCAATACGGTAGCATTTGATGCAATTAGACATTGCTACAAGATGCTACAGTTCCACGTCACTTCATACAGGGCAGAAAGAATCTGAAAGACAGTCTTTCTTGAAGTAACGTATGTGCTGTGCCTTGCTGCATGTGATACTAAATGCTGCAACAGACAGAAAGTGGACCAGCCAGTGACTGCCACCAGAAGGAAAGAAAACTTCAAAGAAAATCTTGTTGTATTTTTAAAATGTGTTTTATGTCATTGAAAACCTCAGGCCCAGGTTAAGACGTGCAGTTGTGACATTCTAACTCTGCAGGAGAGTTTTCAACAGGCAGGGGCAGCTCCAGGCCCCCGCACGCCAAGCGGGAGGTCCTCCGAAGCCAAAGCCAGCCTGCCTGCTGTGCTTGGAGCGGCACAATGCTTAGAGCTGCCCCTGTGAACAGGGCTTAGAAAGATTTCATTCAGAAATTGTTTTATATGTTCCCTATATGAATGAAACAACAGTCAACAAAATTAATGTAGATGAAAGTGGAAGCTGGTTGAGCCTTCCTTGTTCTTATTTTTCTCATAGACCATGGCAGTCAATCTGTAACCATGGTGTACGCTGAACAACTAGTGTGAATGGCACTGTGTGCTGGCCAGCCACTGACTGCCGTAAATAAACGTAGAAACCAAATCCCAATTCCATTCAGCTCTAATTCCTATTTGCTGTATAACAATAGTAATATGTGCTTGGATCACACTGAAATTGAATGCCTTTGTTTTCAACGCTTGGCCTGGTTCGCCGTTGTCTTACTCCAGTTTTATAATAGCATAACTGCATTGAACAGTCAGCATTAAACTGCAGTTGAACAGTAACGAATCAGACCCCTTATTTTTTGCCATACATATTCCAGACCACAATATTTCCATTCATCTGTATGTGAACTGCATGCACTCTATTTTGAGCTAGTTGCTAATGCTGTTTGATACTGAGGCTACGTCATCTCTTTCACACTTTGCAGTTGCAATACTCCATTGTGACCTTTCGAGAAGGCCTTTAGAAACTTGAAGAAATGAAGGAATAACTACTTTCCAGGAGCAATAATTACATTTTTCTTTTATAGTTTTCCCCCTAACCTTTAGAACACTGCAGGTACATTCTCAGTGACACTCAGGCTAAATTCATATTTGCTCTGTCCATCTGCTTAAGCTCTGGTTTGTCCTGTAATTAATTGAATGGCACACACAGAGTAGCGCTGGCCACCTGAAGCCTTCTGAGGGCTGCTGGTCTATTGATCTGGCACTACAGCAGGAGGAAGGTTATTATAAGCACTGTGAGAGTCATATCTATGCACCCAGGCCTTTCTGCACTCAACAGCTCATTTCTTTGTCTGGTGGCTTGAATTGAAATTGAAGAACATGAGCTGAATATTTCATGCTGTAATAGAATGAATAGATAAGGAGTAGTGAATGCTTTAAATGAAGTATTTTCTATAGTTATCAGAGAGGCTGCTGAAAGATCATTTTAACCATTTTCTCCTGGTATTATAAAGAGAATTAGAAAATAGCACACGATAGCAGTAAAAACAGAAACATTCCAAGTGGATTTGGGAAATTCTTTGTTCACACGCAGTGTAGACAGATGCAATTAATTTTTTATACATATTGCTCCAAAGGAACACTGTTACTTGGATGTTTCACCCACACTTCACACCCTTCCTTGAAAACAAGATTTATTGGCCTCAACTTGTAAACAGCCCCATGCCTTGTTCATTTCCTTCTTTCTGTGCACAGCCCAGTAAGTCATAGGATTATTTAAGAGCAAAGCCCTCACAGAAATAGGCTGTCCTCCGTTGAAAGCTATCCCATCGTTCTACTCATCTGCAAAACCTCGGCACCTGCAGGACTGTGCTGTTCGTACAATAATATCCTATAGGATGGGAAAGCATCCAAACTTGCCAGTGCTTCCTACAGCTCGCACATTGCACGGCAAAGCCTGGCCAGCATACCACATGGCACAAGGCTGCAGCACAGATGAGGGTGCATACAGATTATTCTCCACAGTTGCTCCATCTCCCAGGAAGGCCCAGTCTGCATCATCTAACTTACCATTTCTGTTGGGGTCAGTCTACATGGGGAAATGTTCCAGCAGAACAAGAGGGCTACAGTGATGTGTGACACCTCCCCAAGTGACCATTCCTCTTCAGCAGGCAAAGCGCCGTTTTCGGGGTTTGTTTATACAGTTTGCAAAGCAACTGGGGAGTTGTACCATGATCAGCGTAGTGCTACAAAGCTGCTGTGGTTCTGCTGGTATATTTCCCTGTTTAGGCACGTCCTTAATCATGTATCCCTGTTGAAAAGCAAAGCACAGTTAGGTCTGTCTCCCCCCATGCACTCTAGTTTGCACTGATGGCTCCATGCATTGCCACAGGAGAGAGCAGGCACAGCACTCGCCAGGTGGGGCCGAGAGCTTGGGGCAGGCACAATGGCTCCGCTGGGGCGAGAGGGCTCCCATCTGCCCCTTGGCTGCAGGCCATCAGCTTGCTCTGTGCACTTCCAGGACAGAAGCAGGAATCAGACAAGTGCCTGTGACTCATAGTGAGTCCCTGGCATTTCGCCGCTGGGGCGGTGGGCAGGGGAAGGACCCTCACTTGGCTCTCGATGTGGCTGTGATGTTCTGCGGGGCCAGTGCTAGCCATGGCGTTCAGGGCGAGGAAGGACCAGACAATCATAAGCTGCTTGGCACGGCCTCAGGTGGGGAACTGAGCAATGGCGACCGCATGAGTGAGGCCCGGACATGCCTAAGGACAGGGTCCTCTTGTGGTCATTGCCGTCTCTGCCTGGCAGGGCCCTCTCCACAGCAAACGTCAGGATCGCAGCAGCTTTATTAGCTTCATCACAGACAATAACTGTTACCATATTCCTAGGCTGGCCCAGCCCCCACCCATCCAGGAGCCAATCTATTACCCACAGAGGTCAACAGCCAGCTTCCCACTGCTGCCAGTGCACGTCTCCACTGACATTCGGTGCCTTCAGCGAGACAGTGTGGTCGAGTTACTAGAACTCTGGGCTGCGAGGTAGGAGACGTGGCTTCTGTTTCTGCCTCTGCCACTGACCTGACCTGCAGGGTGACCTTTGGCAAGTCACCTCACCACTCTGTGCCTCAGTTTCCCTTCCCACCCTGGGCCTGTGTTGCCTATTTGGAATAAAAGCTCTTTGGGCAGGGCCAGTCTCTCAGTGTGCCTGTCTAGCCTCTAGCACAAGGGGACCCCAGTCCTGATTGAGCTTTTCTGTGCTACTGCAATACAAGCAATTACAAAGGTCACATCTCCTCCAGGAGCCCCCTCCCCCTCTCAATGGGGATGTGGAGTTTGCTTTTATTTTGTTTTCAAGCAATGACAAGTCCAAGGCCTTTGTCCCTGGCTGCAGTTGAGAAGAGGGAAAGGGATCATATCCCTTATTGTTGATTATCTGCCTGCAAGTAGAAGAACAGATGTTCTCCATTTGCTATGAAGTGTTGGCCATTTTCTCTCCGTTCAGCAGGTTCATCCTATGCCTGAGCATGGCTCTTCCAACTACACCTCCCCTATGATTTAAAAAGTTGCAATCCTCACCAAGGACCAAATGAGTGACAGAGGCTGAGGACAGGAAGCACAGCAGGGAGCTTGGAATAAACAAGTGTCCATTGCAGCAGGGACTGGGAGGCAGCTGTGCCCTTTGTTCCCTGCCTCCCAACCCAGGTGAGTACCCTAACCACGAGGTGATAGAGTCATTCTCACTTGCTCTTCAAGGACTAAAGTGGAGATATTGAGCAAGCCTGACTCCAGAATACCCCAGAGTCCAGTGCACAGGACACTTGTGTAGGAGGTGGGAGACTCTGGTTCACATCCCTGCTTGGACTCCGGTCCAGTGGGGACTTGATCCTGTATCTCCTACACCCTGTTCCTGGTGAGTGCGCTGACCACAGGGCTAGCAGGTTCAACGGGTGCCACCATCACTCATTGTGCAAAGAAAATGGAAAATCTTTTTCTGTTCAACCAGCAAACTGAAAAATCAATTATTTGAACAGCTCTACTGGGAAGAAAGAACAGAAATCCTGGCAATGCGATCTGCTGCTACACAATTTCTGCCCTTATCAGGAGCTGAAATTACCAGAAATCTCTGGAAAAAAAAATCTGTTTCATAAGACGCCCAGGCAACTTACGCAACTAGAAGTTATTCAGAAAGTTCCTATCAGTTTCAATGCAGAGAGATGGCTATCCAAACTTCGGCAAAGGTCATCGGACTTGTGCACTGCCCTTAGTTCCAGAACTGGGTCATAATGCAGCAACACACACCCCACAGCTCCCAGTTTGTGTGTGTGAAGTGCGAGCTAACTCAGGCCTCTGTCTTATCTGGATAATGCGACAATGGTGTAACTCAGCTGGAGAGATAGCAACTCACTGAAACACACTCAGCCTGAGAGCCCGGTATTGCTCATTTGCATTTCATGTTCACCCTGTTCAGCTCCTGCTCCGCCAGCCTCTCACTGCTTTGTTCAGAACTTTGTAACAATTTATAATCGTAACTATTTATTTTACGTCTCTCGTCTCGAGGTCCCAAGAGGCTGCTTTGGGCCGATCCTGGAGCTTGTCTTGACTGGGAAGAACTTCATCTCTGTAGGTGCAGTTACAATGGGGCGACCCCCCAACACTGACAACCTGACGCCCGGGTGGCTCATCTTCCGGGGGAGTTGCACCTGTGTCGCTAGCTCCGTGAGCCCCTGCTCCTGGCCGCATGGCTGCGGGTGTCTCTATCTGAACTACAGTGCACCCTTCTTATCTGCAGGGGACCCGGTTCCCATTCCAGGTTCACCTCCGGAGCAGCATGCAGGCCTGACAGAGGAGAACAGCTGGAGGCTCACTAGGAATCCACTGAAGCAAGGAGCATCCCTGGCAGGCTGACTCCATCTCCTCCTGGTGGGTCCTGCCCACTCCTCTGGGCTGAGCTGGCTGACTCCAGCCCCAGGAGAGCAGTGATTGCAAGAGGGTTGCAGAGGTGGGTTGCTGCTAGAGACGGCAGCCATGTGCCAGCAGCTCCAGCTCCAGGACTCTGCCCTTGAGAGTTGCATCGTTACGGTGCCTGCTCACCCAGGTACCCACTGCCCTCTCTGCATTTGCATGTTGGGTAACTTGAGTCTCTGGGAGGGAGAGGGACAGGGACATTCTGGGGGCGGGGGCAGCCTCACATTCACAAAACTGGGGGCCTGTTCTGTGAAGGGCTGGACAGCGCCTGGGAAATGCTAAGTGCAACTAGCCTCACGAGAGCCAGGGCTGGCTCCAGGCACCAGTGTAGCAAGCAGGTGCTTGGAGCAGCCAATTCAAAGGAGTGGCACTCCGTCCGGTATCGGGCCGGCACGTTCGGGATTTCAGCGGAAATTTGGCAGAGGGTCCCTCATTCCCTCTCTTCAGCAGTGGATCCTCCCTCTCAGTTCGGCGGCAGCTCAAAGACGAAGTGCCGCAGAAGAAAAGGCGTGATTGAGCTGCTGCCGAAGTGCAGACACTCACCTTTTTTTTTTTTTTTTTGCTGCTTGAGGCAGCAGAAAAGCTGGAGCTGGCCCCAACGAGAGCGAAAGGCAGTTGAGGGCACAGAATCAAGCCAAGTGCATCAGTGTATCGCCCGTAATGGCTGAAAAATGTGGGGCTGCCCTTTGCTTCCTGGAGAAGCCTGAATCTAACGCAGTCATGGGGTTTTGATTCAGCTACAAACAGGGTGACCATATGTTCCCAAAGGGAAAACGAGACACCGCACAAGGCTGGCCCAAGGCCCCCCACCCTCTGTCCATTCCCTTATGAGGCTTGCCCGGCCCAAGCCGCTCTCCTCTGCACTCAGGGCTGGCAAGGCTGCTCTCCCTCCTCTGCCTGCATGTTCCCACACCCCCACCAGGGGTCGCCCCTGTGACGTTATGAGTATAATATAATATCTCATTGAAAGGTGACAGGGCCAGAGAGTTAATTAACTCACCTCACCGACTGACCTGACCCACGGGTGAACCTTAAGGACTGGTTAGTAAGATATGTAAATGAATAGAGCTTTGAAATGCAAGTCTGCATTGTTAGAGGTAGAAGGGAAGGTGTTTGCCTAGATCTTGTGATATAAGCAAACAAGTCTTGTCTATTGCTATAGTTTTAATTCAAAGATCAAAAAAGGAATATTAGCATTTAAGACGATACTTGAGCGAAATGGTATTATTGTCTATGTGTCTCTTCGAAGGGTGTGGTAACCTGTATCTGAACTGTTTAATGGATAAATTACTCTGTGCTAATTGCCAGGATGTTTGGGAGAAGGAGTTAAGCCGATTGTTTTCTCAGGCCGAAAGGCTGCTGGAAATGTATAAGAAGCCTGGGACACGATCCTGCTTCATCTCAGATCTGCTTTGGGTTTCAAGAAGGGGAAACCTTAAGCCACAAGGATTGAGATCCCCAGTAATTCACTGGAGCCACCCTGAATATGACATTGGACTATAAACCTATGGACTATTTCTAAAAGGACTTTTGGCTACTACAAGCTCACCTCTACTATGTATTGAACCTCAAGAATTGAATTCAAGTCTGTATGTGTATTAACTTTTAACCAACACTCTCTTCTTTGCTTCTCTAATAAATTTTAGCTTAGTTTAATAAGAATTGGCTATAAAATGTATTTTGGGTAAGATCTAAGTTATAATTGGACCTGGTATGTGGCTGATCCTTTGGGATTGGAAGAACCTTTTCTTTTATATGATGAAGTAAAGATTTTCAGGACTCATCATCAATGTTTGACAGGTGTGTCTGGCGGAGGGCCTGAGGCTGGGCACTTTTAACGGGAACTGTGTGGTTTAAACTTCTAAGTAACCAGTGAGGTACTATAGAAGCTGTTTTGTGCTGGCTTGGTAAATCTAAGTAGTGGAATAACCACCAGCGTTTGGGATTTGTCTGCCCCGTTTTGTTTGCAGTTCACCCTGATTGAGCGAGCTCGGCTGGCTCCCATGGGCAGCACTGTCACAGCCCCCTTCTTTTTTGACAAAACTGGGCATATCTCCCATTTGCTCTTGCCAACTGATGAACAAATGCCCGACTTCGCCAAAAAAAGTCGGGATTGCCGGGACTAGGCTTAAAAAAGGGACTGTCCTGGCCCAAGTGGGAGATATAGTCAGCCTAGCTCCACAGCTTCATGAATACAATCACGTGACTTCCTTGTCGCTACCATTGGGCAGAGCAGAGATTGTAGAGAAGGTATCTCCTGCTTTTAAACTCGGGAGTCAACCAACTTCCAGATCCATGAGAATTCAGCCACATTTCTCTGGAGAAAGTGTCCAAGGAGCCAGTTTACTCTTGGAAAATTGGAAATATGCCTATAAGAGTTTGTGCTCCTGCCCCAAAGCACACAGGGATGGAGCCACACTCACATTCTGAAACGCTCTGTAAACCCTGACTCTGGTCTGGCTTATTGAAAGGGCATTGTCTGGGTTATTTTTGTTATTATAAAAAAGCCAGTTTGTCCACTAGTGTCCTTCTTTCTAGCTGTGTGAGAAGCAAGTTAATGCTGCACTCCATTCAGTCTCACAGAAAATAATTACAGTTTTCTGACAACCCAGCATTAGTCAATTGTTTTTTTCCTCCAGGGTTTCTTTGGAGAAATCTCTACCAAAAAAAAAACATATACATCAACAAGGTTGTCATATACAGTTAATCATTCCTGTAAAACACAATCGAGGTTTTAAAAATTGGAGGGGTTTAGATAGTTTGGCTTTGATTGTGCTACCATGGTAACAGACATGTACAAGATACTGTAAATAGCAAATTGCAGGGCAGCCTTTGTCAATGCACAAAATAAGGGAGAGCATCCAGGATGAAATCACTGAATACGGTGCATTTATCTAAGCTATTAAACAGTGAACTATCTGAAACTTGAAAGCAAAACCTTTGAAATGGGGTTTGTATCCCCTCCCACACAGTCATTTGGATGGGTGACATTCCTTATTGTGATGGGATCCTCAGGGTACAACCTGGAATTGGGGTATCTCTGTGCCCTCTTAACTCTCCAGCCTGGGCTGTCTGTCACAGTGCTTTGCTAATGAACAACCCCCTCCAGGCGCTGTTATCACTCAGCACAACCGCATGTGGCGGTCCACACCCATTTAGATTGCATGAATGCTCCCAGAGCCACTCATGAAAAACACAGAGAGAGGCACCAGCCAATTCCCCCCATCCTTGCACCCCAGAGCTGTATCGTCCTGCCCTGATCAAAAGTCTGACCAGTTTATGACACGTCTGATCCCTGTCAATGTGGAGAGGACACGCACCAGCCTTGGTGAACTGAGCTGAGATTTCCACACACTTCAACCAAAACATACTGTTTTTTAGGTAAAAAATATAAAACAGTTTTATTAACTACAGAAAGATAGATTTTAAGTGATTTTCAGTGGTAGGGGTAAAAAAGTCAGAAGAAAATAAAAGAAAAATCTAAATCTTAAACATTATTACAGTAGTCAGTATTTAGATGAAGTAATTTTCTCACCCCATTGGATTGCTACAGTTCTTAATGTAACCCTTCTGCCCCTCTGAGTTGGCAGCAACAAGGGCCAGATTCAGTATCCAGGGGTTCCATTTCAATAACACCATGCATAACCGGCTTGAGCCCCCACCCAGTGACCTGGGACACTTACATACCACACCCCCCGGGCGCCTCTAGGCGGCAATACTTCCCCTCTCGCAAGCACGGAGTCTGAGTGTAGCAAAATCTTTTTAATAAAGGAAGGAATCAATGAGGCATCCCATTGGAGAAACACCACAAACAGAGTTATAACACAAACCATAACCACCCCCCCAAGTACATTTGGCAATGTCCTTTTCCCCTTAGGGTCTTAAGTCCAATCACTCCAAAGTCCAACAACCCAAAAGTCTCTGGTCAATGCCACCACAGAATTCAAGAGTCTATCTGTAGAGGTCCCTCCCCCCAGCCTGGGTGAAAGGGGCACCTTACGTGGTCCAGGGCCAACTGCCCTGCCTCTCCGTGGGTTCTGCTTCCGCCTTCTCCACGAACTGCTCCGCCTTACCAGCCGCTCCACTCTGCTCCTCCGGCCGTCCTCATAAACTGCTCCGCTCTACCAGCTGCCTCGTGAGCTGCTCCAGTTGTCCCAGCAAACTGCTCGGCTCCGCTCGCTCTGTGGGCTGCTCCACACGCCCCACAGCTACTCCGCTCTGCCAGCCGCTCCACTCCACCAGCTGTCCTGTGGTCCGCTCCAGCCATCCCCATAAACTGCTCCACTCCGCCAGCTGCTCTGTTCCACAGTATAGCTTCAGGCTCCCCCACTAGTTAGCACAGTACTCAGTGCTCCCAGCTCAGTAATTTCAGCTCTTTTGTGATTTCAGCTCTTAGTGATCTCAGCACATAGTAGGGGAGCCCAGTGCTAGTGCACCATTAGCCCAAAGTGAGTTCAGCTCAGCAACCTGTATCTAGAGTCTTAAGGGAATAAAAAATCAACTCTGACATTCCACAGTGGAGAGAGAAGGAAATGGAACTGGTGCTTCTGGCTCCACAAGGAGACTGCACCACCAGGCACAAATACCCATCCCCCAACCTCTCTCAATTCACTGGGTTTTGGAACCCATCTCCCTTGTCTAGCAAGTGTCATTTAATTTATATTGAGACATTTCTGTTATAACGCAGTCTCATAATTCCTCATTCATATAATCAGGTGGCAACACTTTATTTATCCTGCCCCAATAATGAAGAAATTGGGGATCCCAGAAATGTCAAAATAACCCTTCCCAGCCTCCTTGCTGGCTCCTTGCTGGGCGTGCCTATGCAAATATTTGAGACTTCACATTCCGGACATTCTTTCCACACTTCCCATAATCCACCACCAGATGTCAGGGTACAGCTCATCCTGACTCTGTTACATTAATACACAGACTTCTCCCTGATCCTGGTCCAGTCTCCGCAGTTGACGTCTTTGTCTTCTCAGTTGTTCTTGTTGCTTCCAGTGTAGGTGGGTGAGGAGAAAGGCAAAGGCAGCCTGCCAGTGTCCCTGTAGCGAGGGGGCTCCCCTCCCCCACGTTCCTGAGACAGGGAATAGGCCAGAAGCCCTGCGGCCCCGGGCAGAGGCCCAGCCGCCTATCCCCACCCCCAGAAAGCCAAGGTGCGGGACCGGAAGTTCAAGGCCCCCTCTGGCTGTTCCCGCCCCCAGGAAGTCAGGGGGCGGGACAGGAAGTATAAAAGCCCAGTCCCAGCCTTCAGTTGGGCAGAGGCCATCAGGGAAGGCAGATGTGGGTGCCTGAGCTCCTGCTGGGCCCAGCTTACCTCACGCCCGGTATCCGAAAGGGTACTGGCCTGGCCTGACCTCCCCTGGGGCCAGTACCCAGAAAGGCGGGCCGAGCCCTCTGGCGCTTGGCCTGGGGAGGACTGGGCCGGACTGCTTGACCCCCGGGACGCTGAGGCCTGAACCAGACTGCCCGAACCCTGGGATGTTGAGGACTGGGCCGGACCGCCCGAACCCCGGTACCCTGAGGCCTGGACCAGACTGCCTGAACCCTGGGATGCTGAGGACTGGGCCGGACCGCCCGAACCCCGGTACCCTGAGGCCTGACCACCGCCTCCAGACCCCGGTACCCTGAGGCCTGGACCAAAGACTGCCGAACCTGGGATGCTGAGACTGGCCGGCCGCCCGAACCCGGTACCCTGAGGCCTGGACCAGACTGCCCGAACCCTGGGACGCTGAGGACTGGACCGGACTGCCCGAAACCACCGGGCCGCTGAGAGACTGGGCCAGGCACCCGAACCCCGGTACCTGAGGCCTGGACCGGACCGCCCGAACCCCGGTACCCTGAGGCCTGGACCAGACTGCCTGAACCCCGGGATGGCTGAGGACTGGGCGGACCACCCAACCCCGGTAACCCTGGAGGCCTGGGCCGGACCGCCCGAACCCGGTACCCGACTGAGGCCTGGACCAGACCGCAGACACCTAGGACACTGAGGACTGGCCGGGCCGCCCGAACCCCGGTACTGAGGCCTGGGCGGGCCGCCCGAACCCCGTACCCTGAGATCTTGGCCGGACCGCCCGAACCCCGGTACCCTGAGGCCTGGACCAGACCGCCCGATCCCGGACGCTGAGGACTGGGCCGGGCGCCCGAACCCTCGGTATCCTGAGGCCTGACCAGATGCCCGAACCCCGGGACGCTGAGAGACTGGCCGACGCCACCCTGGGACGCGAGACTGGGCCGGACCCGCACAAACCTGGACGCTGAGGCCTGGACCAGACCGCCCGAACCCTGGACGCTGAGGACTGGGCCGGACTGCCCGAACCCGGGACGCTGAGGACTGGGCCGGCCGCCCGAACCCGCGGTACCGCTGAGGCCTGGACCGGACCGCCCGAACCCCGGTACCCTGAGGCCTGGGCCGGCCGCCCGATACCCCGGTACCAGACTCTGAGCCTGACAGACTGCCTGAACCCGGGACGCTGAGGACTGGGCCGACCGCCGAACCCCGGTACCCTGAGCCTGGCCGGACCGCCCGAACCCCGTACCTGGCTGGCCGTGGAACCAGAGACGCCCCGAACCCTGGACGCTGAGGACTGGGCCGGGCCGCCCCGAACCCGGTACTGCAGAGCCTGGACCAGACCACCCGAACCCCGGGACGCTGAGGACTGGCCCGGCCCGCCCGAACCCCGGGACGCTGAGGCCTGGGCCGGACCGCCCGAAACCCGGGACGCTGAGGCCTGGACCGGACCGCCTGGACCCTGGTACCCCGAGGCCTGGACCGGACCGCCGAACCCCGGGACGTCGAGACTGGCCAGACCGCCGAACCCGGACGCTGAGGACTGGGCCGGACCGCCTGGACCGGGTACCCTGAGGACTGGACCGGGACCACCTGACCCGGTACGGACCGAGGCCTAGACCAGACCGGCCCGAACCCGGACGCCTGAGGACTGGACCGGACCGCCTGGACCCGGTACCCTCTGAGGACTGGACCGACTGCCCGACCCCGGGACGCTTGAGGAACCCATGGTTTGGGAACCCCTGGACGACGCCGGCGAAGGGCAGGTACCCAGGGAGGGAGGTTGGAAGTAGCCGGGGGGGGCTGACGACGGTCAGGCCGCGGAAGGCCTGAGCCGATGGCCATGTGCATCGGCCAGGATCCCCACTGACCACCCTGCAGGTGTTTTGGTGGGAACCCTACTGCTCACCCGGTCAGTGTGTTTCGGGCTGGATCCCCACTGACCGCCTTAGCGGCGACAGCCGCTCCTAGGCCCCGGGCTGGAACGCAGTGAGGGGGAGGGCCTGCGCTCCCCCTGCCACCCCTTAAGGGTTGGCAGACTCCCCCCTTCCTTTACTTAACCTGATCGCCTCCAGTTGTCCCTGGCTCTGCCCTGCCCCAAAGGGCCAGAGCCCCTAAACTGCCTATTGCTCTGCCCGGCGCCAAAGGGGCCAGAGCCTCTAACCTGCTTGTTGCTCTCCCCTGCTCCAAAGGGCCAGAGCACCTACACTGTTTGTTCGCCGTCCGCCCTACCCAAGGGCTCGGACTGCAGACTACATTAGCTCAGCCCCTGCGACCAGGAGCTGAGCCCCGGCCAAGGCTGTTACAGTCCCCTATTTTATATCCTTAATCCATGTGCCTAGAAGACATTTGCCCAGACATGTCCTGAAGGCTTCGCTGAGTTGAGCAATCCCTGTGTGTGATATTGTGCAATTTTGAGTCATAGAGCTGAGCAATCCCTAGTGTGTGGTGCTTGGGCAGCCCTCATTGAATTATGAATCCCTTGATTTCAATGCCCTTGCTAATTAACAGTACTTGAACACCCTCCCGGGCGGGGGTACTTTGTATGTGCTAGCAAATTTACAGCATATTTCAGTAACAACCATACGCAAAATCCCTTAACTTGATACATGCCAACAATATACATATTTGAACAGAAAAACAGGTTTCAGCAGATCATGACCTTTCATATGATATCTTACATGGCATGCTCTGTATGAAACATATCATAATTATATGACAGTGATGAATATGGGGGTTTCAGGGTGCTGCTTTGAGGTACAGAGTGCCATACATCCACCTAAGTTCACTGTAACAGGGTTAGTCACTGATCGCCTTGAAGGCAGTATGTGGCATGATCCTTTCAAGTTTTAACAACATAATTCCCAGATGTTGCTAGAAAGCGTCTCCTTGTACTTTTGCATCACTGTGAACACTTCAGCTTTCCTTACTGGTGTTAACTCAATGTAGAAGCACAGTCAGGAAAATAACTGAAATACTTTCTTCATGGATTGTATTTTCTAAATGGACAACCTACCTAATTCTCAATTACTGAAGGACAATCTCCACTCATTGGTATATTTTGCTTTCCACAATCAAATCTCTGTACAACTTTTCATGAGTGATATACCTGAACACTCGGATTCTAATATCTAAGCTATATTGTTAAATCTGTTCACCTAAATTTGGATTATTGCCAATTATGTACTCTATGTATCATGTGACTTTTAAAAACTAACTTTATATTTGTGGATAATCTAAGCACTTTACCCAGATGTACAGATACTCTTTTCCCAACCTATGTATCAGGGCCACCCAGAGGATTCAGGGGGCCTGGAGCAAAGCAATTTCGGGGGCCCTTTACATAAAAAGAAGTTATAATACTATATTCTCATGGGGGCTCCTACCCCGGGCAGCCCTGCAATGTATTATATATATTTTTTGACATTAGCTTTATTAAAGATTTCCAGCGTGTAGGTATCTTGGCATCCAGCCAATAAAGCGTGGAAGGCGTGTGCCTCTGTTTCTCCTTCCACACAGTAGTCCATATTCATTATGGTTCTCTACTGTGATAAGCTTTAAGTCTCTTTACAGGTAATAGCTGAGAAGCAGGATTATCAGAAGGTTTCTTAACATTACAGGTTGTCCCAGTTACCATTCCTAGCATGTTCAAAGGCTTTTCCCCAAAATTGTGCATAATCTATTTTATCACAAGGTTTCATATCAGTATCAAAATGCTTATCACAAGGTTTAACAGTAACTGCAAATCTTTCATACCATGCTTTCTGCTTAGACAGTCTGGCCTGAATTCCTCATTTTATTAATTGATTCTTTTTCATATACGAGAACAATGACATTAAATGGATCCTGCCATTGCTTGCGCTGGCTTTGAGAGACCCGTCCATTTATCCAAACAGTGGTTAAGTTCTATGAGCCAAGACTGTAGCTCATTTAGTCTCTTCCCTGGCAAAAATATGCCCTATTTAGTTTACATTGGTCTTGTGGTAGTGAAGCTACAGGGAAGTTGAAGGAGATGTTAAGGCGGAATTAGACACTCCAGACTGGAATGGTGTAATGTTAATTCTCCCCCGGTCAGTGTTCTGTAGTAAAACATCGAAGTGTGTATTCTACAGTCTGTCTATCTCAAGTACCTATGTAGTCTCTGAATGCCTCACAACACCCCTGGGGTAGGCCAGGACTCCCATCTCCATTTTACACATAGGGAGCTGAGGCACAGAAAGGCTAAATGACTTGCCCAAGGGCACGCAGAATCTGTGTGCTGGGACAGTGATTGAGCCCAGGCCCCCAAGTCCCAGACACAGCTGGGTGGAAAATGGGTTTCCCATCACAGGAACATTTTTGAGATTTCAAAAACAATTCCATCCTGAATCAGGACAAAAAGTTAAAATCTCAAACATTTTCATGGACCGACAATCCCTGCCCTCCTCCCCACCACTCAAATTTCAGTTGAGGTCAATCAAAACATTTCCTTTCCACTTAGGCCTTTAAAATTTTTAAATATAGTTAGCTGAAATTCTTAATGAAAATTCAAATCGAATTCTGAATTGTTTTGTTTTGAAAATATTGAAATTGATCACGGATGCCAAAATATCTCATGGAAAAATTCCTGACCTACTCCTGTCCCAGACTAGTGGCCAAGCCAGGGGATCATGCCTCTTCTTTGTCATCTGTTGTACCAGCCAAAAATTGGATGTGGTATTTATTCCTTCAAGTTAAGTAAAGTTTATACGCAGCTGGGATTCCCCTGGAAGGTGGTAACATGCCCTGTCGACTTGCAGTGAGGGGTAAGCTTGAAGAAATGTCAACACTTCACATCGTCTTACTATGAGGCAGCGTGACATTGTCATCAAAAGAACTAAGGGATCAATCCAGGGCTCTGTGTAGGTGGAGAGACCCATGTGGTGCCCCATTGCCATCTCTGAGCTAGAGATGGGGTAGTGTGACGGGTCTCTAGCTGCATGTGGTGCATATTGCCGAATGGGAGCGAAGTCACTGGGCGTCAGGTTTGTTCAACACAACACTGCATCAGGAACATGACTTGGACAAGACTTAAAGGCATGTGAAAGCAAACTGCACCGAACACTCTAACACATATGCTGAGGTAATGAAAATAGTGGCGTAAGTAACACAGTGCTGGTAATGTTTGCAGTTTTATCGTGAGTCTCAGGACATTTGGTGTTTTTTTCTTAAGGCCCCAGTGTCATGCGATTATGAGAGAATCTCAGCTTTCATTTTTTTTTAACATACTTAAGTTCCTAGCTCTTGCTACTAAAAAACTGAGGTTGCAAAGAAAAGCTTAAAAATATGAACCTAAAGTCTAAAAACCCAGAAGTGCAAACACAAGGAACCCCAGGCAGAGTATATTTGACCATCCCATGCCTTGGGGGACAGGCTCATGGTTTGTGATGCAGGGTTGCCAAGCTGGTAACATCCCAGTAAAGGACTGTACCAAGTTGTAACGGACGGGCTCTTGTTCTTGTGTGGTGCCAATACAAGTGGTTGCTATAATAAGGATGTGGATGAAGATGTACCTTTGCTGGTCACACCCACTAGAGCGCTCATCAGCTTCTTTTCTTGTCTCTGTCTTCTGCCTCCATCATTCTCCCTAATGCCTGAGTGTCTCCCTGGCCCACCGAGGGCCTGTCTCTTGCCTGAAGCTCATCGCCCATCCACATTACAGGGCCATATCTGAACATCCTTCTTGCCATCCCCGCATCCTGTGCAGAGAACCCAGGTCTCTGACAGCACTAGGATAACCCAGCCTGCCAAGTGAACACCTTTGTTGTGGCTAAGGATCTGTGGGAAATGAGAACTTTTTTGCCTAGCAAGCCTGTAACTCCATGTCTGACTCTCAGAACAGCATACTGCTTCCCTTTAATATGTGTCTCAGACTTCGGGGTTCTGCCCCTCAGTACTCACACTTCCCTGAGGTGCTGGGAGTCGTTATGGACATGCACTGAGGGTAGATCACCACACCTGCATGCTACACAGCGCCAGCCAGGCTTTAATGAATGTGCATTTATAAGATGCTGGCTTAAGGGGGACTGACGCACCAGTCTATTGCAGATCCCAATGAACTCCATCCAGCTGGCAGCATTACAAAAATGAGCCTCCACTGGCTCAAGCCAGCATGACATGTTAACATTTTCTCCTAAAGCCACAGCTCTATGATGGCAGGGGATTTGTTAATGTTAATAAATATTTATATTGCAATGTTGCCCAAAGTCTCCAATGTGGATTGGGACTCCACTAAGGGTCAGGCACTGTATGAGCATAGCTAAGTACGCAGCCCAGGCCCAGGAGCTCTTACAATCTACAAAGACAACTAAGATTTCTGTGCAAACTTCAAAACCAAAACTCTCTCCAAAAGCTGATGCTAAAGGATATTTTAATGTTGTTATGAAACTAGGTTTGACATAGCGCTAGAAACTACACCCAGGGAACAGTCCTGCTTTCTAGCAATGGTAAGATGACCTGCTATGTCTCTTGTGTTCTGGTAGGGTGACCAGATTGCAAGTCTAAAAAATCGAGATAGAGGGTGGAAAGTAATAGGATCCTATATAAGAAAAAGTCCCCCAAATCAGGACTGTTCCTATAAAACTGGGACATGTGGTCACCCTATGTTCTGAATATCTCTCAGGCTTGGGCTACAATAGCAACTTATGTTGGTATAACTTCTCCCGTCACCATAGCTACCACCTCTCAGGGAGGTGGAGACCAGACACTGGTGGGAGAAGCTCTCCTGTCGATGTCAGTAGAAGCTTCACGGAAGTGCTCCACTGCAGCATTGGAAGTGTAGCCAGGCACTCAGTCTGGTTCCTGAGCAGCACTGGGCACGGCTGTGAATAGGCAGAATCTTTGCATGTTTTGAGAAACCCCCATTTAAATTGTCTCTAAAGAGCAGCTGGTGAAAATGTTTTCAAGATGTGCTTTCATGTTTCCTGTAACTTATCATTCACCCTCTCCGGCCACTAGTTTCTCTTCATTTCATTTGTTTCCTCCAAGGTATCAGAATTACAAACAGGCTTTCTATAAATATTAACACGCTGTGATTACATTTGCATAGTATAACTAGTGTATTGTAAATGTGAAGTGATTGCACTTGATCCAGCTAGCAAAGCTGGACTTGCACTGGATATGACCATAAAACCTTCCTTACAAAGGAGACAAATATGCATCTGTTATAATGGCATTAAGCTGTTGTCATGTAGATAGAATTAGAGGACTCCAAGGTTTACAACGTGGGTGGTTCAGCAGTCTCCGTTTCTCCATGGTCACTGAAATATGAGTGTCATAGGCATGAATTCATGTTGTATCATTTTCTGCTCTCATTCCTCACCACAAGACTATCTGAATAGGAGTGGTAATTGCTAGTGTATCGTGCGGCAAGCATCTGCATTCTGAGTCTGCATGGCCTGTCAGCAGGAATGGCTGCTCGGTCTCCTCCCCCTCCCAGGGCAGCAGTGCCATTTGGGAAAGCTCACCACCCAAAGCACAGGACCTTGCGTTACAGCGACTTCAAGCTTTACCAGGCATTAACATTCTAATGCTGCCTCCTGAGACAGTGCCTGGACTGGAACAGACACTGACACTATCGAAATCCAGTAGCATTGTGACAAAGATGGTAATGAGAGAGCGAGCTAATAAAAGATTCAATTATCGTTATTGTAAACACAAGGCCATCCCAGAGACCCCGGTGCTCAGACATCCCGCCTCTCCTGGGCTGGGCTCTTTAGGGAACTTATTAAAATATGAAATCTATGGGCAGCCATTTTCTTAATCATCTGATATCATATAATCATAGAATCATAGAATATCAGGGTTGGATGGGACCTCAGGAGGTCATCTAGTCCAACCCCCTGCTCAAAGCAGGACCAATCCCCAACTAAATCATCCCAACCAGGGCTTTGTCAAGCTGAGCCTTAAAAGCCTCTAAGGAAGGAGATTTCACTACCTCCCTAGGTAACTCATTCCAGTGCTTCACCACTCTCTGAGTGAAAAAGTTTTTCCTAATATCCAACCTAAACCTCCCCCACTGCAACTTGAGACCATTGCTCTGTGTTCTGTCATCAGGTATCACTGAGAACAGTCTAGAGCCATCCTCTCTGGAACCCTCTTTCAGGTAGTTGAAAGCAGCTATCAAATCCCCCCTCATCCTTCTCTTCTGCAGACTAAATAATCCCAGTTCCCTCTGCCTCTCCTCATAAGTCATGTGCTCCAGCCCCGTAATCATTTTTGTTTCCCTCCGCTGGACTCTCTCCAATTTTTCCACATCCTTCTTGTAGAGTGGGGCCCAAAATTGGACACAGTACTCCAGATGATTCCTCACCTGCCAAACAGAGGGGAATGATCATGTCCCTCAATCTGCTGGTAATGCTCCTATTTATGCAGCCCAAAATGCTGTTAGCCTTCTTGGTAACAAGGGCACACTGTTGGCTCATATCCAACTTCTCGTTCACAGTAACCCCTAGGTCCTTTTCTGCAGAACTGCTTCCTAGCCATTCAGTCCCTAGTCTGTAACAGTGCATGGGATTCTTCCATTCTAAGTGCAGGAGTCTGCGCTTGTCCTTGTTGAACCTCATCAGATTTATTTTGGCCCAATACTCTAAGTCCCTCTGTATCCTATCCCTGCCCTCCAGCACATCTACCACTCCTCCCAGTTTAGTGTCATCTGCAAACTTGCTGAGGGTGCAATCCATGCCATCCTCCAGATCATTAATGAAGATATTGAACAAAACCCTGTCTTCAGGTCACAATACTTCCTATGGCTGCAAGTGGCTGACCTAAATCAAAATCTGCCATGCTGGCAGACAGTCTGTGTCTAAGGAGTTAAGGATGACATAAGACACACAAGATGGATGTGGCAGACAATGGAGGGGGTGATCAAAGAGATGACAGCAGCAATAGGGGAAACATAGATTATACTGGCCACCTATGTGTGATTTGCAAGTTTTTGCTTTTTAAATAAACAAACAAGCAAATATATATTAATAAATGGACTGAGCCCTGAATGAAGATTGAGTAAGAACTGCAGGATTTAACCCTCTGTGCCTAAATAATACCTCTCTAAAATGTGTGTGTTAGGTATTTAAAGTGTATGCATTTATGGTAATTGATACGTTCATTACTAACATGGCCTCCATCGTAAAGAAGATGCATATTCAAACCCAGACTTTGGAGCATTGGCAGAGAAACCTGTTCACTTCTTGGGAGAATGTAAGCCTTAAGGTCGTCAGTAGTGACTCTCAAGTGAGACTTTACAGGGAAACCCATTTAGGCTGTAGATATACTTCAGACAGAGAGAAATATTTGATAAACAAAAATATATTTGTCAGCACTGCTTCATTCTTGCCATAATATCTCTGTGGAATAAGATGTCATTACTGAGATGTGTATTGTTCTAACATGACCATCTATTACAATAAGGCAGTAACAGACCACTCCATTAATCACAAACAGGAGGTTACATAAAACTGCAACCATATTGGGAAAGCAAGTCTTAAAGTGTATGTCGCCTTGATGTAGTGGACAAATATCTGAAAAGGGGTTACAGACCTGAGAGATTAATAGAACCTTTATTAAGAAGAGCTGTATTATGTATATTAAACTCATGCTAATCCTGTACAGAAACTGATTAGTTGAATGGTCTGCCTCAGATACAGAAAGCAACATATGACACATAACATTTGAAATCAAAGGGAATTTAATAAAAAAAACTGGGGCCTCATATTGGTTCAATCTATTTTGACTTGATAAATATTTTTTCAAGTCTAATTCTCTCTTGCACACATCACTAACTCCTTCCTTCTATTGCACAGCAATCAAGGCGTACCAGGTCATTAGTCAATCCATTCCCATGTCAATGGTTCCCATAGCACAGTATGCTGTGGTATGTAAATAGCCCCCAAATGGGCTGCAGGGATTTCTTGGGATGGCTCACTATAAAAGCAGAGATCATTTGGATGAAGGCACTTTTCTGCTTCTCCCCCAGGGGATCCTGCCCATCAGTTCCCTGAGGGAGTCAAAGTCTGCTTTTCTGAAGTCCAGGGTCTGTATTCTGCTGCTCTCCTTTCTTCCTTGTGTCAGGATCCTGAACTCAACCATCTCATGGTCACTGCCTCCCAGGTTCCCATCCACTTTTGCTTCCCCTACTAATTCTTCCTGTTTGTGAGCAGCAGGTCAAGAAGAGCTCTGCCCTAGTTGGTTCCTCCAGCACTTTGCACCAGGAAATTGTCCCCTACACTTTCCAAAAACTTCCTGGATTGTCTGTGCACTGCTGTATTGCTCTCCCAGCAGATATCAGGGTGATTGAAGTCTCCCATGAGAACCAGGGCCTGCGATCTAGTAACTTCTGCTAGTTGCCGGAGAAAGCCTCGTCCACCTCATCCCCCTGGTCTGGTGGTCTATAGCAGACTCCCACCACGACATCACCCTTGTTGCTCACACTTCTAAACTTAATCCAGAGACTCTCAGGTTTTTCTGCAGTTTCATACCAGAGCTCTGAGCAGTCATACTGCTCTCTTACATACAATGCAACTCCCCACCTTTTCTGCCCTGCCTGTCCTTCCTGAACAGTTTTATCCATCCATGACAGTACTCCAGTCATGTGAGTTATCCCACCAAGTCTCTGTTATTCCAATCACATCATAGTTCCTTGACTGTGCCAGGACTTTCAGTTCTCCCTGCTTGTTTCCCAGGCTTTTTGCATTTGTGTTTAGGCACTTAAGATAACTCGTTGATTGTCCTGCTTTCTTGGTGTGAGACAGGAGTCCTCCCCTCTTGCACTCTCCTGCTCGTGCTTCCTCCCAGTATCCCATTTCCTCTCTTACCTCAGGGCTTTGGTCTCCTTCCCCCAGTGAAACTAGTTTAAAGCCCTCCTCACTAGGTTAGCCAGCCTGCTTGCAAAGATGCTCTTCCCTCTCTTCGTTAGGTGGAACCCTAGCACTCCTCCTTCTCGGAACACCATCCCATGGTTGAAGAATCCAATGTCTTCTCTCCGACACCACCTGCGTAGCCATTCAGTGACTTCCACAATTCGACTGTCCCTACCCAGGCCTTTTCCCTGCACAGGGAGGATGGACGAGGAGAACACCACTTGAGCCTCAAACTCCTTTATCCTTCTTCCCAGAGCCGTGTAGTCTGCAGTGATCCGGTCAAGGTCATTCTTGACAGTATCATTGGTGTCCACATGGAGAAGCAGGAAGGGGTAGCGATCCGAGGGCTTGATGAGTCTCGGCAGTCTCTCCGTCACATCTGGCAAGCAGCAGACCTCTCGGTTTTGTCAGTTGGCGTGGCAGATAGATGACTCAGTCCCCTCGAGGTAGGGAGTCCCCAACCACCATCACCCTCCTCTTTCTCTTGGGAGCGGTGGTTGTGGAACCCCCATCCCTAGGACAGTGCATCTCATGCCTTCTAATTGGTGGAGTCTCCTTCTGCTCTCTTCTCTCAGATGTACCATCTAGTCCACTCTCCATATTAGTACCTGTGGGAAGGACATGAAAATGGTTGCTCATCTGTATCTCCATTGCTGGTACATGGATGCTTGTCTTTATTCTTCTAGAGGTCACATGCTGCCAAATTTCTTCACCATCCCTCTTTCCCCTCTGCACATCCTGCTCCGATTCTTCAGGACGTTGTGCCCGTAGAAGGATATCCTGACGTCTGTCCAGGAAATCTTCATTTTCTCTTATGCTATGCAGGGTCGATACTTGTTGCTCCAGACCTCGAACCTTCTCTTCCAATATGGAGACCAGCTTGCACCTTGTACAGACAAAGTCGCTTCTGTCCTGTGGAAGAAAGACAAACGTGGCACATCCTGTGCAGGTTACAACAGCTGAATGCTCACCTTCCATAATTTCTTCCTTCTAAGAGCTTCCTCAGCTGCTGCAGCAACTCACAGAAGCCCGTGAGATGAAAGCCTCAGTGGGCTGTTCCCAGGCGAACTCCATCTGTTAGCCTCTGCTGTTCGCCGCTCAGCTGGTTCGCTGCTGACTGCCTTCTTATAGCAGTCAGGCCCATTCAAGGCCCACCTGGAACAAAGTTCTCCCAATTCACACTTTTCAAACAAACAATCAAGCACACGGTCCAACTGCCAAACTGCCAAACTGTCCCTTGCAACAGATATAACCCAGCATAGTCAACGCATATTGATTACATGTCTCATGACCATACATGAGGACACCTCTTTTATGTGCTTATCCTAATCAGGTGGGCAAAATTCACTGCAAAATACAAGTAGATCAGAGTCTGTGCAGTGCGGGAACGGTGTCCTTTGCACTGTGGGACTGAGGATGCTGTGATGTAAAGTGGGGGTGAGGGGCAGAGGATGGCATGAGATGCATTGGGGGTTAGGGGGCTGGGAGCTGCAGCTGTGTATCTCACATCAGTTCCCATGTCTGGTAGAAAGTAGCATTGACAACTTTCTAATTGCACAAAAGCAAACACCCTAGACCTACCCTTTCCCCAAGGTCACATCCCCTTCCCTCGCCCCTTCACTGATGCCCCGCCCCCACTAACTACATTCTTCCCCCCCCTCCCGTGGCTCACTCTCCCCCACTTTCACTGGGTTGGAGTGAGCGGTTGGGGTGTGGGACGGGGTGAAGGCTCCGGCTGGGCATGCAGGGGCTGGGAATGGGGTTTGGTGTACAGGACAGGGCTCCAGGCTGGGGGATGAGGCTGAGGGATTTGGAATGTGGGAGGGGCTGTGGTATGAGGCAGGGGGTTAGGCTGTGGGGGGAGTACAGGCTCTGGGCTGGGACTGGGGATAAGGGGTTTGGGGTACAGGAGGGGGCTCTCTGGATTGTGGCAGAGGGTGTGGGGGGTGAGGGTTCAGACTGGGGGTGCAGGCTTTGGAGTGGGCCAGAGATGAGGAGTTTGGGGTGCAGAAGGGGGGTCCAGGTTTGGGGGGGCTCAGGGCTGAGGCAGGGGGCTGAGGCAAGGACTTATCTCGGGTGGCTCCTAGTCAGCAGTGCAGCAGGGATAAGGCAGGCTCCATACTCTGCTCTCGCCCACAGGCACTGCTTCTTCCCCCCGCCCAGCTCCCATTGGCCACTGTTCCTGGTGGGGTGGATATTGTTGAAATCCGGGTGTAATTCTTCAAGGGTCTCCTTCCTGTGGGTCCATAAAATGAAGATGTCATCTGTGTTGTGCAAGCAGAGCAGAGGCATTAGGGGACAAGAGCTGAGGAAGCGTTGTTCTAAGTCAGCCATAAAAATGTTGGCATACTGTGGGGCCATGCAGGGACCCATAGCAGTGCCGCTGATTTGAAGGAATAAGTTGTCCCCAAATCTGAAATGGTTGTGGGTGAGGACAGAGTCACAAAGCACGTATGGACCCATGGGAACGAGGCCCTTGTAGAATTACACCAGGATTTCAACAATTTCCATCCCACCATCAGCCTCAGCCTGGACCAGTCCACATAAGAGATCCATTTCCTGGACACTACAGTGCTAATAAGTGATGGTCACATAAAAGCCATCCTATACTGGAAACCTACTGACCGCTATACTTACCTACATGCCTCCAGCTTTCATGCAGACCAAATCACGCGATCCATTGTCTACAGTCAAGCCCTGAGATACAACAGAATTTGCTCTAATCCCTCAGACAGAGACAAACACCTACAAGATCTTTATCAAGCATTCTTAAAACTACAATACTCACTTGGGGAAGTGAGGAAACAGATTGACAGAGCGAGACGTGTACCCAGAAACCACCTACTACAGGACAGGCCCAACAAGGAAAATAACAGAACACCACTAGCCACCACATACAGCCCCCAGCTAAAACCTTTCCAGCACATGATCAA